>NC_051851.1:175926003-176260555 GCF_905115235.1 Hermetia illucens
GATATCCTCATTTCGGATGTGATCTAAACCTGTGACGCCACTAGTCCAGCGTAGCATCTTCGTCTCCATTACCGCGAGACGCCGTTCATTGTCTTTTATGGTCGGCCAACACTCAGAACCATAGAGAGCGACTGGACGGACGACATTGCGGTAAATTTTAGATTTGAGACGTTCGTTGATACGTCGATCACAAAGGACACCAGTTGTGGAACGCCACTTCATCCAGGTTGCGTTAATGCGTGAAGCAATTTCATAACGCAGCTCTCCATTGGCTGATAGCGTTGACCCGAGGTATTTAAATCGCTCAGTTCTGGGCAGATCACTGCCGCTGACAGTGATTGTGCCTGTTTCATGGGGATCGGGCGTCAAAAATTCAGTTTTGTTTAGATTCAGTCTGAGACCGTGTTGCATGAGGCGATCATTCCATTTTTGAACAAGTTGCTCGAGATCATTTTTGCTATCAGATGCTAGGAAAACATCATCTGCATAAAGCAGTGTGTAGGGCGCTGGACGTTGGATATCCCGTGTGACGGTGTCTATAACAAGAACAAAGAGGAGTGGTGAGAGGGCACTTCCTTGATGAACTCCAACAGAGACACGAAGCGGTTTGGATACACCCGCCATACTTCGAACTTTACTTTTCGGATCGTGGTAGAGCAATTGAACCCAGTGCACGAGTTCTTCTGGCACGAAGTGTTGTCGTAAAGCATACTAGATGAGTTCGTGTGGTACACGGTCAAACGCTTTCTCTAGATCCAGAAAGGCAATGTAAAGAGGGCGATGCTTCTCACGGTGTTTCTCCATGAGTAACCGCGCAGCGTGTATTGCGTCAGTAGTTCCGCAGTTCTTGACAAATCCGGCTTGATTCACGGTTATTTCAACGATTTCGCGAATACGGTTGTCAAGAATGCGTTCAAAAATCTTCATGGTATGGGAAAGATTGCCTAAAATAGATACACAGCCATAGGCGGTACAGTGCTTGTAAAGCGTCACCACAATCTGTAGAGTGACCACTGGGGACCCCTTGGACATCATCTTGTCATGGTGGGGAGCCTGTAGTAGTTTACTACTACACTGAGGGAAGCTAGCCAGAAAAGAAAGTACGAAAACTCTCATCTTGGGAGAAACTGTGAATCAGACTACGGCCGGCCCGTCCACGGTACTACAGCCCACATCTACCCGGAAACGGAAGAGGAATTCTCGGCAGCAGGGAACTTAGGCCACTAAGGAGTGGGGACTACAGGTTGAATTTTGCCTTTCAGAACCTTCTCCTTCACCCTTACCGGAAGGAGCCGAAGAAAGGGAAGCTGGTGACGTGGACGCCGGTATGTGGAAATGTACCCAAGCGGCCCGGATAACATGAACCTGGAAAGTTCCCAAGCCGGCGGTAGAAGAAGGCGCTGCGAAGGAAGAGGAAGCTCCTTGGGAATGAGGAGTAGGACCTGCGTGCCGTAGTTGACCAAATCAGTGAGAGAGATCCCAATAAAGCTAGTCCCTCCCATAGAAATACGGACACGAAGGCAGGAAGGAAGAAAACAAATGCTCAAGCTACGGCCTCAGTTCTTACTACTGCCGTGAGAGTTTCCTCCAAGCAGGGCTAATTAAATGTCAGGAGGACAATTTACTATCCTCCGAGAATATCTGTGGAAAAATATGCTCGAGCCTGGAACGAAGCCCAGATTTAAGAATCAAGATTTTCGCGATGTGTTTCTCCATTTGGAGTGCACTGTTGAGCCTGCCTTAAAGTGGGTTCAGCAAGTAATCCTGGCTTTGAGTTCTGGGGGTCGGCTCAAGTTCCCTGTCATGAACACTGTGCTACGCAGGACAGACCATGCCGGATGTTGCTTACCGAGGCCGGAAGGAAGACAGAGAGCATCATTCGCATGTTGGAAGAACAGAAAAGTAAGTAAGGGTAAAGTTCATGAATACCTGGAAGGACAAATCTACAAACGTGGACGGTTTCAGCTTGGCATACGAACTGGGCCAAAAGAGTCTTATTGTGCTCAGGGGAAGTCACCATATAGTGCTTCACTTTTCCCTAGATAGATTGAGATTCAATTATATCAGGAAACTGTGGAGCATACTCTCCCTTTTGAGAGCAAAAAACAATGATGGTCTTCCATTCACACAATATTTTCGAAATTTCAGCATCTTCGGTGCGCTCTCCCTCAATGGAGCTGTACGCCGATGGTAGTGCATACAGTGGCGGAACACATGCATGGAGGTTCGCACTGGTAAAGGGACTACAGAGTGAATCCCACCTTAAACTAATCTACCGTAACTTCTTCTACACCATTTACGGAACAGGCGGAAAAGAGGGAAGCCAGAGACGTGAACGGAACTGAGCAGGTAAGGTGTTAAGTGGAAAATAGACGAATGCTATGCAGAATGAGACGAGACCTTTCATGGATGAGGACATGTGAGCTGCTGTACTTTTAAGGGCGGTTTTTTCCTCAGAGAAATCAAAGACGAGGGGATCGAGTCTGTGGCAGTAAGGTAAGGGGGAAACCCCGTCACACGCGGACCGTGGCATACGCTTCTAACAGTTTTCCATTACATATTAGGCTAAGTTCATATCGAAAATCATAAAGATTGGTCAAATTATCCCACAGCATGCCAAAGCCTACTCCTATCTGTTGGAAGCGAGGCTGACAAAGCGGCAGGGCTGCCCCTACGTTTTGCTGGCGCAAAAGTAATGGGTTCGATTTAATAGAATCTGTGGTATTGGATCAGTAAAGGGAGCTATGATCTTCTGCAATGAAAGCTTGTGTCTTGATGTCAAGACGGTTAGAGGCAACCATGCTGAGACAGTACTGTTCTCAGGACTTAGTTACGGCGATCATGTAATACCAGATTAATGGTGAGATGAAAAACGTCAGAGCTGCCACCACTTATTTAGTCTATGATTCTTTGTATCCTCCACCGACACAAGAACTAAGGGATCTGTTAGGGTATGCAGAATTAAGTGGTCTCAAACTTTTAATAGGATGCGATGTAAATGCTCAACATATTTGTTGGGGCAGTAGGAAATTGCAATCCCAGGGGAGGGAAGCTATTTGATTTCATCACTTTAGCTGGTCTCATGACTGCAAACGTAGGGTGCGCCCCTACGTTCGTGGCGCCGAGAAAAGGTGAAAAAATTGACCTAGCTGTCTGTACTTCAAAAATGTTAAGGGTTGATTAGACACTGACGGGTGGTAGACGATGTCTCACTATCAGATCACCGATGCCTAATTCAATCTGATCATTGCCGCCGAACAGTCTGCAATACAATGACGGAATCCTAGGAGAACGTATTGGACAAAGTCTTTGGCAATAAAGTACAGCTCCTTGGCGACTAAGAATTCCTTTGACGTTTGAAGGTGAATTGGAAGCTCTCAACTGTACATTTTTAGAATGCTATCAAGAGGCTTGTTTTATTTCCGGAGGCCAAAGCGGTGAAATGGTTCGGGCTTCGTGGAGACGGGAACTGCAAAACTCAGCCGGACGACTTCTGAACCGTCAACTTCCGGAACACACAGCATGAATATAGGAGCCTCGTTAGCCGTTTGAAACGAGACTCCTTTAGAGTATACTGCGAGGAACTGGAAGGCTAAATAGAGACTTCGAGGCTGTGAATGTCACGGTGCCGATGTTCTCCAGTTGCGACGGGTAGCATCACATTTACTAACGAAAATCCTGCGATATGTTAACGAATTCGGGATAATTCGTTAGATGGAGATGTCGAGTACAACGGGCCATCACGGCCTGTGTGCTCAGAAGCTATAGTTTCTTCTCCACCACACACAGACACAGACGAGTATTGTGGAAGAATGCTTCAAAGAGAAAAGGGGTATTCTAGTATATTAAATCCTGATAAGTAAACTGAGATTTACCAAACGAAGAAAGAAAGTCTTAATGAAGACCAAGCTTGGTTAGCAACTGACACATAAAGGCATAGTGGTCAGGGTTGATCAGAAAATGAACTTCTTGTGAATATAACTGATTGAAAAAGTTCGGCTTATCACTTGCTGAACATAAAATAGAACTAGTGCTAATCAGCAAGAAAAGGAAGGACACAACCGTGAAAATTGCGGTTTGTGAGCAAATAATTTACTCCTAACAGTCGCTTAAATACTTGGGAGTAGTGATTGACAAAAGGCTCAACATTGAGTGCGCTGCAACTAAAACGTCTTCCATTGCTGTAACGATCTCAAGGATACTACCAAACATTGGTGGGCCAAGACAAAGTCGACGTCGTCTTTTTTCAAGGATAGTTAGTTCCGTGCGACTCTACACAGCTCCAGTTCGGGCAGCTGTTCTGGAAAACGAATCGAACTGCGGAAAACTAGGAATAGCGTATCGACTAAGTGCACTCCGGGTATGCAGTGCTTATCGAACAACATCAGGAGAATTAGCATATATACTAGCAGGGACAATCCCCATGGATATCTTGGCGAATGAAGGTAGGTGTCTCTACGACAAAATGCAATCGGGGAATCTAGCTTATTTCGACGGCAACTATTACAGCAGGAATCCATCGCAGAATGGCAAAAGAGATGGAAGGAGACAAAAACTGGCCGCTGGATCTACTGTATCATTCAGCACATTTGAAAATGGACTGAAAGAAGCCATCGGGAAGTAAGCTGTGAGTTAACGCTGTTTTAGGTGGACATGGAGGTTATCTACATCGATTTGAACAGGACGAGTCACCATGCTGTCCAAGATGTTGTAACATGGCCGAGAATACGGAGCATGTTATATTTGCTTGTCCTAGGTTTACCACGCACCGAATTAGGCTGGAGGTGATCGCAGATATGGAGTCAAAGAAGGCTTGGAAACATGTAAACATGTAATTGAGTTGAAAACGGTTCATCAACAGCTAAGGCATGAAGAAATGCGAAGAAAATAAGAAAGGGAGGGATCAATAATGAGCCGCGGTTAAGAACTGATCCAGCCCCGCGATGCAATAGCTTTATAGCAGTTCCGTGCGGAGAGTGGTAGGAGAAGGAGATGGTTTTAGTGAGTAAGAGTCTCACATAACTGCATGGTAGGAGCTAGCCATAGGTTTCGAACCTTTCCACCTTCCAGCGATCAAAAAAAGGCAGAGAGACCGACAGACAGACAGATAGTAAACCGATTTTAAGGGAGTCATCCCGTGTGTCGGATCTGCCGAATTTTTTTGCATCAGTTGTATCTACATATAGTATAGAATATATGGGCAAAGTGATTTTTTGATGTTCGTAATCCGTCGGAAATTATAGTGTTAAACACGTGATCAGTCACATGCCAGATTTATGTCGATGGCCGTAATAAAGCGCGTATTTATCGGTCCGAAAGAGGTTCGAATGATTTCACTAAAAGGAGAAGAATTGACGCCAAGGCTGTACATGTGTTTCTTCAAGAAACCTAACCCAAATTTTAACGTAGGAGGATATTACTCACTGCATGTCTGGGGGTCCACAGTTCCCACCTTCTCACCAAATTTCGTGTCAATCGTTATAGCCGTTTCTGATAAAAGTGCCTGTGACAGACAGACAGACAGACAGACAGACGGGTGATGAAGGAATGAAATCCTACCAAACGACATGCGGAGTCCCACAAGGGTCTGTCCTAGGGCCACTCTTGTGGATTATTATGTATAACGGGGTACTGACCCTAGACCTTCCTACTGGTGTGGCCTCCATTGGTTTCGCGGACGATATTGGTGTGACGGTTGTTGCACGCCTTCTCGACGAAGCCGAGCTCTATGCAAATGAAGCAGTCTATGAGATTAAATCCTGGTTAGAGAATGCTGGTCTACAGCTCGCAGAGCATAAGACGGAAGTAGTACTTATTACCAAGCGGAGAAAGTGCACTTCCATGAAGACCAAAGTTGGAACGCAAACAATTTATTCCAAGCCTGCGCTTAAGTACTTAGGTGTAATGATTGACCAGAGGTTGAATTTCAGATTGCATGTGGAGGGTGCAGCAACCAAGGCATATAATATCGGAGCGTTGGTTGCGAGAATGCTACCAAATATAGGTGGTCCAAGGCCGAGCCGTCGACTCCTTATTTCAAGGGTGGTCAGTTCGATCCTACTGTATGCAGCCCCAGTATGGGCAGATGCACTGGAAAATATAATAAATAAGAAAAAGATTGGAGCTGCGTACCGCATAAGTGTACTCTGAATATGTTGCGCTTACAAAACAATTTCCAATGAAGCAGCTTGCGTGATAGCAGGAATGATCCCGATTGAGATTCTGGCGAAAGAAATACAACGACTTTATGATCGAATGTACCTCACCGGAGAATCTCCTGCCCGTCGGCGACAGTTCGCATGAGCTGAAACTGTCGCGGAATGGCAAGAGAAGTGGGACGAGTCAAAAAAAGGCCGTTGGACTCACAAAATCATATGGGATATCCGGAAATGGATCGAGCGACCTCACGGCGAAGTAGGTTTCGACCTAACTCAATTCTTGAGCGGAAACGGAGGCTATCGAGCATATCTGTATCGATTTGGGCGTCATGATTCGCCATATTGCCCACAGTGTGCAAACATTCCAGAGGACGCAGAACACGTCTTTTTTCACTGCCCCAGATTCGAAACCCAAAGGGCGACATTAGAAGCTACAACCGGGGAGCACTTTACACCCGAAAATATCATGGAGCTTATGGTGAAAGCCAAGGGGATATGGACCGAAGTTGAAAAAGTGAATACAGCCATCGGAAAGAAGCTTAGGCAGGAGGAAGTCATCGGAAAGAATGAACGCGAGAGGAACACGAATGTTGACATGAGCGCAGAATAAATTCTGATCCAGCCCCGCGACGTAATACAAAATGTCCCGCGGGGAGAGTGGAAGGAGAAGGAGGTGGTTTTAGTGGGTAAGAGTCCCACATAACCGTGTGGCAGGAGCCTGCGGTAGCTTTTGAAGCTTTCCACCTTCCATCGGAAAAAAAACAGGGAGACAGACGGACAGACAGACCGACAGAAGGACAGACAGACATTGAACCGATTTTGATAAGGTTTTGTTTTACACAAAACCTTAAAAACGGCCTTTGCATGGGATGACCCCCTTAATAAGGTTTTCTTTTACACAAAACCTTAAAAGGAGTACCTGAGGAGTTATTCCACGAAAGTAATATATATTAAGATATTTTCATTAGTTACTAAGCTCAAGTTAGCCCTAGAAATTTAATTTATGCTATTGTATCTCTAATGGGTTTCCGATTTCTAAATTAAGATTCCTTTGGGACACAAGTGGAACTTTCTCCAAGCGTGTTAATCATCATCAATTGAACAAAAACCATCTTACGCAATTAAAATAGATGCCTGAATCCTTACAAATATATCTGCAGACACGATTCAATCTAACCACCACTTAACTGTACCCTTAGCGAAGCAACAGGACACCGATATGTCGCTTATCATTCGACACGGCAACCGCTACGCTCTCCATTGTTGTCATTGAACACAAAAAGCTTCTAATTATTATTTGTTGAAGGAAATTGTATGGTTATGCATGGGAACGACATTGATAGCTAATTGTGCTCAGCCCGTGTCAGGCCACATGAAGGGGTGAACAACAGCAGGTTTCTATTTACAACTGGCAAATGTGAAGAGCTTTCGGCTGATTATACGAGTAACGCGGCGACAATGGGGTGCTAAATTCGGAAAATGTCAGGAAATATAAATAGACATGCATGCATGCTAAATGAACATAAATTTCCCTGTATTCGGGGATATCATGATCCATTATGAACGTATGTACTTTTCCAAAAAAAATTCTAATTAAGAACTTAAACAAATGACTCAGGTCAGCATAGGAAGGAAATCACGCGAAAATTTTCCGAGAATAGACTAATAAACCACCAAACATCGTATACCAATCATCGCTTTCTCTTCAAGTAAATCAGCATAAACCACCTTCGAGGCGCTTCCTCTATCACATCAAGAAGAAAAACTGTTTTTCTTTCCCAGACTGTTTTCTTCAGAAGTGCTCTTACTTTTCATCATTCCACTCAGGAAAAGCGAAAGTACGCAAATTTGTTAATGTGATTTTTGCCTGTTCCCGTCTGATTTTCCAATTGTCTATCTCGTCCGGCATTTCAACAAGTTTTCTTTTAATAACAAACAAATTCTAAGAATGTAAATAAATTTTTTGGAAATTGTTTAAGAATGGCTAAAAAAAGGATCAAGCATTTGTTGATTTAATTGAATTGTTAATTTTGAGATAATAATATCTTTTGAAGTGGGTAGTTGGGGAAAATGAAATGTAAAAATATTTTTTAACCTATTGATCTTCCACCAAAGATCTTCTAGGAGTAAGTTTCCGAGAAGCTGGAAAAGGTCTTTGATTTCTCCGTTTGGAATCTTCTGTGTTACGATTGCGTTATTTTTATCTGGTCAAAGGGTAGGAAGGGTAGTCCGAGGGGGAAACAAACAAACAAACCCCATTGGAATCAAAGGGTAGTATAGGTCCAGGGCGAAACGTGAATTGGTACCCACGATGGAGCATAAAACCTAGGAAACACCTGTTGAACCAACACCAGTAGCTCTACTACCAAACCCTATCTTCACCTCCACGTGGTGACCGCTGAGAGCTCTTTTTTAACGAAAAGCTGCAGACGGAGAAGGATAAAGGCGAGTCTCGCGCGCCTAAAAACGGGATAAATTGTACCAACTGGTCCTCTAGATTGGGGGTTGGATAGGGCTGACAACCCAACACGGAAAACAACTTGTTACGCCACAAAAGGAGCCTTGGGCTGGACGGATGACACAACGACGAACCCGGCAATAACAACGGAATAACGATTTGTGCATTTTCTCATGGAATGCGCTCCGATGTAACAGCGTTGCAGGAGATGCATTTGATAGGGACCGGTTTCCTGGAGAAGAGCCACTACACCATATATTATGGTGGCCATCAAGTAAATCATGTGCTCGGAGTAGGTTTCTTAGTTAGCCAAAAAATGGAACCTGCCGTTATCGGTTATGCAGTCTGCGTTTTCGAGGCAAATTTCGAAATATAAACCTCATAAACGTTCGCGCACCTTCAGAGGGGACTGCAGAGTCGAAGAAGGATACCTTCTATGAGGCAATTGCGCGGCCCCTTGAAGCCTGTTCCAAGTATGATATCAAAATCATACTTGGAGATTTCAACAGTCAACAGTCACCTCTCAGCCTTGATGAATGTCAGAACAGATAAACTCGGATCACAATCTCGTTGGCCTAGTGGTTCATCGACTTATGCTCAAGGTGTCGGACAGCGAATCAATTCCTGGCGACTGGCAAAGAGGCATTATCTGCCCCATACATAAAAAGAGAAATATCACACAGTGCAGCAATTATAGAGGTATAACGTTGTTGAGTACCGCCTATAAGATATTCTCGGTTATCTTGCTAGGTCAGATAGAACATCATTGGCTTCACTCTGGCACATCAGGAAAAGATCGAGATATTTTCTCTGTACGGCCAACGATGGAAAAGGCCATGGCTATGAGAGAATTCGGTATCCTGACGAAACCTACCAAAGTATTGTTGGACGGACTCGACAGTCATATTGGGATGGATACAATCACCTTCAGGGATGTGGAAGGTTTACGTTGCAAACCATGCGAACATCATATTGCTTAAGGTTTATACATAATTCCAGAAAACCCACATTTAAACACCGCAGCTTCCTCACGAGACAAGGTCTTACAGGCGTTGGATACACAATGTACCTTTGGCGCAGAGCTAGATCAACTTCGACAATCCAATCAATATCTTCTTGTAGTCCTTTGCAGCCACTTGCACCTTGGATGGATACTGAGAGGGTATCCTGAAGGTGGGCGAAAAAATATACCATGCATTCCTGGGAAAAGAAATTAAGCATCCTGCGATCCTACAAAACGGAATATTAGCAAAGTTATTAACTCAAGGGGGTCACTTTCAAACACTACATGGCGGTGTACAAAAAACTTTGACCACATTATGACTGGAATACTGGATAACAGGAGGACATTCTCTGATACGGAAGACTGTCCACGAGTGTCTCACGTGTTTTAGAATGATCACGAGACCCAGAGAACAATTAATGGTGGTGCTTCCTCCGGCGCGAGTTCGATTGAAAAAACCCTTCATGTTGGACACAATGGAGAAGCTGCTTGTGAAGCTACCAAGCTACGACCGACTGACTGACTGATGCAACATGTACTGCGGAAGACTACTCACCAACACAATGTGATTTTAGAGCAAGGGGGTCCACAATTGGTGCCACTGAGGAGGTGGTCAAAGTGGTCAAACTGGCAGAGACACACAGTCACCATTGTCGGTGAGTGGTACTCCTTGTGACCATCGACGTAAGAAACGCCTTTAATTCTGCGAGGTGGTGCGACATGCTTGAGGCACTGGAAAATCATTTCCATACTTGAAGCTACCTATTGCGGATGTTGAGGGACTATTTAAGGGACCGTGCTCTACTCTACGAGACCCGAGAAGGACAGCACAGAATGGAGGTAACAATGAGGGCGACCCAGGGATCTAGCTTTGGTCTAGACCTTTGGAACGCCTTGTACGCTAGCCTTCTACAACTCGAGATGCCTTATAAATCACATCTGGTCAGATATGCGGAGAATGTTGCGACACTGGTTACCGCACGTATGGTTGAGCAAGCTCAACGCACACTGGGAATGGTGATGCGGCCAGTACCAGGTCAGCACCTAGCGCAAGTAAAAAGATGATAGGCTCTGGAAGTTGCGTTCGCCTTTCGTACTGTCTCGGAGCCAGTTGTAATAGTGATAGCGGGTGTTATTGCGATCGATCTTCATGATGCTGAGTGAACGCTTATATACCCCAGGAAAGGCGGTGGAAATAAGGTAGCTGCCGCTTGTGAAGGAAGAGTCAGTACTCTTTCCGCATGGCAGTGATCTTGGGAAACAGAATCGAGACTTACGGCCGTGGTTCAATCGAAAATAGGGTGAGGTTAGCTATTACCTAACCCAGCTGCTTATTGGACATCGGTATTTTCAATCTTACCTGCACACAATCGGGAAATCATGGTCTCCCGGCTGTATTTATTGCAAAGACGTGATGGATAATGCCATCACACCTTTTTCATCTGCAGAAGTTGAGAGCGTTATCGCCATCACCTTTCGATGGAAGGTTACCTTGGATCGCCGGACATCATAATTGAGACCATGCTGCAGAGCGAAGACACCTGGAGCCGAGTGGTAACGCATTTTTAAGACGAAAAAGAGGGAGGTGGGTAGGAGCGATGCCAGGGTAGTTGAGGCTCTCTGAATTCACGGGGTTTTGCTCAGAGAGAGAGAGAGAGAGAGAGAGTCTTGGACACTCCAGGGGATTTTTAGCCGGTAGTCTGATTGAGACAGGAGTCCGGTGCTTTGTGCGTACATGCATTGCTGCGGCAAATTGGGAAGTCCTTTTTCTAGCCCCAATGTCACCGAGGGTTATTACTTTATTAGCTTTGTTTAATTTAAAACATCTTATCAAATAGATGAACGCGTAATATTCCAAAAAGTTTTAAAAATCTCCTGAGAAATTTCATTCGACACATCATAAAGTATTTACGATTGGGGACCATAAAGTTCATTAATAATTTTATAGCGCATAATTTGCTATTTGTTGCTATCATTAAGCCATTAGAAACCTTCACACTTAAATGCACTCTCTGAAATGCAATTCGTTATTGCATTGTTATGCAAATTTTTAGTTTTGCATTAAAAATGTATCTAGCCTGGTTGATGGGAAGACCAAACAAGCACAGAACCTTGTAAAACTGGCTCACATTACTCCAGCCAACACCGATATCTCTCTAGAATATTACATAAGCCTTTGGCCATCACATCGATATGACCAAGATTACCAGCAAACCCACCCTCAAATAAATAAACATCCCCAGATCAATCTTGTGGAAAAATATTCCTTGATTACGTCTTACGTGGCTAATTTCGATGGCAATTAATTCTGAATTACATGCATTAATTGTGATAAATTGCATTGTAATGGGTTTGCGGACGCTTTTAAGTGGCTACCGAGAGTTTGTAGACTTTTTGGGGAAAATGTGGGGGCGGGATGACGTCCGTTCTATTTGTTGTTTATTGAATTGCAATTGTGTTCAACAGAGTCATCAATTCTGGTTAGATGTTTAGATATTTTTAGTATTAAGAGTGCACGATTCCGATTATGTACTTATACCGGAGAGAATGGAAATGTTAATTTGGAATTCATGACATGTTCGAATTGCGCAGTTTTGGAAGCAAGCGCAGCTGGTATTCCGCGGTGTAGTTGGCTCTTATGGAATATCAATAAGTATCCGATGATGTTCATTAGTTAATGGCATTGGCGCGGTACTAAATGTGAATTGGTTAAAGGCAACCATTAAAGGTTGTTTTTTAAATATCGTTTGTCTTACACGTGCCCCAGTCTTAGGCTCACCTCTTGGGCGCACCTTAGTTGGTTAATTCCATTCATCAAATGCTTCCGGGTCTCAGTGTTAACCATTTGGCTTTCAGTTGAGGACTCATGTTCTTAAAAATTTATAGATTATTCAAAGGTCCCCACCAAAGGAACCCTTTGGAAGAGCATTACACTTTCTCAGATTACTCATTTCTTAAACCCACTAATCCTTATCGTCTGATTTCTTGAGATTTTCGTTATGCTATTGCTGGCTTTGCGGCAAACTGGATATGCATTTCAAACATTGTTTAACAAACGAATAGTTGCAATCCTGGGAAACTCATCTGAAAGCGTGGATGCTCCGTAACAATTGGCTTTTCGCGAAAGGTAAAAACTCAGTTTGTTTGGCAAATAAACAAACAAGAAGAAAAGTTGAAAAGGCGATGAGAGAGTTGAAATTTGAGCCAAAAATAAAGTGTGGTTAGATAACGAAGCGGCGCACTACCTATATTGCGGATCGAGAGAATTTTCAACAAAAGCAAACCAGAAAGAAAAGTAGGGACATTCCTAGCATAGATGAGCTTATTTTCCGGGCGGAACGATTGCACCTAAGTGCAGAAGCCGTCCAGGACCGCCTGCTTCTCACAATGGAAATACTTCAAGAGGCAGTTCACACTCTGGAGAATGAGGTGGAGTTAGGTCCTGATGGTATCCTGACAGAAGTTTAGGAAATGGTTTTTCACCAGTAGCGTCGAAGTACTGCTGAGGTGTACATTGTTTGGAGCAAGGAGGGCATTGGCGCTGACAGGTGGCATAGTTCGCCGTGATCAGCATGTGCTGTTGCCGAAGTCATGGATGCTGTGCAGCGAGCTAAGGTAAGCAGCCGCCGACATGGACAGATAGTGCTCCTCATAACGTTTGATGTCAGAAACACCTTAAATTTCCGTAAGATGGCATACCAGAAAATTTATTTCATATTTCGGGTGCTATTTCTTACGGATATTAGAGGATCATTTGATAGATTTCCGACGACATAATTAATGAAAAATTAGAATAAGGATCCGACAAATGAAACTTGTTTTGCACAAAACTATCAAAACAATGGTTGATTCCAGAGTAAAGCAACCTCTGCGCAGGGAGCCTTGTGGCCGCAACTGCTAGCCACGTTTTTTTTTGTTAAACAAAACCTTATTGAATTGTCCTTTTTAATGGTTGGAGATGGAAATCTTAGAAAGACACTGTTGCGCCAGGTTGCAGTAGTGTGTGGAATTCTCATCCACTAAAACCACCTTTGCCCTATACTTCACCAAGGAGTGAAGAGAAAGAGTTAAAACCATCCTCCTCCTCTCTTTCCTCCTTCCTCACGCAAGTGCGCTTTAAGCAACCAAGCATTTTGTGCTTTGCGCCTTCCTTGCGCGCATCACTCTTTTTTCCCTGCGAATTATGATTATGGAGTTCACTGCGCACCGGTTTGCCTCCGATTTATGTTTGGCGACCTTAGGTCGATTTTCCTGCGGTCTTCCAGGCTTCTCCCCTCTGAGTAAAATCATGGATATCAGAACATGATATGCTCCGAGTCCTCAGGTGTGTAATCCCGTCCAGGGCAAAATAGAGAATCATTCAACCTGAATCGGTACAGATACTTCCGGTGACCACCACGTCCTGACAAAAAATCGGTCAAGTGAGAGTGTATATCGTTTAGTCATCGCTGAATCATCTCATCAATACCAGTAACCCATCTGCGAGCCATTTTTCCGTAGATACTTTTCGGTATTCTGTACCCTTTTCAAGTAGATTCATCCCTTCGTGTCTCCTTTGCTAGAATGTGAAACGAGAGCATTCCCTCAATAACGTAGATTGCCTCGCCTGCGGTTGTCCTGTAGGTGCTGCACACTCTTTAAGCCACTAAGGAGTGAGTCATGTTTACCCTCCTCTGATCGCCCAATTCTGGAGCTTCTTCTCAGACCAGTGCTGAGTATAGTGTTGTAGAGCGAACTCTAGGCATTACCAGTGATAACGTTACACTGGTGTCTCCCGCTTTCTCAAACGTTGAAATTGATCTTTGGCCATCAAGGTGACTGATCATCGTACTTATTTTTCTACGATTGGTAATTCAGTCCGCTTCCGTGATTTGTTCCGCAAAGTTATGCTGAGTTATCTTCACACTTTTATGGCTCTGATGGTTTCATTCAACATCAGGCTGTTTTCATACGACAGCCACGGTTAGATCATTCGCGAAACCGATTATTTGGCACGGAAATGATAAGGACTCCCTTGCAAATCATATTTCACAGGATTGGACCTAACATTGGGCACTGCGGTAGTCCTGCCGTGACAGTGTACTGCTTACATCTCTCATCCGTATCGTGTCCTTTCCAAAAGGCAACCTTCAAATAGCTTAGTCAAGTAAATATTTGTCTACCTAACTGTTCAGCCGCCCGTTCGTCACTCTGCCTATCCGTCTGCCTAGATGTTTACGTGGAATTTTTCATTTGTTATTGTCTTGTGTGTTGGATACTGTTTGCGTCCTCCAAAACGTTCGGTGACTTCGGGCAATAATCTGAATTGTGTGAACAAATAAATAGAGCTTTTTTTGATAACCTCTATGTCAGCTCAAAAGCTGTATTAAATGGAAACCTACTGTTCCATGGGACTGTTAGATGCTTCACAGAATATCTTATATGATTCCATGGATACAGTGGCCTTTTTGTGATTCGTCCTACCTGTCGTGCCAGTCAGACGAATAGGTTCTCCGATGGCCATCTCTCAATTATAAAGACAATGTCCTTCTTTCCCCAACTAATCAGAATCATTCACGTTAGCACGAATGCTACTTCGTCAGATATTGTTCGATGAGTACAGCATATTCAGAGTGAACTTAGGCGATATGCAGATCCCATTTTTTTCTGTTTCCACGTTTTGTTCTGTTTTCAATGCATTCGCCCACGGGCTGCATATAGCAGGATCGAGCTGACCACCATTGAGATTCTCGCAATCAGTGCATCGGTGTTTATGGTTTGGTTGTTGGACACTCCACATGTAGTTCGAAATTTAGCTTCTGATCGATCGTTTCTCCAAAAATACTTCTGCGCTGTGCTCCAACTTTATTCTTCAAAGGCGTGCGCTTTCCCAGCTCAGTGATAAGTAATAGTTCCTGTGTTCCGCGAGCATTCTCCAACCAGAATTTATTATTGACACTTGTTGCATTTGTGAAAGCCTCGGTCTTTTCAAGGAGGCTTGAAAAAATTGTCAGTCCAATATCATCCACTAACCAATGGTGACCATTGTCTTGGAGGCATCTAGCGTCAGTAGCTATAGATGATTATTCACAAGACCTGGCCGAGAATGGACCCTTGAGGGACTGTCAGATATTGTTTGGTATGAGTAATATCGATTAAGAATTCGGTAAGTATATGCTATAGATACATTGGGCCATCTCATTTTATTAGGGCAGCCAGTATTTTGGACAACCTGTCAGAATTAAAGGCATTTTTCAGATCAAGTGTCAACACTACTCAGAATTTGTCCTGTTTAAGTGCGTCTTAAGCATTGTTAGTCATTAGGTTTGCACTTGTCCTAGATCTTATTTCTCGGAATCCGAACTTATTTTTCAAAATACGACCTTTCTTTTTGGCAATCGGTAGTAGCCTGTTATAAATTATCCATTCAAATAATTTCATCATTAACGGCTCAGCAATCCGGTCAAGGTCTGCCTTAGTAAGGAACTGCAGATATCCTGGTTTTGGGCCGACATTACGAAAGGTGGCTGGCGTAATGGTCTAATCACTATCCCTTCATCTAACGCAGGGCCTGCATATCTTGTTTCTTTTCCATAAGTTCTGCCCTTGTAGGCATCAGAATCATCATCTCCCATGTGGATTAAGTGGCCCACCCACCGAAACTTATTGAGTCCGATTTTATCCACAGCCACACGATCGTGGTATCCTTCATAAATTTCATTTTTATGGAGGCTATGGAATCGTCCATCCTTATGTAGGGGCCAAGAGTTCCCAATTTTTCTTGCTAGGAACCCAAGTCTCCAAGGAATCCATGAGGACTGACAAAATCATTGCCTTGTACAGTAAGATTTTTGACCTTATGGTGAGAAGCTGAAATAGGTTCTATTGGGTGTCAACAACCGCGCGCGGATTTCATCGTCATAGCTGTTATCGGTTGTTATCTTCAACCCTAGATAGGAGAAATAATTGTTTTATCGTTCTCGTTTGACCAGTACCAGTGCCACCATGTACTTCATGTAACCTTTATTAGTGCACTTCAATATCTTGCGCCGCAAGAGCCTAGATGTAGACTGCACATCTAGGGTTGTTCTTCACATAATGTCCATCTTGTCAGCATTGGCCAGTAGTTCGGTGGACTTTAAAAGGATGGCAACTCTCGTATTACCATCTGTATGGAGGATTAATTTTTTCAGGACTAGGTTAAAGAGGACGCATAATAGGGCATCTCCTTTTTGGACCTGAGACTGTTGTTAGTGCCGAATGATCTCGAGGGTGATGCTGCAGCTTTTATCTGGCTTTGCACGTTGGTCAGGGTCAGCCAAATCAGTCTTATTAATTTTGTCGGTATACCGGGTTCTCTCATAGCTGTGTATTATAGGCGGCCGTGAAGTTCATGAAAAGATGGTGCAACTGACGTCCATATTCCATCAGTTTTTCCAATGGTTGCCGTGGGGAGAAAATCTGACCTGTTTCTGGTTTTCCTGGAGTGAAGTCGCTTTGGTATGGATTAATGACGTTCTGGGTGTACGGGTAGCGGAGAATATTTTATAAATGCAAATAATTTGCCAGTCTTATTTAGACGGCCTGCAAGATGGAGGCTCATCCAAAGGATGAGTACTAGCTTCTACTCTTACCACTGTTTATGAAATGCTTTTTTTTCTTTAAAGCAGGCGGTGACTGCTGCGTTAAGAACGTTGTTGGAGGAACTATTCAAACTGCTTTTTCCTTTGCAGGTGTTAGGACCTTTTATATGGAGAGTGACAAGTTTAGCAGCCCTTATACTTTGCGAGAAAGGAGTCGTTAAGATTTCGTCTAGCAGTTTGGGGCAAATAATCGGTAGATAACTTTGCCCTTTCATTCTCCGCATGTAGTGAATGGCATCATGTTACGTTGAGTTGAAGGGGATCCTTAAAAATAATCATTGGCGCAACAATCCAATTGGATCAGGGCCTAGGATTGTATAAGAGTACTTCATTCAAGACCGTAACGGTACACTACAGGATTATAATACCCTATAGGAGGCAAGATGGTCAGCATTCCGCTCGCCCGAGATTATTACCCTGATTTGACTCAAGTATCATCCACACCTGAGTTGACTGGTATCCAACTTCAAATCACGATACAAATCGCACTGCCATCAGTAAAATTTGAACCGCGACCTTCCGTATGACAGCCTTGTGGTCTAACCACTCAGCAATCCGGACTATAAGGGGACCCTTACACAGTGAAATCTGACAAATCTGTTCTCAGAGATTTCTGTATTGCAATATCTGTTGAAATAAAGTTAATAACAATTTACTTCTATGTCCTTTGCAAGTAAACTGGACATCTCCATCAAGTTCATCTTAGAGTCAGAAAAAGTAATGATATTGGAAAGTTTGGTGCAGTGCCCAATATTATTAGTGAAGTTATGGAAGGCCAAATTCTCTTCTTTCGTGTTAATGAGGAAGTCGGGTATATACTTGTGGTCCTTGATTTTCCATATTTAGTAATACCGACTTATCCCTCTCACTTTCAATGCCACGATTGTCAAAAATTTGGCAAATACAATAAAAGAGGATTTGAGGGAACGAGTAAAACCAACGTTTCATGTTATAGAAAAGCGAACAGTGTTAAGAACAAGGTTGTGGAAAGTTAAATAATTCTATAAGTTCGTTGTTGATAATGCAACTGTCAAAACACAAAATTAAATATAATTCGTTTCGTCCAGGAAAATATAATATTATGGGTCACATTCTTAATGAATGCCATTTTGTTGGAAAACATTCACCTTATCAACAACATTTATATGATAACAGAAAAGCAGTTCAAACAATTACACGGAAACAAATAAAAGCAGAAATAGGAATGCTAACCACTTCATATATAATCTTTAGGTTGCTCCAGAGGTCCTACCTGTCAGGATATGTACCTTTTTCGCATGGCAAATTCAAAATTATTATTACAGTCGATACCCAAATATAAGAGGGTTCACATAAAGAAAGTATCTATCTCCTGTTTACTTTTTGGGGTGCATTGGACCTCCATACAGCATCTTCTTTGATCCCCTTTATCTTCCATGTCACTATCCTTCAACTATTTTATCATGACATTTATCGCGACGCACGTGAGGAGCCTGCAGGAGCGTGGCAAATATGTTGTGAGCACCTGCTGTGTAAACTGAAATCTATGATCCTCTCCCTATCCTCGGATCCAGATAGAGTAGTACAAAAAGATTAATTGAAAGGGTACGGCCAGGAGTTGTATAATGCGTCTCCCAACATTGAGTCCTTGAGGAAATCTGTTCATGATATGGTCATAGCCGCAACTTTCTCGAAAGTTTCCAAAAGGAGGTCAATTAGAAATAACCAGAGTCCAAACAAGGATCTTCAGGAGGAGCTATCCTGGTTTCAAAGTCATCAGATAACCTTAATATTGGTTCCTTACAGACTGGTGTCTCATGGTCCTCAGCAAATACGTGGGGACGACCCTCAATTACGGCTTAACTGATACAAATTCACCACGAAAGACCGCAGAAAGGAGTAACCAAAAGGTCGAGCACATGTATCCATGACGCATTCGGGACTTGAAGGGACATCCGTTTATACTATCGATAATCAGGCCGCTAGTGATACCGGAATAGATACTCAATAAGCTCAATTCGTTTGAGGAAACCACTTTTTGAAAAAGATGATGGACGACTTGGTATTTTCAAGTAATCACAAATCGATCGATTAAGGCCCATTTCACGGCTCTTAGAAGTTCAAGCGTACGTATTCCACTCGCGTACCTTTAATACTATCGTCAAAGTCAAAATTAAGATAACAAATCAAAATGTGTATCTACGATAAAACCGGTGATAACGCGAACATATACTATGAAAGTCTCAAAAAAATCTATTCTGCTTTTGTGTGAATATCGATCAATTTAGACACCGAACGCGTGGATTGACCAATTATGTGACAAGTTTAAGGCGGTGTCAGCTTGGGTTATCTAAAAAATTTTCAGGAAAAATGTGGAAACTCTCCGTCTGTTCAGTTCAGTACTATCAAATTTGTCCAGAATTAACGCAATTTTTTAATAAGCACTAAAACTTAGAAGCATCAATGCAGCGTTGATCTTGACTCATTTTACGCTACTATGTTCCTCCAGATGCATTTTCTTATCAGCGATACTTTCGGGTTATCAGCATTTCTTCGTTGGAAATGACAAATTAATTTGATATTTTTTTCTATCAAAATAATTGTCGTAAACAAAGTTTTTATGATTCCCAGTTTGCATTTTTGTAGTCTTGATCAAAGGTTAGATAGAAAGTTTGCGTAAGTTGGTGAAACCAAAACGAGTGAGATCAAATGAAGCGTGTGTGTTTGAAAATGTCGTCAGTTAAGACTTGGCTACTTCTTTTATGCCGGTTTTGTTTATTGTGTATTTTCTTGGCATATCAGAGCTAATTAAAACATTCTCTCATTTGAGCCAAGTGTATCTGTTCATTTCGTTCAGTTTAAACGACCTAGATTACCACCCCCTGAAAATATGAACCAAATCACTGAGTCAACTTTTTTGTCAATCAAACGGACGAATCGATTACAAACACTTGATGATGTCACTTCCGTAAATTCTTTGTTATATTTGTCAGATCGATGACGAAGTGGTTGGGCCGAGTTTTGTCAACTGTGCCTTGCGGGAGCTGAGGGATACGGTTCGAAATCTTTGGTGATTCAGAGAAACTTCAGAAAATTTCATCTCTACGCGATGACATGGAATGATTAAGGATCTAGAGGGATTTTTTGAGCCGGAGAGATGACAATTCCTAGACCTTATCTGGGAAGCAACTAACGCAATGAACTCATCAATCCCATGCGCATATATTGACCAAGTTGAAGTCCAAAGCCAAGAACTCTCAAGGAACACCATTCTTGGTATAGCCAGGGTCGTAAAGAGAAAACCCGGGCCCGGGTGAAAATTATGTGAAAACCCAGGCCCGAGAGTGAAAAAAATGAGGGTGAACAAAATGAGGCCCACCTACTATTTCCTTTTCTCTTTCCCTGAGGAAATGGACCTGGAGGGAACCTCTTTATTATAAAGACTTATGTAGGGCAAAGGGCTGGACGTCATACTCGTCAGTTCCTGGCAGGACCTTCCCAGAAGTTTGCGCTGTTTTTCTACTATTTTGGGTGGTATAGCTGTAGGAGCTCAATCATCCTCACTCTTCGTAAAATATGTATGTGGGAACATTTCTTCAATAAGTGTTCTCTTCTTTGAGAGCTTTAAGGTTTCCCTGCAAAAGGACTTAATTTCAAATGGATACATTGAATGATCCTAGCCTGTTTGACAAGGCTGAAGGTTTTGACAAATATCACAAAAGTGCTTGTGTCCTGAAGTTCCTTTATTCAATTCCATTCATATTGGATTAAATTGGCGTTTTCATATGAGTTATCCTTGGAATTGACGATTGCTAGATAGGTTTCAGGCACCACTCCTTGGAGCTTAGTTTGCTTCGCGGTGTGCTGTTTTGATGACACAAACTATGAACCAAAAAATTTGGCTGGAAAGCAAAAATGCTTCCTGCACGGATCTTTTACAATGATAAATTCCGATTATGGTAACTATAAAAGATCAATGAGGGACATATTTTGCCTTCTTCCTCCAGCGCGAGTACTTATGAAGAACCTCCTGACAGAAAAGGGAGTCCTCCTATAGTAAATCCTTGCAGAAACGCAAGTTTTCTTTAAAATGGTATCCAGTCGGAAGTCTTCCTGATATGTCCTTGATATAGCCCTTTTATAAGGAACCACATTACTAACACGAAATGGGATCTACCAGTTAACTTCTGTCAGGACGAAGGATGATGCAACCGAAAATTTATTCAAGACTGTATAACGGTAGAGCTACGTGAGTGAATGATATATTGGAAAACGCGGCGATATGGTCATTGGGAGGGCAAACCGTACAAGAACCAGAAGCATTCCCGGGAGCTGGCCTGGAAAGCCACCTACATTGCCTAAAATTGCGCAGTATTCTCAAACGCAAGGCGCCTTGGTATTGACCGCTAGAGCCTGTAGCCCTGAAACTATTCAATGCAATTTCCATGCGTGGTGTGGGGAATCCGAGTGACGAACACCACCTTTGGGGACTTGAACATTGCACTTTCGAACTTTGGATCACCTTTTTAGTTTGAGGGTTAGTCTCGATCGTCTATTTGACTTAGCTCAGTATATCGTCAGCCAGGTGGGTCGTCTGGCGGGTAAGTGAACACTACACCCTTAGTGACTACTAAGCCACTTTTTTCGACAATACAAACTGAGGAGGTGACAGACGAATCCGTAACAGAAATGAGAAACTTTCGATAGGTTTCTAGTACACTGAGACTTTCGAAGAGGAGACATTCCGGGCAGCCCTGGAAGGAACTCGCACACCAAAGAGAACGGTGCTGGCAAAGGTGAGCAAGTTATGTCAAATGATAACTATAGCATGACAGTCTTCAATGTCGCGACGGCGTTTCTACAACATTAGGAAACCAAACTTCAGGTGGGACCTGCCTGCGAACGACGAGCCTTTGGCAAGGAGAACAGGGAAGCCAGAACATCTGGAGCTGGAGAGAGAATACCGAAATCTTCTTAGTACCCTTAAAAGAAAACTCCAAAAAAGTAAGTGGATTTGCTGTCGGTACCTCTGGTTTGAGGCAAATACGAAGACGTAGGGCTTACAATAAGATGAACAAGATTCGTGGTCAAGTGACATGGCCGCGACTCTGGCGCAAAATAATTACAATTCTTTTCCTACAGCGTGAAGAAAGCTGACCTTAACTGACGGTTCAAAAGGACGTCCTCTCGATACCCAGGATAACTGAGGAGGAATTACGAGAGATCTGTGAACGAATTGGAGGAGGAGGATTGAACGGGATTCCGAACTAAACCCTCAAATTGGATGCTAAAATCAGGCCTACATCGTTCGTAAGCATATTTGAATGGTGAATGTTATAAACACCGTCTACCGCCCATTGAAAGAGGCAGAGGTTGGTTCTGCTGCAGAAGCCCCAAAATCCACCAGACGCACTTCTTCATATTGCCCCGTCTGTCTTTTCGAGATAGTAGGGAATATGTTGTAGAGAGTGGGAAGTTCCTGTGCGACGAGATAGCGGGTGGTCTATCAGAATGGCAGTATGGATTACAGCGAGCCTGTTCTACGGTCGTGGATCTGGCTTAGAAGACTTCGGCCATTGTAAACTGCAAATGTGAGAAATGTCTTTCATCCGGATAACGGGGATGGCCGTTTGAAGGCACCTTGACTAAACTTTTTGTCCTTGGTTACTTAGTACGGACAATCGAGACTTACCTAACTGAATGACATTTTTGAAACGAAACGGATGACGGGGTGCGCTCTGGCGACAGATGTTTCGCAAAGCTTCTGTGGCAGCTGCTGTGGAACATAATGCATGGTGGAATGCTTGATCGTCGCGTGGCAGAGCAGGCTATGTTGATTGGTTTTAAAGGTAACCTAGCGGTGGTTGTAGTTGCAGAATTTCCTCAAAACGTGGTTACGAATGGTTAAACTACTGGATCTTATGGATATGGCAGACGGATGGTTGAGAGGCGGTGTCCTTATTACAAATTTCAGAAAATTCGAGTTGGTAATCACGAGATCATCTCAAAATCGATCATACCTAGGGGTGGTGCCAAGTTGAGCTTCAAGGTGCACTTCGGCCATGCCCGAGAGAAGTCAGTAAAGGCTAATCTATCTCTAGCAAAGATGATGCCTAGCATGGGAGGGATTGTGAGATCCAACCTACCAAACGCGGCTCCTGTCTGGTCGGGGCCATTAGACAACATGGTCCAGAAGGGGGAGTGCGACATACCGACCAACTGCGCTGAGGTAATTTAAAGGATATAGAAAAATATCCAGTGATGCAGTGTGTCATCGTGGAAATGATTCACTTGAACATTCTAGCGAATGGGGGTATTGCCTTTACCTGCGGAGAAGATGACAGCAGATTTCTAGGAAAGAGGTGTACTGTAGATGGTAGTAATAGTTGGAAAATTCTGGTAAAAACCGCTGGACCCATGCGTTAGTCCCGCGTGTTACGGGGGTAGTTACAGGATTAGACATGTCTCCTCGGCGATACATCCGAAGATCTAAAAGGGCAGCGGACGCGTGATTTAATTGTATTGCTACAGAACAGGGAGGTTGGTTGGTTTCTGAGAACGGGTCTTTGAAGTAGCTGACCCTTTTCAGACCCTTGCACTCCTCGCCTTTGCGACCAATGACTAACCGGTTTTGGAAGATAGGGTGGTCATGGAGAGCTTTCATTTGACACCCCACATGAATATACCCAGTGAAAAAAGATGTTACACCCCTCTTTGCATATATTGGGACTCCATGTTAAACTCAACGTGGAACTATGTTACTCACTATATGCAATGGGAATCACTTTTCCACCAAATTTCGTATCAATAGGAGTAACTGTCTCTAAGGTAAAAGATGTGACAGGCAGCCAGACAGACGGACGGACAGACAGACAATAAACCGATTTTAGTAAGGCTTTTTTTACACAAATTCTTAAAAAGAAATACTGGGCTGCCATCGTAAATTGGTCTTGGCCAGGAAATCTCCCGTAAAGCTAAAGATGATGTAATTGGCAATTTATTAAGGACTGTGACTAGGGCGTAATCAAGAGACACGTTTTCTTCTTTTTCTGCGGGATTAGAGTCCCATGTCTGCCCTTTGCCTCTCGATATTTTCATTTCCAGTCCTTTCGGTTGAGCGACCGGGTCCTCAAATTTCGGAAACTGAGTCTGAGGACTGAGCCCTCCCATCGGTTTCGGAATTCTCTAGGTAAATTTCACTTTTCTTCCAATCTTCGGGAACAGCTTCCTGTTCTCAGATCAAACAGGATTTAAGAACTCATGGAGCTGGATCGCTATCCCCATACTCCTTCCTTCTCATATTTTCAACATTCCAACCATACTCGGAGCTCTGTTGTTTCTGAGCGTTTTAAGTGCATCCTCGAGTTTTTCGATTGTAGGTGGTAGAATAAGTGTGACCACCGAGGTATGAATGAACATCAAGGATCCCGAATAATCAACCTAGATAAACATGGTCCCATGTGATGAGGCCCACGATTTTTTCGTGGATCCCGCTTTAAATCAAATCAATAAGATTGCCATGTTTCTGTTCTGAGCGAATTCTTCGAGTCTGGTTTCGCTCACTTTGGCGATATAGTAGAGCCTGTTGCCCTCAGTAGTTTGGCGGTGGACCAGCTCGTTTCCAAACTTTGCGTTGAAGTTGTCGAGTATTATATCACGTTGCACATCTTCCGAGGCAATGAATTAACTGCTGGCTCCAGACGACTATGGAATTTTTCTTCTACTGAGTTGCTTGTGTCTTCTTCTTATAGATGCGTTTAAAAATGTTGAGCGTTTGAAGGACAAAACCTATATTGCCTAATCATTCAGTTTTTTTTGGCCACAAGTAGTTCCAGTTCTAAAGAGGAAGCACACGTTCCAAGTTCCAAACTCGTAATCCTTTTTCCGTTACTGCGGTCCTCATTGTATTTCCAATCCGATCTGAGTCTCAATTTCGGTTCCAAGAGCTGTCAGTCTATTGCACAGCCGGAAACCAGGAGGACCAGTCGACTCATCATTGTTTTACAGTTGGGAGAACTCACCGTTCACATTCTCTCGTCTGCTGACTTCCATTGTCCAACTTAGCATGCATTAGGCAGGCATTTGTTGAAAAATGAAGTGCCAAATCTGGAAAATGCTACCCATTACCTCCGTGGTAGAAGTTGGGAAAACCATTAGTTCTACCGTTTTTATTTTTGTGCCTACCTACATACCATTCTAGCCTTTTCTGCCCCCTCTTTTTAAAAGTCCATAACAAGGACGTTCTAAAGGCCTCTGGTTCCTTCATGAACATAACACCAAAAATCCATCGAGGGTGTCAGGGTGTATCTGAATCGGCCATTATTTTTGTTGTTTAAATCATTCAAGAGTGCAGGTGCAACTATGACGCGAATGGTCTAATTTAAAGATAGTTACAGCACATCTCGACTGAATCCGATTTCTGTAGAATGTCCTTTCCTTCCCACTAACAGAACCTTCGCCACAAATTGACTTAAAAGCTCAGAATTCCTCATTTAATTTCGGTGATTATAGAATTACTCATACTTCCAAATGCCATGTTCAAACTCAACTCCTAGCGTGTGACCTTTCTCGTTTATAAACAATTCAATCTTCCGCGTTCCTATTTCAGCAAAAAAGGATTCTATCATTGTTGATCTTGACCACAATTCCTAATTCCTATAACGCAAAGCCAAGCCCTCTTGATCGTCACACGTTTTGACATTGAGCAATATCCTGCGACGATAATGTCACATTTTATCGATTCACATAAGGAAGACAAAAGGTGGTGCCTGGAGGGATACAACATTATTTTAGTACTGAGAACGGTGGGAAGGGGATCCCGATGTTCAGATATTGTTATAATCGTTAGAGTCCTTTGTATTCCCCCCCCCCCTTTTCTGTTTTTATCTTCTAGACGTCAGCCATTAAAATGCAACGCCCATTTTGAGCGATTACCGCTTCAGTCACGCACACAATATGCTCTCCGTATATCCTTTTTATAAATCCATATATCCTGATAGAGTTTGCAATGACTAACTTTCAGGCTCTCTTCCGCGATACAGTTTGCAGTTTAGAGCATGCCACATTGCTTGCGGAAATAGAATGGAAGAGGACGAATGCGATGGAATGTTGGGACGGAAGAGCCGCGCCTTTGTGTTGACGGAAGAGGAATAGTAAGGATTCGAACATTAACTGCTTCAGGGGAGAAGAAGCAACGAATAATGAATTTTTCATGAAACCTGAAACACGAAGTTTTCATCCCCACAATTGTCTGAAGTGGAAAATATTGAATTGAGAAATTAAACCGCAGACCTGGAAATAATATGAAAGGAATTTCCATACCGACATGTCGGTGGAACTCAGAGACAATTGTGCTGCACGGAGCTGCCCCAGAAACATCTCATTCAACGGAAATTCCATCATAATCTATCAAGTTTTTGTTAATCTAAAAACTTTCTAGCACCCCCATTCGTCCTTTATTTCAGCTCTCATAGCCGTAAAGCTTTCTAGACTGGCAACCGCAGGACACTCGCCACAGAAACCTCTCAAGGCATTCTATTTTTTGCTCTATTGTCAGACTTCCTGTCCCAGTGTCCTTCTTCGCTTCACTATTGCACAATATGTTGCTAATGCATAGTGTGTAAGGTGTTTGGTTTCCACCACCCCTAGAGCGACTACCAATGCTGACGAGGGCGAGTTCAATAAATGACTTTCAGTAAAAATTGCGTGCTAGCCAGGCATTCAGGTGGAGATACGTCGTTGTGAGGTTACTAAGGTAAAATGTCGATATGACCGTTGAAATTAAATGGGACAAGTGTGGGTTAATTAAATGAGGTCATTTTGTGTGAATGACGTTGATTCATTTTAGTAGTTTCGCTATAGGATTTCGATAAATTTGCTTAGTTGGTGGCGGGTGGGGGCGGTTTGAAGGGTAGTTCCGGTTTCGGAAATGTTTGTTGCGAAAGTGCAGTGGTTCTAGGCGGGGATCGATAAATGTATGCAAAGAATTTCAAGAATTTTTCTGTTTCTCCTTAAGTTTTCTGGCTTGAGAGGAACACAATCCTACCAAGGACACTGCTAATGTCATTAGGGAGACATTTTTCAGCACAAAGTTCTCAGTTAAACGAACTAATTGCTGTAGGTATGTTCGCAAGGCTAGAGGGTTCGAATTACAACGGGGGCTACGGAAAATTCTAGCACAAGCCAACCAGTTCCAAATACAATTCAACTTTATGCTCACCTACATGTGCATGCAAACTTGGCAACCGGATGTCTCTTTGAAAGTTTTTAAGATTCAATCTGTTCCAGTGAAGAGTTCAGTTCCCTTATTTTCTGCCTCCTCTCTCAGACGACAAATGAGAAGGTTTCGCTGGCATAGTATATCGATTTCTGCAGCCCACTTAGTAATTCAATTAGATTATGGCAGTGTATAGCAGATAAGAGCCGAAGATTTCGTACATCTGATGAGGAAAAGGACTTATATGTGCCTTCGAAAGCTTAAGTCGTAGTAAAATTATTGTATCTGACCTCCTGCGATTCCCAGAGCGTTCTAGATTCGTTCATGAATTGAATCTTCATCAAGACGAGGGCGTTTTCAGTGAAAATTCAACGCTTGAAGGTACTCGTTTGCAGGTCAATTGTGGAGAAACATCCCCGCTATCGAACAGGTGAAGGACATTCCACAAATTTCTACGTACGCATGTGAAGGTTAGTGCTTTAAACAAGCGAAATCATACTAGACCGTATATTATAAACAATATATAAAACTACCCTACGCAACCTTTTCTGCTTCTGCCCCCAGAGCTGGTACCGAATATCATCATTGGAGAGCCGAGATATGACCTCAAAACGCTCATTTCTGACCTGCTTCGTTCTAACCTTTTGCTTGCATCCCTGAGGGAGGAGGAAGCGCTTCGTACATTATGAAGGGCCCGTTAGTAGCGTTAAAAATATCGATGGTTCTACGGCAAATTGGAACAAGGGAGCGTTATTACAAAAAAGGTCGTAATGAATCTCCTGGCAAGTAAGGCAGACGGTACGTATAGCAAAAAGGGAATTAATCAAATAGAATAGAGTCACTGCAAACGTTGCACCAGAGGGGGGAGGGGGGATAGTAAAACGGTCATAACATCCAAACTCTGATTTTGAAACGAGGCAATTCCTGGCGATTTCAGCCAGCCGATTCTGCCGTAAATTTCGAGAGAGAACCTAAAGAAGCAGAACACACCACGCTTTAGTGCCCGCGATTAGGCCCAGAAGATGATTTGAGGTTTAGCAATATAAGTCTTGCGGAAACCAGGAAAACTTCACAACTGACCTAAATCACCGACAATGAAATCCAAGAGGCCACACTGAAATGCGAAAACTTCAACTATTTAGGGTTTCACCTTCCAGTCCTCTAGCAGTTTCATAAGGGTTACAGGATCCTTTTTTGAATCACCTGGATTATCGGGTGACTTACCCTGTAATTACTTTCTGTGTATAACTTGGCTTTCTCTTCCTTTTTTCTCTCCCGAGTGGGTGCAGCCTGGCCTCATATTTTCTGTAACACTGTTTCTTGCTCCTTTCTCACTCAAGCACCTCATTGCCAACCTGGACGGTCCCGATCCTGACCCCTTTTCTAACCCTTTTATAATAAAAACTGCATTTCCATTGATTCATGTATTCCTTTTTAACAATAGCTTTGAAGGATGCGATTGTCCTAGCCTATGGAAAGAGTTTCCTACTTCTCTCGGTCGTAAGCTTGGTCCCTTTCCTCACGCACTTTACACAATTTAGTTGAAGAATACTTGGGAGAAAGATTCATATTCTACCAAACAGCAAGCTGGCTCAGGATATGGTTGGAAGCAACGTTACATCAGTTAGTATCAAGGATTGGAATTGGTTTTAACAATAAAGAGGTGGTTATCGTAATCCTAGTGGATGTATCAAGGGCTTCTGATACCCTAGCTTAATATGTCAGAGGCCAGGAGATATGGTTTGGGAACAACTGTTTCTAAATTACTGCTGCTGGAAGGTAGCCTGCCTCAAGTAAACTTATGTGGTGAGCAATGGACGCAGTAATACACAGAGGATGTTCACAGGCGGGAGGTCTGTCATAATTACTGATGTCATCACACTGATATTACACCACTGATATCAGTTCTTACTATACGAGAATTCCTGCTAAGAAATTCGGGACAGACTCGATGTGTAAGGTAAAGCTGTTATCATTAGGAAAATCTTATGATAAATTACGGTGAAACCAGCCTCCTAGCCTGTAGCAGAAGGAAAATGTTGGATGGCTTCGATGAGAAATAACGAATTTCTCATCCGCTTCAGCTATCAAACAGAGAAATTGCCATAAGAACAGCCGTAGGTAAGTCATTAAGACGACTAAACCACACATGGGCGGCCAAAGGGTAGTATAGGTCCCAGAACGAAACGTGGATTGGTAATCACGATGGAGCATAAAATCTGGGAAACGCCGGCTGAACGAACACCAGCGGCTCTACTACCAAACCCTATCTCCACTTCCACGTATTGGGAGTTCTTTCTTAATGAGAAATTACAGGTGGAGAAGGACGAAGGCGAGTATCCCTCGCCTAAAAACGGGACAAATTGTACCGACTGGTGCTTCAGGTTATGAAGATACGGAAGAAGCCTCGACCAGGATGGATTTTAAAACGACGAATCCGGCAACGACAACGGAATAACGATGTACAGACCGAATGATGCAGAGTAGCTAGCCGATACTCTGCCCCAATATAAGGCTAATGTAGCAACGTTGCAAGGGATATGCTGGACAGGGACCGATATCTTGGAGAAAAGTCATTACACCATATATTTTGACGGCCATCCAGTAAACCATGTGCTCGGAGTAGGCTTCTAAGTCAGGCAAAAAATGAAACCTGCTGTTATAAGCCCCATAAACAGTCACGCCCCAACAGAGGAGAATGCAGATGCCAAGAACATCATTGGCCCATACCAAAGATGCTTCACTCCAGGCAAATCAGCAGCAGATCAGATTTTCCCTATGCTTTAAGCGATGGAAAAACTGTTGGAATATGGACCAGTTGCACCATCCCTGTATAGCCAGGGTAAAACTGTACACGGCCATGAGAGAATTCGGTATCCCCACGAAATTGATAAGACTGACTAGGCTGACCCTAACCAATGTGTGAGGTCAGATAAAAGCAATAGGATCACTTTCAAGATCATTCGGCATCAAAAACGGTCTAAGACAAAGGGATGCTCTATCCTGCGTCCTCTTCAACCTGGCCCTGGAGAAAGTGATTCGCGATGCAGATGCAAATGAGAGAGGCACCATCCTCTTCAAGCCCACCCAACTACTGTCCCATACTGACGATATTGATATCATGGGAAGAACAGCCCGAAATGTACAGTCTACCTTCATCCAGATCGAGCAGGCGGCGCGAGATCTTGGGCTGCACATTAATGAAGGCAAGACGAGGAATACATGTTGGTAGCATCAGTGCCAAAAGCCAAAGAAGGAGAAACATCGAATCGCATTGGTCAACCGTGACTGTGGTCAACTTTGAGACCGTTGAAAATTTCTTCTGTCTAGGGTCGAAAATCACAACCGATAACAGCTATGACGATGAAATCCGCGTACGGTTGTTGGCAAAGAGAGCCTATTTCAGCTTACAAAAACTGTTGCGATCGAAACGTCTCACCATAGATTCAAAGCTCTTACTGTTCAAGATAATGATTTTGGCAGTCCTTATGTATTCCTGGGAGACCTGTGTTCTTAGCAAAAAAACTGCGAACTCTTGGCCGCGTTCAAGACAAAAATCCTCCAAACAAATTTTTTGGCCCCTTACGTGAGGGTCAACGGTTCCGTAACCTACATAACGACGAAATCTATGAGCACACAATGAATGCCTGAAATGAAAATGATCCTTGTCAGCTAGTATGCTAGTACGTAGAGTAGTTTATGAATAACTTTTTGTACCATACCACTGAGTTTTTGATAGTGCCCAGAGATCGGTGCGTCTTGCCGGGGAGGGCTTTCGCAAGTTTCTCTTTTTAAGCGGCTAGCATGCGGATAACGAGCCTACAGATACAGTGTGGCATCACTTTCCGATTTAAGTTGCTCGTCGTTAATTCAAAAACTCTTGCCATTTTTCAACAGGACCAAGGCACACCCAGTCACGTCGACTTGCCTCTAGCAGTTGAGGCTTTAGCGCTTTGCCATTGCAACCCAAACAAGCTAGACTTTGGCCTAGGCAAAAGACAGGTGAAGGATGACAAAAATTATTGATAAGGGTGTCGTTGCACGGACATAAGAAAAAAAAATACCTGTAAGCAGAGAACTATAGTTTACAGATAAAATATTCGTAAGTCAGGCAGTTGAAAGAGAGATATGCCTAGATTTCAAAATTTGAAGGAATATCGATAATTAAAGTTTTAAAAAAAAAACGACGATAATTCCACAACTACGATGACAGTCCACTGTAGGTTTATCAGGACACAGAACGAAAGCTAAACGACCTGCGACTTTGAGAATTACTACAACAAAATGGACGATCGTCAGTGCAATGTCCAATTTAATTTAGCGTCAGCCTATTGATCTTCTGTTTCATATTCGAACGCTGGTGGCGTCATGGATGTTTGTGTTTGTCTTCGTGCACGTCCAACATCCGTACGCTTATCATTTGAAGAGTATTAAATTTGATGGTAATGGAACTTAAAGTAAAAGTAGTAAAAATAAAAAGAGGGTGTGAGGATGCTTATGTTTTATGAAGGAGTGAGCGGCACCAGACATGTTAATCAATCCTCCTCCAGGCAGTCAATATGAGCTTTTAATTCCAAATCGTCGATCAACGTTATGACAGTAAATTTTCTGTTAGTATTTAAAAAAGTAAAACAGCACTGCGGAGAACATTCTTCATTAAGGGCCCAAATTTTTCGCTGACGTAAATACTTTTGGGGTAACCAAGGACTTAACAAGGCAATGAAAATGTCGATAAGTGATAAGTGATATAGTCAAGGATTGAGAGGGAGGAGGAGAGACTAAGACCGGTGCGGGTCATTGTGCTTAGATGAAGCGTCCCAATGGACATAGGAATGACGACCTAATGGACGCTTGCCACTGTGAAGGAAGGAGTGAAGAGTTGCGGGCATTCTTTCTGGCGGAAAACGTTCCTCAACTCCTGAAGGTTCAGCCATTATGGAGATGGGAGATAAAAGAGCGTTTTCCAGAAACTTCTAGCTAAGAGAGCGCCCATGCCCAGTGTTTGAGCGGAATCATAAAGGTGCTGATTAGGATTACGGTTTCATTGCTGTAAAACCGATTTATGAGTGGTGATATCAAGGAGTAGGTGATCAAAAAGCGGTATGTCTTTCGCTTACACTTTACTCAGGGGTTGATGGCCCTATCTATTTCCATTTGGCAGTAAAACATTTCACCTTCCATCTTCAAGGATATTCTACTAATTTTCGTGTAAAATAGAACTCAAAAATTAGACTGCCCCAAATTTCCGCTCTTAATCCGCACAACAATAAACCGTGTCCGATTCCCATTGCTAGTGACTAACAACAACCGGAAACCGACTCCTTCAAAGCTTTCATAATAATCATCATAAAATATTATCGTCCTAATTATTCCTGTCTTTTCGCCGGTCTATAAACTTGCCTGCGAGTCCTCAAAGCCCATAGTACTCGTCTAACAATGGCGTAATTAGCCATGCCGTTAATAGTATTAGCAACGACAAAGCGAAAGTGGCATTTAGTGATATTTATGCGACATCGTCACTGGTTAATATGAATTATTGTAACACCTCGAAAAATGATGTACAACACGCCAATTTCACCTGAGGGACATTGACACACGACAGGTAAAAGGGCACTGCGGACATTGAATAGGACATTGCGTGCTATGTGTACGCTTGCTGGTTGCAGGCCAAATGGCAATGCAGATGGTGTTCTGGTAATTGGGCTGGTAGTAGGGTTTTTTAGGAAGTTTATGGACATGTCCGTTTTTATTGAATGGAAAGGTTACCGGGTCCTTTCTAGGCAAGCTGAAGAAGCTAGAAGGAGATTTGGGTCGAAGCAAACAGTCTCCCCCTTTAAGGTTGGAGTGAAAATTCTACTCGCGGTGAAACTTCCATACCATATAAAAGGACTAACAAGGATAAGGATTTGCAGGTCAATAATCTACTAATTTCCAATCAAGTTGGGTCAATAGTCTACAAATTTAGAAACAATTCGCTGTCCAAACAAAGAGAGGGTGTTGGTTGGATTCAGTGACATCATTTGACACTGATTATTATTAACTTTTCCCAATGGGCATACCTTTGGTTTATGAAATAACCAGCTCCAATAATTAAAATCAGGCCTGACCAGAGAGGGGTGGAAAGCCTGGTAATTCTAGCCCAGGAGAGAAATCTCAATGAAACAGAGGGGGCCATAGGGTTGTTTGCATAATCTTCACGTCGGAATCGAAGTTTTTTTACGGCCCAGGTTGAAACAATTTTCGAAAGATGAAAGCTAAGCGTTTTGGAACCCAGGAAAATAAGGCAGTAGTGGTCTGCAAGGTACTTCCCTCGTCTACAGCAGAGCTATCCTATTCAGTCAGATATTCCTTTCAGCAAAATTTCACACGTATGCTCCCATCTAGCTTAACACGAACAGCCACCATAATGCATCCCTTGAAGACAGTGCCAAAGAGATAGCGAATGTCTTTCTAAAAGCGGATTACACCATCCTCCACATATCTGACTGAATCCGTTCGTCAATCTGACACAAATCGCATCACCAACCATTCTAAATTCCTACACTTTCCCATCCCGTCACTCTAGGCCACGCGGCTGTATTGCTTTCCCATCTAAGTCCCCCGCTAGATAGTCAAATTCGCCATCTTTTCCCGCAACGGTAACAAATCAACTACCCAGAATCCTAAATATAGCCCTCAAGAAATGTGCTAAAACTCTAAGACCTTCCCACCCTATCTTTCTTTGCAAGCAATCAAGGTCATACCATCCTCAACTCTCTCGTAGAAATCTACCTTTGAGGATTTTTGGTGGCGTCAACGACTTATGTATGTAACCAAATTTTGTTCGAGTTTTGGTAATCGCCAACTCTATAACACTGGGCTTAAGGGTACCTCCCGAAAAGGACTGTAAAAAGGTAAAGTTCTCCGAACATGGGTTGGGGATGGAAGTGGACCGAAAAGATGGGGCATCGTGCTAGCATGTATGATGTGTATTGTTGCATCAGTGCTGATGATTCGTGAGAATAGCTTAGTGGGCTAGATGTTTTTCAGGAGGTTTCGAAAGGAGGCAAAGATTAACAGTTTCCCAATATGACCGGGATTTGAGGCAGTAGCAATGCTGTCTTAGAGGGGATATCTGAAGTTATGAAAAACCTGCATTCACTGAGAGAGTGTACGTAAAGTAGTTCGCCTGCAGGATTAGGTCGTATGATCTGCCCCTGCATTCTTTGGATGCCTTGCTTTCGACCAAAGAGGGGCTGATTGTCGCGCCAAAGACCATTCGTGTGGTCATTGTTCGCAGAGTGAGCATATGGCCTTGTCCCAAAACAATGAATCCTATTGACCCCGCAAGGGTGGCTACGTATAAATGCCATGTCGCCCCGACAGCTACAGTTGAACTGCACTAGAGCAACTGCTGTGATGTACGTTGTCGGCCAAGTCATGCGGGAGCACAGCATTAGTGCCCCCATTTTATAGGAACCCTGGGCAGTCAATGGCTAAGTCAGAGGGTTGCTTATAGATATGCGGATGTTCACTGCTAGGGAGTCAAGAGCCAAGGCGAGCCTAGATTGCTTTTGTGTTGAGAGTTTCACTATTAAGTAGGGCATATATGTTTCAATCAGGGGCCTTTTGGGACGATGGTTTTGCCTAGGAATGTACTCCCTACTCACAGATGATTTGGAGCAGTATACCGCGTACCAGGATGAGTTGGTTCCACGCCTTGACGGAACTCCATTCATCCTAGGTATGGACGCGAATGGGGTCTCCGATATGTGGCACAGCAAGATTTTTGCGCTCACATCTTGCCACAGTGCCAAAGTACGACTTTTTTTGTTTAAACGTGCCGCCAAATATTTATACTTTGGAGAGCTCCTGTAATGTTAGTGACCATGCTCCTGTTGAGATCTTGTTCATCAATAGGAAAATGAATGTGAATAGGCAGATTCTTTGGAATAAGCGTGAATGAATGCATGCTAAACAAACCCGGACAGAGGTCCCGAAGCATGGCACTTGGTGGAAGAATATCCTCCGTCCGTCTCGTAGTCCGACGTCTCAAGAAGAGATTTCGCATAGCGCGTGGTCGAAATGCTCTTGTGTTGACCAATTTAGGTGCGCTTACATGCGTTCTGTTTCCTCCTATAAAAATCGATGAGCCAAAAGACTGGTGACATGGGAGGCCATTTCATTTCCGGTTCAGTGTGTGTATGATTGATCATTACGGGAGGAGTATTTCCCTGCGTTCTAGAAGGCTGCCAGAGGTATTATGCTCCTGAAGTTACTAGATAAGGGTAAGAGTAATCCTCGGTCGTACAGGACCATGTTTCTTTTGTAGGCCCTTGGCCCCCTAGAAGGGATTTTGGTTTAGTGACTGGGGACTCCCATTTGACGTCGGAAAGGTCAAGGTTAAGGTTGCACATTTTTAAGGACTAGATTTTCACGGGTACGGAAAGGTGACCAGATCACGGAGCAGTATTCCTCACGAGGAAGTTGAAAAAGCCTAAGGAGGGTTGAATGGAGTCAAAATCAGAGGAGGAGCAAAGAAAATTTTACTGTTCGATTGGTGACTTCGACGCTATGGATGCCGAAGCGTAGCTTATTGTAGAAGTCTTTTGACTGGAATTTGATACGGAATGCCTGACTGGAATTTGATAAGGAATGCCTGTTAACAGAGTAGGAAAAGGAAGTAGATGAGGATTTAAGCCAGTAGGACATAGAGTAACACTTTCTGACGTTTAGCTCTGAACCATTAGCAGAGCGTCAACAAACCAGAGTGTCTAGATTAGATTGAAGGGAAACACAGTCCATAGGCGATGATACAGTGAAAAACAGCTTAAAGTCGTCGGCATAGAGGAAACAGGGACAAATAAGGGAGGCGGAGGGAGAGGTCGTTGATAAAAAATAATGAAGACCCAGAATAGGTTCTGCGGGATGCCAGAGGAGGGGGTAGAAGGAGGATGTGCGGCCGTCAAAAAAGACGCGGTAGGATCGGTAGGAAAAGTAAAAGGCGAGCCATAAAATATGGGAACGCTTTGAGACGAGAGTTTAGATAAAAGTATGTTGTGATTTACAGTATCGTAGGCTTTAGTAAAGTCAATATAAATGGTATGCACTTCTTGCAGTGAGCTTAGACGTTTAGAGAAAAAGTTGGCAAAGTCGAGGAAGTTGGAGGCAGTGGACGTATTGCTCTTTCACTATGCGATGGCCAAAGTAGGCGGACAACCAGTCGCTGAAAATCGCTCTTGCCACGAAGCTTCACCGGAGGTTATCTGGTACCATGGAAACTCCTTTTGAGAGCATCTGTTCCGGAAAAATTCCTGAAGGATATGTTCTTGACCGTGTTTTTGCGTTTGGTATGTTGGTGGTAGTTTTATGGTGGTTGTGCCCATAACACGGGCAGTATCCTTGTTGGCTTAAGCGTGCAGTGCTGTATAAATTTGAAGACGTACCCCTTGGTTACGACAGGAGTGTTAGATACGCCTCGCATCGATTGCATGTCTCACGGTTCTGGGCTGGGCCTGCATTCGCTATGAACCAGCTGTGCTGGTCATGGGGGGGCTTTGGTTGTGGTCTCTAAATGAATCCATGTCCATAGAGATGATTCTTGGAAAGAATTTCATACATACTAAACTTAGGAAGTTTTGGCATGAACGCGGCTTGGTGAAAAAAAAACATGTCAGTCCGAACAGGGACTCCTCCTTCCCTGCATCCGAATGGATAAATTGCGAAGCGTGAGCATCTGAATGTACTCAGCCAAGTGATATAATGAACCAACCCTTTAATCCAAGATATTATGCGTGCAGTTTAGGGAGGCTTCATTAACATTACATGATATGGAGGTGAAACGAGAAACAGAGGTCAAATATTTGGGAATCACGCTAGACCAAAAATTACTCTGGAAGACACATGTCGGAAACACTTGTCGGAAAGCCACGAGGGCTCTGATAACTTGCAGATCCATAGCAGGAAAAAAATGGAGTTGCAGCCCGAAGATACTACTTTGGATATATACTGCAACAGTAAGGCCAACCTATGGAGCGGTAATCTGGGCAGAAAGAACCGAACTCAGCACACAAGCCAGGGAATTACATAAGCTGGCTTGCGTGTGTACCAGTGGGGCAATGAGGACATGCCCAACGGCATCCCTAGAGGTCCTTCTGGGATTAACTCCTCTCCATCTGCACATACAGATGCAGGCAAGGAGATCAATATTCAGGATGGCCGGTAGTATGAGTGAGGCGGGGAGCTGCCTAAATCGAAGGAAGATTGTTATCCTTTCTAGGCTGTATCCCGAATTACTGATACCGAGGGACAACATGACAACGAGGTTTCACTTCGATAAGAAGTTTGAAACACGTTGGAGTAACAAGGCAAACTGGGAGAGCGTGGCTGCGACATACGGCTTAAACCAGCAACTGATTACTTGGTACACTGACGGATCCCTCACAGCAGAGGGAGCGGGTGCCGGTGTCATTGGTCCAAGGAAAATGTACTTTGAGCCAATGGGCAGGTACACTAGCATATTCCAGGCGGAAATTTATGCCGTAGACAAATGTGCCTCCTTTAATCTGCAAAGGAACTACAGGGGGCAGAACATAGCTATTCTCACCGATAGCCAAGCAGCGGTCAAGGCACTTAGGTCCAATCAGGTGAACTCTAAACTGGTATGGGAATGCCTTGAGAGACTGAATACACTCGGCTCGTTCAACACGGTCTGGATACTTTGGGTTCCAGGCCATGCTGGGTTGGAAGGCAACAAGGCAGCGGATGAACTAGCCAAGAAGGGAGCAGGGATGCCTTTACACGGGCCAGAACCCTTCTGTGGAATCGGAAACGGTTTCATGGCTATGAATCTAAGAAACGAAGAGAAACAGTTGAGAGAACTATATTGGGCGGGCCTACCAGGGATGGAGCTGTCCAGGGTGCTTATTGGGGGATACGAACCCATGCACACAAAGGATTGCTTAAACCTCACCAAAAAGAACCTCCGAATCATAGTGGGAATTCTCACTGGTCGTTGTCGGCTGAACTATCACCTAGGGAAGCTAGGGATATCTACGGACACTGCCTGCAGGTTCTGTGAGGAGGAGGACGAAACTTTTATGCACGTCCTGGGACAGTGTCCGGCACTTGTGGAAAGTAGGTCAATACATCTGGGAGAACACTTAATACCAGATGCAAAGCTGAAACATCTGGAAGTGGGGAACATACTAAAGTTCCTAACGGTTACAGGCCTGCTTGAGATACTATGATCAACAGGTACACTATAACCAGTAAAAGGGGCACAATAGTTCTTCAAGGACGCGGTGCGACTTCCCAGACAGAATAATAATAATTGGGAGGCTTCAGAAATAAAGAGTTCCGTCGGGATCAGATCTCAGTCCTTGGAGTTGACAGAGTAGCTTCTCTTTGGGACAGAATATGACGCGTGTTTAGAACATATTTGGCCGTTTTTTTCCGACGCCATTTTGTTTGGAGACACCCTGACACAAGGATTCTCAAAAGCCTCCACGGTGCGTCTAAAATAGGCTCAGCTTATACTTCAGCCAATTAACCCGTTCAGGACCTTAAAAAGCCAGAAACAGACATACTGTTCCAAATTTGTTCCCAAACCTAAAGAGGCAATCAACCTGCATAAAACCGGGAAAGACTCCAGTGAAATGACTTATTGCTTTCCTCTGACACGCCTTGTGAGTAACCAGAATAGCTTGATTTTAGGGAGGGATTTTGATACATTTTTGGCGGATATGGTTAACGTATCTTATCGCCAATTAGTAGCCCTATCTGCGGTTACTAGTATCGCCGCTATTTATCAGGTTGTTTGCGCTAAAATTATTCATAGCAGTGGCTCACGACGACGGTTGATGAGACATCTGTTCTGAGGTCGACTGGTCTTTTTCAAATTTGAATTTTATAAGTAGTCAGTCAGGCAGTTGGACGATAAAAACTAGTTTACGCTGAATCTATAAAATGTTGCTAAAAAAAAACTAACCGGGGCGGGTGAGAAAGTGCTAGAAAGAAACCAGGCAAGACTAGATTTTAGTTGATTGGGACGGTTTTTAAAGTTATGTACATATTTCTGGGTGTCTCACCATTTAACATCCCTTATCGCCAGTTACTACATGGTTCCTCAATTATCGATCTCTATCAACTATTGATTGGTACATTTAAGAGCTACAGCGATAGTATTTCTTCAGAATATGTGTCAAATCATGTCTCGCGTCCAATAATGAGGAAAGGAAGACAAGCAACGTATGACCCAATACAAATAACCCATAAAATGAATGACATCATAGGAGTAACACCAGAATGCCGGCGCGTCTCCATGTTTGCAGTCATTACCGCATCTTTTCCAACTTGTCAACATTTTCTTTTGGTTGTGTGAACAGAATTAAATAATGGAGCAAACACCCAACTAAAGCAATAACATTGGGGGTATCTTTCAGCGGAAAGCTTGGTCGCTTCAACAGATACTGGCGCGTCCGTTGTTGAGTTTGAAGCGTATGTCGCCATCGGAATCATCACATTATTTTCCCATTTCAAGCTTTCACTCCATCATTTTCCGGTGGACAGAGTGTGGTGGGAGCTTCGTGTTGGCAACAGAATTACGTGTATTTGACCAAGAATTTCCTCGACATTCGTAGGAAGCAACAGAGCTGGCTCAATGTATGACGTAGTCTCCTTGTTTTGTTCATATCGCTCAGTTTAGTTGGGGCTGACTCTGCGAGGTGGTGATGAGTCACACACACAGATTTCATCTCGAAATGCTTAAATGATTAATGTGGGGTGTCTTAGTTTGAGGGAATTTCGGACAATAATTTATTATGAAATTCAAAGTATCTATAAATCTAAGGGGTTGGTGTTTTGGCGACAGAGTTCAATACAAACAAGTACGGAGAAATCATCACTGAAGTCGGTCCCTAGAATCGTCATGGCTAGTCCAGCTATGAATCAGTGAATCACTATTTACTGATAAAGCCAATGGGAGTCCATCCGCGAGGGCAATAGCGACGATGATTCCATATATGACCAAGGACACAATATCTCGCTTCACTTGCACTATCGGATTTTGCCAAAGCAATTTTCTTTCCAAGAACCAGGCTTTAGTCACGAGGCTAGAATAGTCCATAGTCGTCTGTGCATATTTAAATGAATCATGAAGTCATAGCGATACAGAGCAGAACATCGCCTTAGTTTTGATCCAATTAAGAACGGTCCAAAAATTATATGCATGACCTCATGCAATGAGATGATGGCGTAGTGACGGAATGCGCTACTTTGTTTAGAAGCAAGTCCGTCACGTCGATTGGCGGAATTCGACACCCATTCCCCTGCCTAAAACTCGTCTATTGCAAGTGATGTTGGCCTTGCTTCGAGCCCATGCGCGATATTTCGAAAGTGCATCATTAAAAACTGTTTCAACCGTCTGCTCGCAATCTCTTAACAAGGCTCAATAATTTAATAAAATTTCTTCTAATCAATTGCTAACTACAATCAATCCAAGGCTGAATTTTATCACCCCAATTAGCGCCACAAAACGCCTGAAACGGAGTGACTACTTCATGATGCTGACTTAGCCAAATTCCAGAGTGATGTCGTCAAAGATACTATCATCTTTCCCGGGCGACGTAGATACATGAAATCCACCCTCAACCCTACAGCCCCATCCGCTGTTTACACGTGACATCACACCAGTTTTCACAGTGGCCTTCTTACACATTGGTGGTGGTGCGACCCCCTAAACCAGCCTTATCGCCACCTTTTCACATCAAAGTCAGCTGATGTATTGTTTTTGTGATTTCTTATTGTGATGCTGCTGCAACACAACAATGGGTCATACATCTTGCACCGTCAGCCCCTCAAAATGGCAGTCGGGCTGGCATGAAATCGATCTTTATGTGGAAAAATGTTTTCTTATCAACGCGTACTTTTACTTTGTGGTTGTTGCTTTGCTGAGTTGAGTTTTTCTTGGAGATAAAATTCATGACGATTTGTGGCGATAAATATTGGCAGTTTGAGAGCCAAGTTGTGCAATTGGAGCTTATGAAATTGGAAAATTGACCTGATTTTCACTTTTTCAATTAAAGGCAATTATTAGATTTTTCTGCAACTTTTATCTTATTTTAAAATGCATTTGATGCAAGCTCCATTGGCTTATCCAATAGGTTCGAAACGGACATGAGTACTCTTCTGGGACCATAAATATTTTAGCCTTTATCTTGGGCTAATCTTGGGCTTGAGTCATTATTACTAATATTTACTCTTCAGCAAATATCCCAGGTTAAATCAAGTGCTTCCATGGGGCCATGTGAACAGATAAGGAAGCATTTTGTTTGGTTTATTGGTTTCTAGTAAACAAGACTGGAAAATGTGATAGATAGCTCCCATCGAGCAGGGCAAGTAAGCCATATATTCTGTCGACTCTAGATATCGGTAAACTTGCAATTTGAAGTTAATCTGTAAATAATGATTGCAACATCTGTTATATGTTTAAGATATAGGGAGGGGCCAAACATTCCATAGAAAATTCAAGGTCTCCACCCTTCTGTTCTGACTCAAATGTTATGTGGGAATGTTGTTGCCTGTCGAGCTTTTCAATCGAGGCTACACTAAAGAGAACTCGGGAGGAAAAAATCTATCGCCGGCTGAAATCCAACATCTGATAAAGAGCGAAACTCAAGAGGAATATGGCAGAAACATCTACCTCCTAGCCGGAAGTAAGTCCTCTCAACCGTCACCTGGAACCTATGCAATGCTCAGATGGCAAAAACAGAGATTTTCAGCACTTCAGTCGAAGTCTAACTCGTTCTTATACTGACGATAATTCTATATGATTGGCAACTAAGAAACTCAATGTAGAACGATCAGTTATTAGGACTCACACCCCTTACTCCCCTATGTTTTTTGCTATATCAAAAATAAGATCACTTTCGAAAAGTACTAATCGGGCCCATTCATTTGATATCCCACATGACCATATTCTGTGAAAAAAATTACACCCTCCTTTCACATGAATGGAGAGCCCTCTCTTAAGCTCAATACAAAATGGCGCCATTTGGAATATGTAAAGGGATTCACAGAATACATATTTTCACCAAATTCGGTAACAATAACTTCAGCTGTTTCGGAATAATTCAGGTGTAACAGACAGACAGAAAGGCACACGGACAGACAGACATATTTTGAGGCATAGATTTCATACAAGCACACGGTCCTGATTTTTTTTAGATTTTTGGGTTGGATAGTTTCAGAAAATGAGTCCTGCCTCACTTTAAATATGCGCATTTGGGCTTCTTACTCGCGCATTTTGGAGTTTACGTTAAAACTGAAAGCTGCTTATGAATGTGCTAATCGAGACCTTTAATATGATACCTTACATGGGTGCATTAGGTGAAAAAAATGTTCACATCCCCGTTGCATATATGGGGAGCCCCTATTTAGACTCCGCCTATATTTATGTAACTGACTGTATGCGTGGGATTTCAAAGTTTTCATATGTCCACCAAATTTCGTTTGGATTGGTGAACCCGTTTCGGAGAGAAAAGTGCGTGTGATGCCCAAACAGAGAGACAGACAGAGAATTGATGTTAATAATATTTTGTTTTACACCAAACCTTAACAAACTAATCTGAATGAAACTCTTTCACAAATATACGGTTCCACTAAACTTCTACTGTTCTGCACCAAGTGGGGCGACCCACTTTGCGGCCATATTGTGAGTGCATTCCACTCTCAGCAATGGAATTGTCGCCCCTCCTTAATGATGTCTGACTTATCCACTACCATTTCCGTCTTCCAATAACAGTGTGTAGGAGCGCCAGGCCTGTGCCTGTGACCAAGTTCTTCGTTGTTCAATGTCACGAAGTAGGCAGGTACTGACGAAAGCTTGGAAGCTTTTTGTTCCTTGCATACGAATTCGCACTATATTGTAACTTGATAAAACCTATTCGTGTTTTGGGAGCATTTGGTTGTATACGGTTTCAATTAGGTATCGAATAGACGCTGAATTAAAACCTAAACACCGTTTTACATATGCAGGCAGCGAACTAAGCTCAACCTAGAATGAACTGAACCGAATGGAATCGTATATGTGTATGCATGCTGTAATGGTTTGAGTGGATATAGGAACGGTGCTGATGCAGAAGACAGAGGAGGGACATGAAGTTCCTATAGCGTATCTGTCGAAGAAGCTTAGACAGCCTCAGCGAAACTACACTGTCACTGAGCAGGAATGTCTGGCAGCGGTGGAGGCAGTGCGCAAATTCCGAGCGTATATTGAAGGCACCACATTCGAAGTGGTAACTGACCACGCTTCGCTCAAATGGCTGATGAACCAGTCCGACCTTCACGGCAGACTGGCCAGATGGGCATTGAACAACGCAGACGTGGATTTTGATTCAGCACATTTTCGGTCTGCGGACTATTTGCAACTGATAGAGCGTATTAGGGAGAATTCCAACAAACTCCCTGATCTGCAGGTGTGCAATCATGCTTCAGGAGATGAGCTGCAGGAACAACAGGCTTGGAAGCTTTGGATTCCGGAGGAGCTGACGATGGAGGTGATCACCCGTGCCCATGATCATCCTTTGAGTGCACATGAGGGGGGTTGGTAAAACCTTCGGTAGACTACGGTTGTAGTTTTATTGGCCTAAAATGGTTTCTCAGGTCAAGGACTATATCCGCAATTGTGAAACGTGCAAGACGTCGAAAGCTCCCAACCAAACGCTCCAACCTCTAATGGGAAAAGCGCTCATCTCCGATCGGGTATTTCAACGTTTGTATATCGATTTGATCGGCCCGTACCCCAGATCTCGCGCCGGAAATGTCGGAGCAATAGTCGTTCTCGATTCTCTCTCGAAGTTTTCATTTGTGGAGTCGATTAAATGATTTACCACGAACGTGCTGACTGAATACTTGGAGAAGAGAATCTTTCATGTGTTTGGAATCCCTGAGTCGATCACGTCTGATAATGGGGTACAGTTCAAATCCGTGGCTTTCAGCGACCTTCTGAATCAGTATGGCATTCAACACATTTACACCGCTTTATACTCTCCGCAGGCAAACGCCTCGGAGTGAGTAAATCGCTCACTGTTGGCTGCTATACGCGCTTATATCGGTCCCGATCAAAGAGATTGAGATAACAAGCTATCATCCATCAACTGTGCCTGGCGTTCACCGAAACACGTCTCGATAGGGACTTCACCCTATCACGTCGTTTTTGGGCAAAGCATGGTCACCCATGGGAGTACCTACGCCCTTTTACGACGTCTGAACCCCTTGCCTGATGCGACCTTGGAGGTCTGTTCTCAGGATAAACTTGCTATTCTGAGAGCAGAGGTTCAGGGGCGCATCCTCCAGGCAAGAAAGACACAGGAAAGGGGTTACAACTTGCGATCCCGAGCTCGTGAATTTCAGGTTGGAGATGTCGTGTATAAGCGGCTCTTCAACTTAAGCAGTGCAGCAAAGCGGTACAATGCCAAATTGGGTCGGAAGTTCGTGAAGGCGAAGGTCATCGGTCGAGTCGGAACGGTTCAATACGAGCTGGAGGACATGGACGGTCGAAACCTGGGTGTCGCTCACACGAAGGACCTTCAGGCCTAACGTAGGTTTGGATCTCAGGCTGCCTTTCCTCGTAAGCACGCAACACTCAGCCGCTATCAGCAGTGATTGCCTCACTGGTCCTCAGCTGTCTTTCCTCGAGCGGGTCTCGAAAACCCAGCTGCCCTGTAGTGACCGCGGCTATGCGACGGGAGCGGAATCTCATTCGGCTCTTTCTTAATTAATTTGCTTAAACAATCCATTTAATAATGTGCAATTGCCCTAATGTTCGCCGCAGATTGCACATTATTGAATGCATTCGGGCGAATTGATCTTGACAAGAGGCGAATGATTTGCCGCATCCGCAGGCGCATGGGCATGTTGCCGCAGCATTGTCTAGCGAGAGTTGAAGGCTATGTAGCGGCAAATGAAACGGTGCGCGGAGGAACAAAAGGGGAGGCGAAAGGGGACAGACTGGAGAGTGAAAAAAACGGAAAGGAGAAGCAGTGAAGTTTTTAGTTTTTTTTTGGGTTTTTTTTTGGCGGAGGAGTGAAAAAAAAGTGAGAGCTGGGGTGGAAGAATGCAAGGTCGTTTTGGGTTTTTGTTTTGAAAAGAAAAGAAGTCGTTTTGTTGGAGAAAAGGTGAAAAGATTGTCGCGATTTCTGGGATAGCTCTGCCCTCTAAGTCGTTGTCGGTCACTTAGGATGATCGACCTGATCCTCCTATTTCCACTCAAACATTACAATGCTTACCTTGAAAAGGATGTTGCACAAAAGTGTTACATATAAATGTTAGATTAGATGGAACGAAAGTAGTAATGGTCGTCAAATGCATGTCAGCCAGAGGAAGCTCTATCATAGACTTTAGGATGAAGATGGGCATCTTCTTGGCTGGGCACGATAGCTGCTTCTTTTTCCTTCGTCAATGCAACGGTGGAATTCCTTTTTTTTAGGGCGAACACTATGTTTATGTCTTTTTCATTGTAATGGAGCTTCAGGGCGTTATGTTAATCTCTGTTCGTAACCAATTAACAATAATGTTCCTCGATCCGCCTCCATGTTTCTGTAGTTAACCAGGTCTCGTAACGTAGTTTTTGCATTTGACCGACAACTTCATCTGCACCAAGGGCAAAGGCGCCTTTGATGACGGCCCAATGATCATCAATATTCTCAGGGGGGTTGCTGAAATTTGTGTAGCTTGTGAAGAAAGGAAATTTTTTTCACTGCTGGATCACAGAGACAGCCCATATTAAATTTGGGCCTATGTTCTGCTGGACGTAGTAACGACAAGTGGAAGTAAGCGATATTAGCAGTTCTTTTGTTTAGAAGGCAACTTGTAAGTCTAAAATAGGGCCGACCTGATAGGTGATGGCAGTCAGACAAACCAACCAAACCACAGAAGACGAAGTGGTAAAAGTTGCAGTAGCCTACAAACCTTTAGCCGTTGTTATTACTACTCTAAGTAAGTTGTTGTCAAAGCCAACCTTCGCATTTAGATCACCCAGTGTGATGGCAAACTTTTTCCTTTGCAGGAGGTCTTGCAGGAGTTATTTCCCGGTGTAAGACCAATTGTCCATCTCTCTTTTAATGCGGATAAAAAATGTCATGTGCAATTAGGTGTAGCTTTGGGAACACTAGGTCTGTCGACATACAAGCTAATTCCTACCACCAAAGAGTGGTTGGAGACACGACATCGGGAGGTTAATTACAATCTCACCAGTTTCTTACTGGCACAAATTCAAAATGGGTTATGCACCCGATTGTCCAAACTATGTCCCAGTGGAGCCTTAGAGGGCCCAGAGAAAGTATTTTTCCACCATCCGTGATTCACTATTCCGCTAGATGGAGCAAGATACTCGAGTCTCTAATCAACGAAGGCGTGGCGAAGTACCTGGTGCGTATCATTGCCAATTTTTTAATCGGTAGGGTTCTGTACTGCGAATCAGATGAAGGAGTTAAATCATACCAAACTACATGCGGAGTTCCACAAGGGTCCATCCTAGGACCACTCTTGTGGACAATTATGTATAACTGAGTGCTGACGTTAGATCTCCCAATCGGCGTGGTTACCATCAGCTGCGCCGACGACATTGGGTTGACGTTTGTTGCACGCCTCCTCAAAGAAGTATAGATGTACGCCAATGAAACAGTTTTAGTTGGCTGGAGAATGCAGGACTATCGTTAGTGGAATATAAGACGGAAGTGGTACTTATCGCTAAGCAAAAGGAGAGTACTTCTATGAAGATCAAAGCTGAGACGCAGATAGTACATTCCCAGCCTACAGTCAAATTGCTTGTGGAGAGTGCAGCAACTAGGGTAATATAGGTGGCCTAAGGCGGAGCCGTCGCTTCGTTGTATCAAGGGTGGTCAATTCGATCCTACTATATGCAGCCCCAGTGTGGACAGATGCGCCGGAAAAGAAAGTACGTAGAAGAAAAATTTGAGCTGCATATCGCTCCGAACATGTTGCGTCCCTCGAACAATATACAACGAAGCAGCCTGTGTGATGGCAGGGATGGTCCCAAATGACATTCTGGCGAGGGGAAGACAATGCCCTTATGACCGTATCTCACTGGAGAATCTTCTACCCGCCGGCGGTAGCCCGCAGGGGGTGAAACTATCGCCGAGTGGCAGGAGAGGTGGAACGACTCGGAGAAAGACCGATAGGCATTCAGGATCGTATGGGTGGATCGGGCGGTCCCACGGCGAAATACGTTTCGACATAACGCAAGTTTTGAGTGGATACGGAGGTTATCGAACGTACCTCTACCGATTTGGGCATGGCCCGTCGCCATATTATCCAATGTGTCCGGACATAGCAGAGGAGGCACACGTACTGTTTCAATACCTGAAGCTCGCTTTTATAAGAGTCGCATAAGAAGCTAAAATTGGGGAGTATATTGGTGGAAATATGGACCGCAGTCGAAAAAGTGATCGAAGCTTAGACAGGAGGAAGTCATCAAGAAGAAGGAATAAGTGAGGAACACAAGCGTGAACTAGAGCGCAAGATAAATTCTGATCGGGCCCTGCGACCTAATATCGTACGGAAGTCCCGCGGGCAGAGTGGAAGGAGAAGAAGGTGGTTTTAGTGGGTAGGAGTGCCATATAACAGTCTGGCTGGAGTCGACGGGTTTTGAAGCTTTCCACTTTCCAAAAAAAAAAAACAGGCAGACAAACAAACAGACAGTAAACCGATTTTAATAAGGTTTTGTTTTACATAAAACTTTAAAAAGACAGGCAGGCAGGCGCCTAACGATTCGATTTTAATAAAGTTTTAGAAACGATATGTACAGCATGGTGTCGAAAGCTAATAGATAGCAACCCAGAGATTCACAAAATTTAATTGGTATCTGGGCGGAGATTTGGTTTTGGAAAATAGATTAGTTTATGAAAGACAATTTCTGGAAGCCTCTAAACTCCGCCATGCTATTAACATAGTATACTGGTCCCAAGCCCAGGTAAAGGAGGAGGGTTTGAGGCAACGTACTCTGTACTATCCTCAGTAAAACAAAAATGAAATGCTAAGATCAGGGAAAGAGATAACTAAAGTATAATCGGAGTTATTCCACTGTCTAAATCCTACCTGATCTCTTTTGGTGACAGGCTTCGCGACAGGCCGGTCAGGAAAATGCATCTAATGTCATTAGAAACAAGATGATTGGACCGAGTAATAAGCCTCGGAAAAATGCTAGGGCGTGTACCTCAGTCGACGCGGCAGGACGGGCCCCGGTCCTGTCGAGAAATGGGCAAGGGTTCTTGACGCATGGACGGCGTCAGGACGTCATCCTGTCGCTCTCTATGTTTCTGTGTGCTGGCCAGCTATAAAAGACAATGAACGACGTCTTGCGGTAATAGAGACGAAGATATTGCGTTGGACTAGTGGCGTGACACGTTTTGATCACATCCGAAATGAGGATATCCATGATCGATATGGTGTTGCAGCGATCTTGGTAAAACTGCGAGAGAGGTGCCTCCGATGGTATGCTCACGTAATTTACACTAACGAGAATTAATTTACCAAGATTGGTCTGAACGTCGAAGTTGCTGGTAAACGACCAAAAGGCCGGCCGAAACAACGGTGGCTTGATACGCTGGAGGGGGATTTAGGAACCTCGAGATTGCTTCCAGATCAGGCATTTGATAAAATAAAATGGCGAAACCAATCATGACGGGCCGACCCTGCTTGTGAACGGGACGAAGGCTGAAGAAAAGAAGAAGAAGGAGTGGTTGGAAAGGCGGCATGGGGGTGTTAATTATAATCTCACCTAGTTTGTCACGGGGTATGCTACCAGTACCTCTATATATTTAAAATGGATAACTCTCCCGATTGTCCAAACTGCAATGGAGTCCCTAAAGACTCAGGGAATGTATTTTTCCACTAAGTAAAAATTCGGAACAGCTAACCCTGACCCTGTATTGGTATATCTTTTACTGGAATGTCTTTGGGTTTTTTTCTATTTTGGCTTTTCTTGGTCTTCATAGATACATACTTCCTACTGTCTTCTAAGGCTTTTCACGACTTTAGAATATCAATTAGAGGCTCGAGTTCAAAAAAAGATTGAAGTATTTTGTCTTTCTTAAATTTTGGGTTCATGCTTCAATGCTTTACACCGAAACCTCCAAACGCAACTACGATTTATCAGTGACCTCCACTAAAATACTTGAAATACATCGGTGAATCACCGGAAATTATGAAACTCACCTCTTTACGGTCATTTGCAATTTTGACTATTGTTTTATGGGTTCAAGGTGAATCTTGTTCTCTTTAAGTTATGCCATAGACTTATTTATCAAAATAAAGTTTGTAGGCGAAACACCAGCTTTAATTTAAATTAATTAAAGCACAATTAACCCTAGAGTAGCTGCGGGGCTCATATGCGGTGTGTGGTGAATTGCGAGGCATTAGTGAGTCTTACTCATGAGTTAATGGTCTGCGATAATTTGAGATAAACAGAAGGTGCAATAAAAGTATAAATGTAAAATATATGAATGGTAATAATATCTTTATCTTTCAATACGGTATATTGAAGGCGATAAAAAAAATTGGAGTAGAGGAAAGTGGAGTTTTGGTGCGGGTTGCAGCATACTCTCTTGCTCTGGTCAAGTTTTATTTACAACGGCTCAATTTTGTTCAAGTTAAAGGTAGGCCCCCCATCGTCATCACATATCATAGGCATCTTGCATCTCATCGTGTGAAAGGCGAATATGAACATAATTTGGGATGACTAACGCGGGAGTACTACCAAGGTTCATGGTTGAAAAACAAGACACAGATACTTGTATCTGGGTAGGAAAATCGAAACTGTTGGGGAACCAACTTTGGATTTCACCACCAATTCATGGTCATTCAAATGTGGATTAATCCCAAATACAGACCCGCTTTGTCTAAAAAAAATACCTTGAACCCTTTCAGAGCAACACAGTCCTTTATGCGCCCCCATATAAGGTCCACACACCCCATTTAGATGACCCATTCTGCACCACAATTTCCAGTAATTATTTACAGATTTTTCACTTATTTTCCCTACTTCTTGGCCATAAAAATTTCTGTTACACATTTCTTCGTTTGCAATTGCTCTGCAAATATAAATTACATTCGCTGGCGGTTAAGCCTTGAACCACTTTTCATAAACATTGAAAAACTTTCTCAACCAAAGAATGCAGAAAAAAAGATCACAAAGAATTTAATTTTCTTTTTTTTTTCACTTGCTGACGAGTATTCACTTCAGAAATTGCCATGTTCTGATTTGTTATTGGCATTTTATTGGGGAAAATCGGGAAAATACACCCAAGAACCGGAGCACGTTTCAATTGGATTGAGGGGGATGATTTTGGATCCAGTAATGTAAGCAATAATTATTATTATTATTCGTTTGTATACAGTGCATGATTCTGTAGACGTTTGTAGTCTGGTACCTTGCATAGAGAATCTAGGACTTCCTTTGGCGTCAATCGGGGGATGTTATTGTTAACTTAACCGATATTGGGTCCTGGCGAACAGAAGCATTTCGGATGGCTATAAAAGGAAATTCGCTACTTACATGATTCTCATCACAGTTCGGTCCGATTGTTTCGTTTTCAGCCATTTTCTCCTCTGTCGGATAGCAACAGATAATCTGGCCGAAAATCCCGTATCAAGGACTATTGCAACTGCACCACCTTCGCGACGAGTATTCTAGATTCCCAACTGGCACTCACGCAAATCACTCCACCAATGCATTTACAGCTGATATGGGTGGAAAAGGACACGCTCCGCTGAACGTTCTCCGTACGAAATTCTCATCCGTTTTGCGAAAACACCATCCGATATATATTTGACCGCAAAGCCACACTCCTGCTATGTAATACTAACTTTGCACCGAGGGTAAAACGATAGGGCAGAAATAAACAACAACAACAAGTTGTATTGTTGTTATCGGACTTTATCGTTTATTTTGATACTCATACAGCGCGTACCGACGCTAAACGGTTGAATGAGCGTGCACTGGATAGTGAGGCAGAAAATAGGGTAAAAAATTATCGCACCTGCACATACACAGGCGTTCCAGAACAAAATAGCATCGATGGGACTCTATGTTGACAATTGGCAACACGCTGAGGCAGCAGACTCCGCTATGAGTATGCGCGGGAACTATGTCAGAATTTTGGGCCCCTGTTTCCTCTCCTCCCGATTCTGAACTTCCTATGAAGGGTACATTATGTGACGTTTGCTGATCCGGCGCTCTGTAGTGGGCTGATGCAGCTGACAGGTGGTAGGAGACTAGCGTCCTTGAGATGACGTTTTAGTATGTCATCACCCTCGAAAAACTGGTGTAAACGGGATGACCAGCGAAGAAGTTTAATTGGTCATCGGTTGGAGATGTCCTTGGGTCCTTAAAGCGTCTGTAATCCTGCCTTCCCCTTCTCCTTGCACTTAAGAATGTCCGATTATTTATGATCCCGACGCGAAAATTTGGCCTTCGAACCCATCTGCTGGATATTCTCGTATCAAGAGACGCTGGTTTAGGGTCGGAAATCAGCAGAATACGCTGGAGTCAACTAGTTCGCTTAGTCAAAACAATGCACCGAAAGTCATCATATTATCCCTCTTAGCATGTTGGTAGGTTACACCAGCCCAGACGACACTTCTTGCACTTTACACCTGCACACAACCCGCGACGGAAATGCTGACCCGCTCACGACGCTACCAAACTAAAACAAAGCATGTGTGCCAAACTGCCACCATCCAGAACTCTTCGAAAAGCTAGTAAATAACCGAAACAAGACATCAACTCCCGCTAACTGGATCTGAAAGTGTAGCGTGCACGTTTTCACTACAACCTTTCAGCGTTTTTTTTTTTGTTAGTGGCTTTTCCCAGCTTCGACCCTACTCCAACTGGCTAGCGCGTTCAATTGTACCGTGGATTGACCTTTAATTGAAGCCACCGCTCAATTCTATAGCAACTTCGTGAAAACTGACTGAACACACTCAATTTGAAACGTCGATGCTCCACCGAAAGATATCGTGGCCCCAGTTACCCAGTGCAGAGCAATGTCTTTTTGGCTTTACTCAATTTTTCCTACCTAAAAGTTGCTTATTTCGTGTTTTTTTAAGTTGTCGTGTTTTTCTGTTTCTTCTTCTTGTATTGCTCACCAATAACTTGAAATGGGCTTGCGCATACTAGAAAAGCTCGAAAACAGGTGGTAGCGCTTGATGGGGGACTTAGTGAGTTTAGTAATGGGGACCGTGCGTCTCTCTAGTGGTTGGTAGACGAACAATGTGAAGTGGAGCTTCGTCAAGCTCCAGTGCTTACCGAGCACAATTTGAGAAGCTATGGAAGGTTTAGTAAATTAATTAAACCAACTAACTTTCTAGTAAATTAAGGGAACAACAGAAGATTTAATTCAGAGCCAAGATTAAGTATAATAAGACATGAATCCCTAATAGAAATGTCAGTCCCCTTCATTTCCAGGTGGCAAAGAGACAATTTCAAATGAAGAGATATCCATCATAAGCAATCTTTACCCGAAACTTCAGATACTCGTAACTTATGGAGATAAAGGAGACTTAATTAAGGACACTTGCGAATATTTAAAGTTGTCAGCAGCCTTGTTTGCGCTAACGTAATTGAATGATCCAGTCGAACGTTGCCCAGAGATGATTGAACATTCCGCGGGGACGAATTATAATGCAATAGATAAAAGTCAAAACCGAAAGTTAGGCACTTCAAGGACTAAAGTTTTTCTGCTATTCTATGAGAGAAATTTTGGGTGCACGAGTCTATATCTGGTAAGAAATTCAGTTGGTCAAAACTGACGCTGGGTCCAGTATATTAGAGTAGGATTAGTAGATAAAACCGTTTCTAAATAAAATGCAGGTAGAAGACTGGAAAATGAACAGAGTCCAGTCAAATGATAAGTACGTGCTTTTAGTGGCTTTTGAAGCTGATGTTGCAAAATAGCGCAAAACAGACCATACTTCAAAAGAAACCATCGAGAGCTTTGCTACCAATATCTGTTTGTGACAATTATCAGGAAAGTCCATGTCTCCAATGTATGGTCAACCCGTTGGGAAGTGTCGTCCCCTCGCACTCCAGAAGAGCGATCAGACCCGAATCTGCATTAACTCATCTAAAGTGGCTCTCATCACGGGGCCTCACCGGAGGTTATCTGGTAACATGAAAACCGGGATGGCTCCCTGTCAGCAGATGCTCCAAGAGAATTCCTCGGGGATGTCCTCACAGCGCGGTTATTTGTAGTTGGCCCTTTTTTGTGGGAGTTGCATGGTGGTGGTGGCGGTTGTACCCACATTGCGGGCAGAGCAACCTGTATTATCAAAAACCAGGTTCACATTTGTCAGACCATTTTGGAATAGAGTTTGCAAAGAAATTATTATGAAACTTAGGATAACAATTGTCAGAAGCATCGATGAGCAGATTAGCACAAACATCGCCAAATTTGGCGAAACATTGGAAAAGTCCTGCTGTGAATCCCATTCTCAGTCGAGAGACGAGTTTCCCCACTGTTAAAGTTAGAACCATTTTATTTGTACCTAAGCGAGAAAACGTTTCAGCCGACTTAAAACAACAGACAAGTCGGGCCACCATATAGTGGAAGCCTCCCGATTTTTTTCTGATTTTTCGGTTGGGTGGTTTCTGAGAAGGGGCCGTAACAGAAATGATCACTTTCGACCCCCCGCACTCCCCACCTTTCCAACAAATGTCAAAAATAGGACTAGATTCGGAAAGTACTAACCGGGACCTTTCATTTGATACCCCACATGACTATATTTAATGAAAAGAAATTTACACCCCTCTTTTGCATATATGGGGACCACTCCCCCCTTAAATTCGTTGTAGAATTATGTAACTCACTGTATGCGTGAGCTTTCACAGTTTGCACCTTTCAACCAAATTTGGTGTCAATCGCCGCAACCTTTCCGAGAAAAATGCGTGTGACGGACGGACAGACAGACAGACGGACAAGCAGACAGACAGACCTGTGAGGAGTTGCCAGATCTCCCATCAGAAGCGTACCTTCGTGCGGATAAGGGAATGCTCGGCGGATGCGTATGAATATGTCCTTGTGCGCATTTGAAGGTGTGCGTATGTGAGCATGTTTATGCGCAGGGTCGGGGGGAGAAAACGCCCACCCGTGGATAGAAATGGCTATGGGAAGGTTACCCAGATTAGTAAACCTATATGGACAAAGAGAAGGTGTATAAAATTACGGTGCAGGGGCTTGGAACCCCAGTACCGGCGGCTTTTGGGAGCAGGCAAGCAGGGTCCCGGTCGTCGATATCCCTCGACTGCAGTGCCTCGGTGGTGGACAGCTTGGCCACCGTACCATCTAATGCTACTAGCAGCTTAGGCAAAGAGGTATTGAAACTGAGGAAATCATCCCTAAGACATCTATAACAAACACGCAGAAGGAAGTGTCCAAGGGAAAACGTTTGTCATTAAAAGCCGCAGTGACACCAATCGCATCCGAGCATAAAGAGATAGGGGAGGCTCCTCAGTATCGATAGCCGGATCCGTTTAGGAGAAGCTCAACGACTATGAGATCTCCGTTAATATCCAAGGCAGAAAATGATCTGGTCTACCGGAATCCCGGTAATGCAAGAAAATGTGCGGAAAGAAGAATGGAGGCTTTGGAACAGAAGCCCGACCTGGAAGAGTCATACTTCATTTTGCTTGGAGCTGCTGTTGATTTGTCAGGATTCATCAAAGATAAACACAACGTGCACCAAGCAATGAAACACGTGGTGAGAGCCGCTAGGATTCAGTACGATAAATAGCGGGAAGAAATATTTGAAGGAGAGCCGTAGAATTACTCCTTCGACGATGACGCAGTCGAGGCAATCATTATTTTAAGCACGAGTAGTATAGCGTACGCCGATATACTAACAAGAGTGAAAGCTGGCTTTGACCTCAAGACTTGCGGGGGAGGGGGTGTGTGGAAGCAGGATGAACCCAAAGGGAAATCGCATGCTGGAACTGAAAAGGTCCGAAGAGATCAAAGCCCAAGGTTACCGCAGCCTAGTCAAAAATTTACTTGGCGAAAGTGCCGTCGTCCGTGGTCAAAAGCTCTAGAGATCACTATGAAGTGCAAGGACTTAGATGAGGTCACTTCTAAGACGGAAATTTGTACTGCCTTAGCGGAGCAGTTCAAGCTGCACGACTTACAGGAGACATTCATTGTAAACCTTAGAAATGCGTATGGAGACAAACAGATGACATCCATTCGGCTACCAATGGAAGCACCGCGCAAGCTGTTAGATGTCGGAAAAGTCGGCAATGGGTGGGTAGTCTGTTGCCTAAGAAAGTGAACCTCTTTAAAGAGATGCTTCAAGTGTCCCTTGTCATTGGTTGAGAGCGTGCTCAAGTGAGATTGATCGCTTTGACCGATGCAGGCGTTCTGGGGAAATTGGTCATATTGTTCGGGAATGTATTATAAGAACGATCTGAAAGCATGTTGTGTGTCAAAAAGGAGGGCCTAGAGAGCGGTCATATCACTGTAAGCAGCAAGTGTCCTGAGACCAAGAGAAGCTAAATGCAGTGATAAAATGAGATTGATTCAAATCAACCTCAATCACTGTAGGGTCACCCAAGGCCAGCTTTCACAGACAACGCACGAATCGAAGGTACAAGTGGCTATATTAAACGAACCCTGTAGAAACCCGTACAATAATGTGCCCGCGTCTATAGTTGCTATGCACCTCTTAGCCTCAAGCTGGCTGATTTCGAGGACATGTCGATCAAATTGGCCTTGGATGCAAAAGAACCGAGATCAAAAGTCATCGCTAGTGATTTCAATGCACGAGCCACAGAATGAGGAAGCCAGTTTACGAATGCAAGAAAGCGTTGTCTCTTGAAGACTTTCGCATAGTTAGGCATCATATTAGGTAACGATGTTCAGGTTAATGGTCACCGGATAATTAGGTCCGGTTCGGTTATGGATCTAACCTTTGTTAGTCCTTCACTAGCTCGCGATATGTCCTGGAAATTCAGGCAACACTTCACTCTCCGTGATCAATACTCAAGAAACCTGCTTGTTTAAAAATGAGGAGAACGTGAGGTTGGTCTGCGAAAGCAATTGACAAGCGATAACTCCATAGAGTATAGTTAGACCAGGATAGAATGCTAGGCAAACCCCCGGAGAGAGTCTTTCATATGATGAAGTACACCGCACATTGACAGCAATTGACAAGCGAAAACTTGATAGATGTATGGATAGATCAAGATAATATGCTAGGGACACCCTCGGAGAGAGTTTTCCATTTCATGCCGAGACGTTATAATTTCTCCTTTACAAGGCCTAACTTTTGGTAAAGCAATGAACTGCAGGATCTTCAGTCGGGGTGCGATCCGGTCAGATGAGCTATCCGGAGATTCCTAGGTCGGACTAATCAGAAGGTGAACCAGCATGCCTTCAATGAAGCTTGAAGAGACCCCAGCGAATCAAAAGGAGTATTTCAAGCAATAGATTAAAGCTCACGTTTTAGTCGATAAGATGACACGCATCTATGATTGTTCTTCTTTTGATGGGCATATGAAAAATGCTGAAAGGGAGAAACAGTTGAGCAGGTGGCAACAAAAATGTGATCAGATGAGACAGAGTCGTTAGATCCATAGATTGCTCCTCAGCAACAAGATGTGGACATAGGAAAGACATGGCCAAATAAGCTATGATTTCAATATAATTCGCACTTATGTCGTGTTTGCGACTATACATAAATGGTGCGATTACCACCTGTCTCGGTCACGTTGCTCTCAAGGTAGCGGTGAGGCAGCATCTGATGAGTTGCCTCAACCCTGAACGGAACCGTCAGCTAACGTTCTTGATAAACTTTGGTGTTTGACTCAAAAAAGAGGGATCCGTGGACCACAAGAAGAAAAAGTAAATTGCTTCTCAAGTGGCCTGGTCCGTCCCCAAGTAGATACGGAGTCAGGACTCCCAAAGAAGACCAATTGATTCATGTGCGGAAAATTCATAAGGCTTCTTAAGAGATGGCACGATGTAAAGACATGATATCATAACGCCAGCCGCCGGAAGTCTCGCGAGAAATATGTTTTAAGACAGCCACAGGAAAGGTCAAATCAACTAGCCCTTTCTGAAAGGTGTTCCGCCCCCATTTCACTCATATGCAATATGTCTCGTGAAGAGAAAACGGTGGAAAAGGCGGCCCCCTGTGGCGGTTTTCAAACTGACGGCAACTCTAGGTACTTTGAGGTCGGGAGGTAGATCACGATCGCAGTCACGCTTGAGGTCTGCTTACCGATAAGGGTGTTTTGGTAGTCGCACGCCAGGATCATCATCGGCCTGATGACAGTTTGTCGTTACCACCGGATGCAATTTCAATACAACAAAAAGCTAGGTTCGGTAGATATCTTGGTGGAGGCTACTCGAAGTGCAGTTTTCAACCATTCGAGAAGGTGTTGCTTCCTGATCGGCACGGGCCCTGAGGTGCTCTCAGCATTCCTTCCAAACACCTAAATACTGCAAAATTCGCGATCCGTTTTGGTTGACACTTTTGATCATTTTCGAGGACATTGCATTATCGCATTATCGCACTCCTCCAAAAATATCGCAACATCACTACTGAAAGTATGTAGTAGCAGCCTTCTGATTTTTTTTAAATTTTTGGGTTGAGTAGTTTCTGAGAATGGATCTGTTAAACAAAATGATCACTTCCGATTCTCCGCTCTCCCGACCTTTTCAACAAATGTCAAAAATAAGACCTGCTTCAGAAAGTACTAACCGGGACCTTTCATTTCATACCCCACATGACAATATTTGATGAAAGAAATTTACGCCCCTCTTTTGCATATACCACCACTCCCCCCTTAAATTCGTTGTAGAATTATGAACTCACTGTATGCATGAGCTTTCACAGTTTACACCTTTCAACCAAATTTGGTGTCAATCGTCACAACCGTTTCCGAGAAAAGTGCGTGTGACGACGGACAGACAGACAGACGGACAAGCAGACAGACAGGCCTGTGAGGAGTTGCCAGATCTCCCATCAGGAGCGTACCTTCGTGCGGAAAAGGGAACGCTGGCGGATGCGTATGAATATGTCCTTGTGCGCATTCGAAGGTGTGCGTATGTGGACACGTTTAAGCACAAGGTCGGGGGGAGAAAACGCCCACCCGTGGATAAAAATGGCTACCCAGATTAGTAAACCAATATGGACAAAGAGAAAGTGTATAAACTTACGGTGCAGTGGCTTGGAACCCCAGTACCTGCGGCTTTTGGGAGTAGGCAAGCAGGGTCCCGGTCGTCGATATCCCTCGACTGCAGTGCATATGTGGTGGACAGCTTGGCCATCGTACCATCTAATGCTACTAGCAGCTTAGACACAGAAGTATTGAAACCGAGGAAATCATCCCTAAGACATCCATAACAAACGCGCAGAAGGATGTGCCCAAGGGACAACGTTGGTCGTTAAAAGCCGCAATGATACCAATCGCATCCAAGCATAAAGAGTAAGAGGAGGCTGCTCAGTATCCAGAGGCGGATCCATTTAGGAGAAGCTCAACGATTATGAGATCTCCCCCAATATCCAAGGCGGATAAGGACCTGGACCACAGGAATCCCGTTGACGCCAGAAAATGTGCGGAAGAAGAATGAAGGCTTCGGAGCAGAAGTCCGACCTGGGAGAGCCACCCTTTATTGTGCTTGAAGCGGAAATTGTTGAGCAGTCGGAATTCATCACCGTGCAGCAAGCAATCAAGCATATGGTGAAAGCCATTAGGGTTCTACACAACAAATCGCGGGAAGATGAGAAAGATTTTAAGGCGAGCCCTAAAATTACTCCTTCGTCGATGACGCAGTCGACGCAATCATTTACTTGCGGATGGGCAGACGAAAAAGAGGTTTGGGAAAAAGCAGGACATCAGCCGGTTCCGAGAAAACAAAAAGGCGTTCCACCCGCCTTGAAGAAGGGTAATAGAACCTCGATAGGCGGGAAAATAGTACCTAAAACGCCAAGGGAGCCGATGTCTCATAAGATATACGGCGGTTGGACCAAGGAAGCAAAAAAGAAGAAGGAAAGAATGAGGGTGCGTCCAGAAGCAATCTTTATTTCAAGCACGGGTAGTATGTCCTATGCAGACTAAGGTATACTAAGAAGAGTGAAAGTTGACTCTGATCTTGAAGACTTAGGGGGGAAAGGAGGGGGGAATGTAAGCAGGATCCGGAGGAACCAAAAGGGCGATGTCATGCTGGAACTGAAAAGGTCCGAAGAGAGCAAAGCCGAAGGCTTCCGCAGCCAAGTCAAAAATTTACTTAGGGAGAGTACTGCCGTGCGTAGTCAAAAGCATGTGATCGTTATACAGTTCAAGGACCTAGATGAGGTCACTTCTAAGGCGGAAATTTGCACTGCCTTAGGGGAGCAGTTCAAACTGCACGAATTGCAGGAGCGATGCATTGTAAGGCTTAGAAAGGCGCATGGAGGTACACAGAGGGCAACCATCCGGCTGCCAGCAGAAGCAGCGGGTAAGCCGCTGGATGTCGGGAGGGCAAATCACATTACAAAGATGCTTCAAGTATCTTTCGTATGGATATCTACCGAGAGTATGCACAAGTGAGGTTGATCGGTCTTGCCGATGCAGACATTGTGGTGAAACAGATCCAAAATTGTAACAAGGATCCCAAATGCATGTTGTGTGATGGGGAAGCTGATGGGAAGGTGTTAAGTGCAGCGAGAAAATGAGGTTCGACCAAATCCACCTCAATCACTCTTGAGTCGCGCAATATCTGCTCTCGCAGGCCACCCATGAATCAGGGGTGCAAGTGGCTATAATAAGCGAACCCTATAGAAACCCTAACAATAATGTATGCGTAACCGATCTAGCAGGTGGGGCGGCCTTGTGGGCATGCGGGAACCAAGCCATCCAGGAAAGTATGAGGCAGTCCACTAGTGGGTTCGTATGGGCAAAAATAGACGGCATATACGTCTACAGCTGCTATGCTCCTCCAAGCCTGATGTTGGCCGTATTTGAGGACGTGCTCGTGCAAATTGGTGCTGGATGTAAAAGGACGGAAACCAAAAGTCATTTCCGGTAGATTCAATGCATGTGTAACTTATTTCCATTCTCACGTTAACAGCGAGTACAGCGACATTCACCTTTGGGGCTAAGCCAGTCGAGTCTGCTACATCGTCAGCTTCCATCGCCTGTTCGATAGTTTCCAACGTTTCGACCAAAGTTTTAAAGTCGACACCCAAGTCAGTGACTAGCTTTGTGAGCATATCAGCCTCTAAGCCAAATAAAGTGACAACTTCTGTCAAAACATAAACAGCTCCGATGTTTACTGGTAGCTTCACCTTTGGCCAATAAAATCCTGTCATTGGCAAGATCATTTCGGTTGAAACTTTCATATAAACAGCGGCAACGACAATGGCTACGGAAACAACCGACGGCAACTAGGCAACGTTATCATTCTAAGTTAGCCCGTACCATTTATTGATTCAACTGTTCTAATCAAATTTTAAAAGTTCTGTAAAAAAGATAAGTAAATCAAAAATAAAAGTGTACCATTGCCGCTATTGCCGGGGTGAGGGATTTTAGAAGAGGTTCCCCTTCGGTCTCAGCTCGGGTCCTTTTCTGTGTGGCTGTGTTGTTTTATTGCTTCTGCAAGGCGTGATTGAATTCTTTTTCCTCCCTTTTCTCAACTTCCGATTCGGTCATCTGGTTCCGCTCCGGTGTTCAGCCTCCACCTTCGCTCATACGTAATATGTCTCGTAAAGCGAAAACGTGAGTGGGAGTGGGGTTCAGAACTTTTGAAAACCCTCTGGTTGCAACCGCTCCAGGAGAGCCCCCGCGCTATCTTGGGGTGACAAGGTGTGATTATGCTTTTGGTTAAAGTTCCTCACCTGGCCTTCTGGCAGTGGACGCTGGAAACCGTCTTCGGACGAGTGCTTTGCTTATCGACTGGTCAAGTGTTAGGGGCAAATAGATCTGGCGAGGAGATGAGGACCCCAAGCCAAGGTGGAACAGCATACGCCGAGGGCTGCGTGGCCAATGGAGAGCTTGATCTTTAATCGACTAAGAAGCAAAGGTCTGCTGGTGCCCTGCTCAAGAGTCAATACCAGAAGGCTACGCATATTCTCAGCGAGGTTGCTAAGAATTAGAACGCCAGTATTGTCAACGAGTAGGATGAAAAAGACCTCGCTAAATACCAGGCGATTTTTGAGGAATAGAACAGCAAACACCTGCAGACGAGCAGAAGGCGACGCTCCGACTATTGTCAGAATGTCGAAACCACCGGCGAATCCGCAAGGATCAGCAAGAGTCCGAGGAACATAAGAACCTACTCTTTCTTAAAAAGTCGGAAGGCTTCTGGACGGAATCTTCTGGTGAAAGCTTGGAGCTGCTGGTTCAGACACACTTCCCGCCAGCGAGGAGGACTGTGCCGTGCTAGACTATCAAATCGATAATTACCGAGGATAAGATCGGCTATAAACAGCTTCTCTGCATATAAACTTCCGGGCCCAGATGGCCTAATACTAGTCATGCTACAGAAGCAGTAGGAAGGGGTTGTGCTGTGGCTTGTTAAGATTTACCGGAGGGGTATCTCTTTAGGATACGTAACACAGTCCTGGAGACACACACGAGTGGTTTTCATACTGAAAGCGGATGGGCGCGGCCATAAGTGCGCCAAGGACTTTCGACCAATCAGCCTCACCTCTTTCGTGAACGCGTCCTGGACATCCACTTAAGGGCGATTATGGAGTTCTAGCATGTCTGGTCTGAAAAAAATGGTATCTCCGACCGAGGATGGATCGCTGGATGTCCACCACTGTACTGCGTCCAATCGTAACAAACGGCTCTATTGTATGGTGTCAGGTTTTGAACAGAAAATACAATAAGATGAAGCTTAAGAGGATTCAAAGGAGGGTGTGTGGGGCTCCACAGCCCTGCTTCGCAGATGCTCCAGTAGACCTGTAGCACTCCCATTTCAGAAGCAGACTACTTTGACACTATGGGCTGTTGGCAGACTTGCAGAAAAAAACCTTAATAGACCCCGCAATCTCTTTCAACCCGTCAGGAAAAATTTCCACCTGCGCAAACGGCATTCTTTTGATTGTTTTCGAGGACATTGCGGACCATCGCACCCCCGCACTAATCCGAAAAAAAATCGCAACATCACTGAAGTAGTTCACTACAGAAGCTAACTGTTGTAAGGAAAGAGTTTGAGAATCTCATGAAATAAAGTATTTGTAGACCTTCCAATAGTTGCTGGTCATCACCAGTCCAAATGTTTGGAAATCACAGGCATCCCCTCATCCATCATCTTGGGCACCCACTGGCAAACTGCCGGGTTTTCCTGATCTTAGATCTGGTCGAGGCGTATCACCAAATCCCTGTAGCTCTCGAAGTCGTACCGGAAACGGCTATTTGGTCGTCTCTTTTTCCGAATCTGAGCATTTGGACCATCCCGAGTGCATTTTTGAACGTCTTCGCCGAGTGGTTAAGGTAAATTGTGATGCAGAAATTTGAATGATAGCCATTGCTATAACTTCTTGTAAGCTCGCTATCTAGAACGCACGAAGCTTTTTCGTCACTTTAAGAAAGTTTTGCAGGACTAAATTAAACCCATTGAACGTCGATCTAAAAACTCTTTATTTTCTTCCTTTGTAGTGTTGAAACCATATTTAGAAATGATTGGTCATCATGACTATGGGCTCAAGTGATTAAAACCTACAGCAAACTTTGTTCTTTTTAGTGCCACCCCCATAATATTTTGCTTCAGATATCAACCTAAAATTCAACCGAAAGATAAGTACTTTTCTCGATAAATCACGACAAAAATTTCCATTTATTATTTATAACTGGAGAAGGAGGAACAGTGATAAGTTTCATTGGCCTAGATTGCCGGTTCATTGACGAAATTCGAAGTGGGCTTAAAAGGTCAGAAAGCAAACTTCATTGGAAATCATATCTACTGTCAAAAGCCAGTTGAACAACCATCTTAAGGCTTATAGGTCAAATCAAGTCAGAAAGTGCAATGGATATTGCGCTTATCTTGAATATTTCATGAACTTTTCAACTTTCAACTGTAAGTAATGCATAAGTTCTGCACTCCAGCGAGTCACATCCCATATGCAAATTATCCTTCATCAGCGTCACTCTAATTACATACCTTCAAATGTCCTTGCACTTCCCACCGCATTCCATAGATAGGCATTCCTTGGGATATCCTCCCCTTTAAGAGTTTGCTTTGTAGACTTCCAACCACCTGACGCTGTCTATTGCTAACTTCGTATAAAAAGTCTTGGAACTGAGAACTCGCAGGTAGTGTCCTACCTGTTCTAGCCAACCTAGCCACCTTTCCGTTTCAGTACATTAAAATTTTCATAGTGAGCGAAATATAAAATGAAATTTTTTTTGAAGAACACGGAGACACAATCAAAACATGAAAACTAATGACAGTCATTACGTAGCTAATTAGTTAGTCAGTTTTCCCTGGAAATTTCCATAAGGGTTAGGTTTGCTCCCTTCTGGGAGAGTTGAGGGTGGCGCGGCTTCTATGAGCATGAAGTGGCTGTTAATTTTCACGCACCCTAATTGGCAGTTACTTTTTTACACGCACAGTAGTTTACAAGGCGGGGTTGCTTTCAAGAAAAACAAGGGTGTCATTTTTGCATACGAAGCGTCGCTCATTAAATACTTTCTTAAGCAGTAACTTTTACGGGACTAACCTTTATTTTTCCGGAACCTTTTGGGGATTTATCCGTTCTATTGAAATTCAAGGACTGAGGATCAGGAGATCAGGGATGACGTAAAAAAATTGCATTACGTAAGGATCAAAAACTAGGTTCTTCACAGTCAGATAATGTACGTTAATCCGAAAATATCTAGGACTCACCATCTTTATTATAACATCCAAGAACTGGCAGAAGAACTTCATTTTAAAGCCCCTTCTTTGGACACACAAAACTCACAAACTACATATCCTTTCCAAGTCCTTCACTTTCTCCACAATTACTAGTCAGACTAAAAAATATTAAACTCTGCGAACTGAAACCTGCCGACGAACTGAACGCCATGTCCTCGTCAAATATATATTATATCAAGGATAGCAGTTAGTGGTCGCAACATGGTTCCTTCTCCGGTAGTTCTAGAACAACATTTCAACGTTTTGTGCGTAATTATTTTTCCTTAAGGGGTAGCACACTGTGGATTGTTGATTTAATATGGTCGTCCCTTCAATAGCATGGGTTCAAGGATAACTCCATGCTATCGGATACTAATCGGATATCAAATGTGTTCTTCGTGGTGGTTAGGAAACGAAAATTGCGTGCAAAAATTTACTTCGACTCTTTTATGGTTTTCATGATAGAATTCCGTGGAAAGGAAGCTATTGGAAGTCGAGTCAATTAAATATTTGATCTTATCATTCAACCAATGTTGGAGAATGTGGAATTTTTCCAGGAGACCAGTCGCCCTCCTTAAGAGAGTACTCATCGCAACAACGCAACCGGCTTCAGTACGCTTGAATCTTAATTAAAATTTCAGAAGATACCTTGTAGTTTTACTATTAATTGGTTACAGACATACATATGCGTACGGTCCCATGAAATATTAACCCGTCAAGATGATTTGTGTAATCAACCTTGTCACGAAACCACCAGTGGAAAACCTCAGTTTTGTGAAATTCCAAGCTCCATTTGACAATGAAATTGAAAGTTTATTTCCCCCCTTTCCATCGTCTCGAAAGGATTTTATAAATTCGGTAAGTTTCGAAGGATTTTCTGAAATTTTCATGAGGGAACGTTTGACAGGTGTAGGGAATTCAAAATTTCGCAGACTGGTTTCTATGGATGCGCGTGGAAAGCAACAAATATTAGGAATTGACCTTCGATGTACACTTTTCAATGAGTCATTAATTCTGACTATTTGCGGATGTATATAGTACAATAAATCATTGCTTCCATAGTATGACCTTCCTGAGCCAGGCAATTCCCAAGTCATGGGGGTTGGTTATAAAATTAAATTTATTTGCCTTGGAGTTCTGAATCCCTTCCCTCTGTTTGGGGGAGGGGAGTTCTGCAGTAGATTGAAAGATAGACTGATGTCGAATATAGCTCCCTATGAGGCAACTGATCGCTCTTCGGCGGGTTAATATACGACTTTCCAGGAGCCAAGCCTCTCGTCAACCAAGAGTGAGTGGGGAGGTGGCCACACTATTAACAGAAAATCACGGATCTAGAATGCGGAGTCGAAAAAACACCTCTCTCCCATTCCAGGATGTTTTGCGAACTATGCTTGCCAGATAGTTTGGAATCAGTTAGTGGAATGGATTCGAACGGAGCCTCACTGATACCTAAAGGCTACTTCGGGTAAGCCTTTTTTTCTGCGGAAGTGGAAATCTTCAAAAGACACTGGTCTGGACACGCCAGCGTGTGGGATTCTTACCCACTAAAACCACCCCCGACTCCCCCCAAGCTCCGTGGAACCACCGTACGGTATTACATATCACGGGGCGGGGTCGGATCATTTTAGCTTGGTCCTCTTTCGTCTCTACACGGCGTACGTAACCGCGCTTTTCTAGTCTCTTCTGCCTTTCGCAGTTTGCTCTGGATAGATACGACCATGGAGTTGATCACATCCCAGTCTTCCTGTCATGCTTACATTCTTCGCATCAGATTCTCCTAGAGTCTCCTCTAGGTTCTTCCTTTCCTCCACAAACCTTGGACAGTGGAAGAATACATGCTGTGGGTCCTCTGGGTCTACATCGAAATTTGGACAATCGAATTAGGTATCCAGTTTAAACCTGAAGAGGTACTGGCGATATACTCTATGCCCCGTGAGAAACTGAGTAAGATTACAATTAATCTCATCATGTCGTCTCTCCAACCACTCCTTGATGGCAGGGATGAGCCTGTGTGTCCACCGACCCTTTCCCGAGCGTTCCCAACACTCTTGCCATCTATTTAGAGATCTCTCCCTTTCGGCGTTCCTCGTCTGCGATAAAGGAGAGATAGACTTCGCAATATATATATTCGTCATTTCATTTGTCAAGATGTCAATGGGCATCATTCCAGAAATGACGAATGCTGCATCATCTGAGACCGTCCTGAATGCCGAACACACCCTTAGGGCTGTTTTTCTGTAGACTGAATTCAGTTTTTTATCGTTAAATGCAACCTTCAATGCCTTTCCCCAAACTAGAGCTGCATAGAGCAGGATCGAACTCACTACCCTACCTATAAGCAACCTGGAAGCATGCCGTGGCCCTCCGACGTTCCCCAGGCCACACTTGCAGTGGATACTTTATCATAAACATACTGCACATGTTGCCTTGCCATCTATCATCACTCCCAAGTATTTAATGGCAGGCTTAGAAGTGATGATATGACTCCCAATTTGAATACGGGCAAAATTTTTTTTACGGCGCTTGGTGATGAGGACCGCTTCCGTTTTTTCTTGCGCAAGTGTCAGACCAGAACTCTCTAGCCAACCCTTAGCAGCACTGATCACTTCGCATGAGTATAACTCAGCATCTACGAGGTGATTTGCGACCACAACCAGCGCTATATCGTCGGCGTAGCCCACCACCGTGGCTTCCTCCGGAAGGTGAATGGAGACAACGTACTGCTGGGGTCCGTCATCAGTGTCATACCAAAGCCTCCGTTTTCGTAAATAGCTGTTGACCCGTATTAGGCTCCAATTGGCCGAATTGAATGCATTTCTCACATTCAGGGTCACTAATAATATTTGCTAGTACTGCCCTTTCCATGGATTGTATCTTCGGCCAAACCAGTAACCATTTTAATGGCATTAATGGTTGATCTGGCTTTATGGAACCCATACTGCCGATCTGAGAAATCTCCCTGGCTCTCAACAACCGGAAGTAATCTATTATAGATTACTCGCTCTACCATTTTGCCCACATTATCCAAAAGACAAATAGGTCTGTAGGAGGTTGGTTCACCTGGAGGTTTGCCAGCCTTAGGCAGTAGCACCAACTGCCGTTTCTATGATCTAGAAAATATTCCCTCGAACATGCACGTTTCGAACAACTCAGCGAACTTGTCCGGTCTGGATTTCACGGCAAGCTTAAGGGCCCTATTCGAAACGCCATGCAGACCCGGAGCTTTGTTATCTCCTATCCTAGTGCAGATTTCCAGCAGCTCGTCACTGGTGACTGACTGTATTGCCGTCCTCTTGCTGAGGGAATAACCCCTGGATAATTTTTAACAAGAGTGAAGAGCACATGATCTGCTGACATGATCGGCCTCTGAATCGCCCCATCACGATTCTATAGGCGATCTCCCACGGGTTTACGTCCGCTTCCGAACAGAGCTCCTTAAAGCTTTCCCTCTTGCTTCGTTGGATGGCGAGCTTGAGGGTTTTGCGGGCTTCCTTATAGGCACGCTCCTTTTGCCCTTGGTCGATTCTGCCTACCGCTCTCTGAGCCGCTCTTCTGGCTCGATGACAGGCTGAATGAAGGCTGGGCAGTTCAGTATTCCACCAGTAGTTTGGTCTTCTACTGGGGAATGAGCACCTCCTAGGCATGGACGCGTCCCACTCTTTGCCGATGCATTGGGACACATGGACAGCTCTTTCCGTAAAGGCGCCTGCTTTATTAGGTTGGTCTAACCACACCTCTATGAAAGTCTGCTCATCCAGAGCTTTAGTGGACCAGCCTGCCACGCTTCCTGGTTTCGGGCATGACGGTCTTCTGCCCGGTGACTCCACCCATAGTCCAAAGAAGATTGCCTGGTGATCGCTGTGGGTGTTGTCCTTGCCGACGCACTAGGACATACAACGTGACAGGGCTGACAAAAGTTAGGTCTATGATTGAGGCAGGCCCCTTTCTGAAAGGTGTTTACACATCCTTCGTTGACCAGAATGATATCCAACCCTTGCGAAAGCGTCTAATAGACTGCGGCCCCTTGCATTTGTCTCTCTGCTAACCCACTCACGGGCCCAGGCATTGAGGTCACCAGAAATCACCCTTGGACTACGATCCCTTGCGTCGAGAACAAGACTGTCAAACATTTGCTCGAATTCGGGTAGTGTCAGGCTTGGTGGGACGCAACAACTGTACTCACATACCCCATTTATTTTCGTCCACACAAAGCCGTTGTTTGTCTGACCCCCAGTACATTGTATGTCTTGTCGACTACATGCCCATATCGCCGTCACCGTGATGGTTTCTATAGGGTTTGCTAATGATGCCAATTTCCACCTCGGATTCGTAGATGGTCTGCTCGAGTAAATCTTGAGCGACCCTACAATGATTGAAGTTTTTTCATTGAAGTTAGCGCCTTCTTAAATTCCGGGCATTTACCACTTCTGGCAATATGCCGGTAATCCCGTCCCTCACACAAAATGCATTTGGGGTCTCTATTGCACGCTTCGGCAATATGACCTTTCTCCTCACACCTTCTGTATCGATCGGACTGATCAATGCCGCTGGGGCATGCCTTCGCGAAATAACAAACGCGAGGCGCTTGAAGCACCTCTTTAGAGAAATCTGCTCTCTCAGACGGCAAACAGCCCATCCGATTCGAACCTTCCCGGCTGCCAATAACTTCTGCGCTGCGTCCACAGGTAACCGCCATGTGGCCGTTTGTGTACTGCCATAGGCTTTCCGCAAATTCAGAATGGACTTCGGCAAGTTCCTCCAAATTGAACTGTTCCATCAGGGCAGTGCAAATTTCTCCTTTGGATGTCACTTCATCGAGATCCTTGCACTGTGTGTAGACCTCATGTTTTTGGGTCCGTACTGTGACATTCTCTTCAAGTGAGGTCTTAACTTGAGTTCGGAAGCCATCAGTTTTCTCCAAGTTGGGTTTTTTCAGCTCAAACATGAGGTCACCCTTTTGGGTCCTTGAAGTAAGCCTGACCATATAATACTGCAGATCCCTGTGGTACCCCATACGGTATGCAAACTGGCGCCATCAGGCGGAGTAGTATTTCAATACTGAAAAGCAGACAATAGGGGGGGGGGGGGGGGGAAGTTGCTTTTTGTGTTTTTTTTGGGCAGGGTAGGTGAATGCGTTTACGCACAGAGTGTTGGATTCCCGAGACGGCACGCCATCGCACTACTAACTAAACACCTCTTTCACGTCAGAGAGAGCCTGGAGCTGGCCTGGAACCATTTTCAACATTTCTTCGAGCTAGCCCCGAGCTTTCCCTGACTTGGGCAGCTTCAAATTCATTTCAGGGAAATCCATTCACCAACGGGAGGGGGCAGCCACTTGTTTCTTTTTTTCAGATTTTTCAGTTAGGTAGTTTCCGGGAATGGGTCCGTGAAAGAAAAGGTCCCCCCCCCCCCCCCCGAACACCCCATTTTTTCAACAAATGTCAAAACTAAGACCGGTATCATCATCAACGGCGCCACAACCGGTATCCGGTCTAGGCCTGCCTTAATAAGGAACTCCAGACATCCCGGTTTTGCGCCGAGGTCCACCAATTCGATATCCCTGAAAGCTGTCTGGCATCCTGACCTACGCCATCGCTCCATCTTAGGCAGGGTCACGTGAATTTTTGTGAAATGACGCGTAAGGGATCGAAACGCTCAAAGACGTGCAAGCAGGTGTCGACGGAGCACTTCGATGAATCTTCAAAATTTGCAGGCGGACCTTCATGGTCAATTTCGCCAGTTTTTTTAACGTTTTTGGGAGAGCTTTTCTCTCTTGGTCATCTCCGACCACTGCGGATGGTCGTATCACCATCGCGATACCATTTTGGTCATTAAAACCCAAGAAAAAAGAAAACTGGGAGAGGTCGGGGGTGAACGTGGGAGCCAGAAAACTCGGTGTTTACTATGCTAGCGTGATAAAGGACATCCGACTGGCTAATGTACCTTGATCATTTCTGAACAAAATATCAACTTTTGGAAGGAAATCATCGAGAACTAAGTAAGAGATGATACTGGTAGATTGCGAGACGGAGGATACGCCAGAGTGGAATGGAACCAAAATTCCTAATTTCCCGACTGAAAGGGAGCAGAAGTATCGATATGTGCTGAAGATGAAATCCAGAGTACAGATTATGATAGTCCACCTCCCCAAAGCTTCAACGATAGAGATGGATTAGCTTCTGAACAGCTTAATCGCCCAAGTACACAAACGATCCCTGGAGGCAACCAAAATCAATTACAGATTCGCTAATATCCCGATACATGTTCACAAGGAAGGGTACTTCGTAGGGCATATCGAGCCGAAAATCTGCCAATATCTGAAGAGAATGGTGAAATTTATGAATACCGAATGGGAAGGATGAATAAACAATTGAATCTATTACCTGTTGGTGAGGATAGGTTGGGCAATCTAGAACCTGATCTCCTAAGGCTTGAGGTAGCCAGGAAGGTGTTATATCGTTGGATGAAAATGATTCCCGATATTAGAGGATTCAAATGTCCAGGTAAACCATTATCATGCAAAAGCCGCGTCTACACTAATCGCAAGGGTGATTTCCGAAGATGAGATTGCACTAATGCTGGCTCAAGAACACTGATTACACTGGAGGCGGATTCGAAGTTAGTAGGGAAGGAATATACAGAAGATTTGAGGACCTTCTTATGAGACACTAAAAGCATTAATCATCCCCTAACCTAAATTAAAATGTTGTTCGAAGGTTAGAGAACTCAGTGTTGCTTAAGCTCCATTGGAAACCGACACGAGGGCTCGAAATGTGATTCTTTCCAAGAGAGAACATTCGGATCTCATTAGAGAAAGATTGGTGAAGTACTGCAAGAGAACCATTTCCCGCAGCATTCAATAGATCTGGGGAAGCAGCTACATCAATTGAAAAGGTGAATACCTGTTTAAATTTATCTTGTGCAATAGATTAGACCTAGAATAAGGCGGAAAACATGCCAATATTTGTGACTGGCACCAGACAAAAGTCGTAGATATTACCATTGGAAGTAATCGGAAGCTGAAAAATTTAGGGGGAGACCCTCTACGTCGGATCACAGAATAACAAGATTCTAGGTGGAGGCATCTATGAAATAGGGAGAATATTAATGGATTTATAGGTAGAGATATCTATGTTTGACATCTGAATAAAACCATAATCTAGAGGTGGGAAGTGATATACGGAACGAAATGAAACTAGACGCCTTGGGGGAAAGCGTCAATGTAGTTATCATTGACGCATATGAGGCCAGTTATCCGGTTAAGGTAGTCACTTCAACAAGGGTAGGAACAGGAATCTAACCAAAATGGAAGCTGAAATCAGAAAACTCTTCAATGGAGGAAACCGAACCGGGGGCTGGTCATAGCTAAAAAGCTCACCGACAACGTATAGAACCGGGAGTCCCAGTGTCCAATCCTACACTAGAGGACACCTGGGCAGTAGAATCTTTACAGAGCTACTCTAATGGAGTCCATTGAAGGCGGTACAGGGCAGTATCCCTTGAGATGCATACCAAGAGCAAGGGGGTCAGTGAATGTGGCTTTCAGTCCGAAACGGGTTGAAAAAGATCTTTTGCATCATACAGCAACTTTGCTACCATCCTTCGTATTCAAAACGGTGAAGAACAACGTGTTTATTGGGCAATGAATATCGAGGAAATGACTCTGAAATAGATTTTGGATATCGAATCCCATGTAGTGGAGAACAAACTGAAGGGGCAGAAGGGTATACCAATGTGTGCTGATTCTAGTGTCTTGAATACAACCAAAGGGTGCCCATAGGCTGAAGGTCCTGGGGGTTTAACGTGAGATAATCACACGGCCCCGTGAGGTAATCCCACGGCCTTATTCGGATACGGATTGATTTGGAGACCACAATCAGAGCCCGACAGCGACTACCACAGCGGTACTGATTTATACTGAGTTAAACCCTTCCGTAACAAAGGGGTAGGGCGTCCGAGCTGTGCAGTCCAACTACCCACGTGAGAGCCCAGTAGAAACTCTGCTCGCGATATGAGCTCAACTACAAGCGCCATGAGATTACGCTGGGCAGACACTGAGGACATGAAACCAACTCTCTGAATTTACCCTAAACAGAAAAAAACTCTGAGAAGAGGCAAGGTTCCGCGGCGAGGAAAACCCATTGGAGCAACCATACCAGGTCAGGGAAAAGCCCATTTAATGTAAGTAAAGCTACAATAACAAGGTCATTGATAATAAACTGGGCGTTAATCTGCGCAGACACAGGGAAACTCAGCAGTTCAGGAATTACAGAAACTTAAAAGACCGACTTGTGTGTATCACTAGAGCGTGTCTACTCTCCATTTTCACATAAAGATGAAGGCGGACGAGCTTTACCTTCGAATGTCCAAGGGCGTTAGCGAGACGGAAAGCTATCTATATCAAACGAAGATTGACATTTTTTCTTGGGTGCAGGGGATGCAGAAACGTCGCAAAATGGATCAGAATCCTTCGGCCCAAATGCAGTGTTGGAAAGATGGATCAAATTTTCAATTAACACTTACCAATTTTGATCACCACACAGAAGATTATACTTGCATTCTATAGAAGTACCAGCAGAGATAGAGTCTATTTTCAACACGCACATTTGATAAAAATAAAAACACTTATATATATACAAATAACTGTTAATGAAGGACTTAATAGTTAACGAAAATAGACATAAAACTTATTCATAGCTTGTATCCTACGTCCATCGATATCCATCGACAAAGTGGCATTTATTGCTGGGCCATCTTAAATTCCGAAAATTTTGACAACCCAAATTAGTTAACACCCACAGAAAATGGATATATCAGCGAATTTTGAAGCTACGATGGTCAAGGATAAAATATGTGGACAGTTGTCAGATAGCGCTAAAATGTTTTAAGAGACGAATTCATCCTTGTAATATTTAGTTTGAAAGTTGTCTCCGAAACAACCAACATGCTCTTCCCATTGCAGCTGTGTTACTACAGAGAACCTCTGATAGGATGTTACCTGTTGAGTTTCAGGATACTAGTTTCGTTCTTTCTTCTACAGGGAGCTGTAATGAATGGGACACCAGCCAATAAGGCGACCTCATATTTTTGTTTCGATGACCTTGGTCACTGGTCCCCTTAAGAGATAGCTTCTAATATTCCCGATTTTTGACCGTGTCCTTCAGTTCTATCCTGACAAATATTTCCTCTTCTAGGATTGGATCGTGTTTTGTGGGTACCGGTCTTTATGGTGGACAATTTTCTGGGGCGGTTTTTTTGAAAGCCTTGTTAGGTTTGCGTAACGATGTGCCCAAAGGTTGGTCATCAAAAGCTCAACCTTGTACCGGTTTCGTCAATTGTTTGCCTGACTGATTGCCGAACTCGTCTTTCGAATATTTGGAGTCCGCAGTGAATATCTCTGATGCCGTCAGAATCTTTCATCCTTACATTAAAAAAGCTCTTAATGGGGGGGGGGGGGGACTAATAAATGTGGAGTTGAAAAGTAGCTCCTTTGGGGTAATTTCTTCGACTGAATTAAACTCAATCTAAGTTTGCTCCGATGATTTCTAGTACCAAAGATTGGATCCTTAGCAATCCGAATTGAGGGCTCTTAGATACCCTTAAGAGGAGTTTTCACTAGAAATTGTTGCCCCTTAGTGGAGTGTGAATGTTTAATGAATGGCATTGGGATCATTTGTATTGTCCGTTGTGGCTTTAGGCTACGATGACCTATTGAGACTCGATGGGCACTGGGACGGGAAACATACCTATCCAACATGAACTTTTTTTTAAAGTTTCGAACATTATACAGTCACTTTATTAAATAAAAGGACCTGAGCCATGGTTGAGGCTTTGGTCGTATTTCTCTCCATACTTATAACGATCTTTATTCAGGCTATAAAGAGAAGGCATTCCAAAATTTTCGAAACTTCACCATGGCTGAATATGCTTCCAAACCTAGCAGTGGTTCAAGAAACAGAAGTCCTGCTGTTATTGATATAATTCCCACATTCTGGAAGGCCGACCCAACCCTATGCCTCCACCAACTCGAAGCTGTTTTCTCTACATTAACCATTAAAAGAGAAAAGTTATGCTCGATAGGAACTGATCAGATACCATTGGCTTTTACGTCCAATTCGAAGCGAACCTTTTGTTTAGAAGGTTTGGGCAATTAGACTTCATCAGCCAGTTTACTATCAACAAATAGCACTTCGAAGGATGTGGCAGTACCATAGCTGGCACTAGACATTCCCTGAGACATAACAGTTTTTGTTGCTACGACACAGACATCGATCGACCGAAGGTAAACCCTGACCTTATGCGCGATTAGGTCGGGGTCTTTAGCACGGATGAGTACTTACTTGGCAAGACTTCTATAAGTTCACTGACGGTTTCGTTCAGGGCAGAGGCAGTTCATAACAAGCTACCTTCACCTCTCCTCTGGGAGCAGCGTGACCGCAAGCAGCAACAGGTGGTTATTACTCCATTTTTAAGGTTTTGTGTAAACACAAAACCTTATTAAAATCGGTTTACTGTCTGTCTGTCTGTCTGTCTGTCTGTCTGTCTGTCCGTCTGTCTGTGTCTCGTTTTTTTTTTTTTTTTGAGGAGGTGGAAATCTTCAAAAGACTCTGGCCTGGGCACGCCAGAGTGTGGGATTTTTACCCACTAAAACCACCCCCGACTCCCCCCCTACCCCGTGGAACCACCTTTAGGTATTACATCACAGGGCGGAGTTAGCTTACTTTAGCTAGGTCTCCTTCCGTCTACCCGCGGGGTTCGTAACCGCGTCTTCCTCACTTCTTCTGTTTTTCGTAGTTTTTCCTGGATTACAGCGACCATGGAATTGATCGCATCCCAGTCTTCCTGACAGGCTACCATTCTTCGGACAAAATTTTCCGGTGATAACACTTCACCTAGAGTTTCCTCCAGGTTCCGCCTTTCTTCCACGAACCTAGGACACTGGAAGAAAACGTGCGCCGAGTCCTCTGGGACCCCGCAGTTTGGACAATTAGGCGAGGTGTCCAATTTGAACCTGTACAGGTATTGACGGTATCCTCCATGGCCGGTGAGAAACTGGGTGAGATTATAATTGATCTCCCCATGCTTTCTCTCCAGCCACTCCCCGATGGAAGGGATCAACCTGTAAGTCCAACAACCCTTTTCTGACTGGTCCCATCGCTGTTGCCACCTGCTTATGGATCTCTCCCTTTCGGCTTTTTTCACCTGAGATAAGGGAGAGATGGACCTGGTGTTATAAATGTTCATCATTTCGGTTGCCAGGATGTCAATCGGCATCATTCCCGAGATGACGAACGCTGCATCGTCTGAGACGGTCCTGAAGGCAGAACACACCCTTAGGGATGTTCTTCTGTAAACCGCACTCAGTTTATGTGTATTGCCTAAAACCTGCAGTGCTTTTCCCCAAACTGGGACTGCATACAGCATGATAGAGCTCACCACCCTGGCTATGAGCAGCCTGCAAGTATGCCGCGGGCTTCCTACGTTCGGCATCATCCTTGCCAGAGAAATACTCGTGGTGGATGCTCGTTTACAAGTATGCTCTATGTGCTGCTTAAAATTAAGTCCTCCGTCTATCATCACCCCCAAGTATTTGATGGCTGGCTTGGAAGTGATGATACGATTCCCGATTCTAATGCAGGCGTAATTTCTTTTGCGGCGCTTAGTGATGAGGACCGCTTCCGTCTTTTCCTCCGCGAGTGCCAGTCCAGCACTCTCTAACCAAGCCTTAATAACACTGATTGCTTCGCTTGAGTACAACTCAGCATCCTCGAGATGCTTTGCAACCACAACCAGTGCTATATCATCGGCGTAACCCACCACCGTAGCCTCCTCCGGAACCGGAAGGTTGAGCACATCATTATACTGGTGGCTCCATCCTTAGTTCAAAGGTGATTGCCTGGTGGTCGCTGTACGTGAAGTCCTCACTAACTTGCCAGGACATGTCACGTGCTAACGCAGGGCTGATAAAAGTCAGATCTACAATTGACCCAGTTCCCCCTTTCCGATAAGTGATTATATCGCCTTCGTTGGCCAGAACCACATCCAACTGGGCGAATGCTTCTAATAAGCACCGCCCCCTTGCGTTAGTCTCTTTGCTGCCCCACTCGATAGGCCACGCATTAAAGCCACCGGCTATCACCTTTGGACTCCGTCCCTTTGCATCGTGAACAAGATCGTCTAACAGTTCTTGAAACTCGGGCAGTGTGAGGCGTAACAGCTATATATGAATATACCGCTTATTTTTGCCCACACAAAGCCTCTAGCCGCCTGACCCATGCTATATTGTATGGCTTGACGACCGCACGCCCATATCGCCGCTCCACCAGTCGAATCTGTGACCCACACAGCACCGTCTGTCTGTGTCTGTCTGTCTGCCTGTCTGTCCGTCACACGCATTTTTCTCGGAGACGGTTATAGCGATTGACACCAAATTTGGTAGAAAAGTGGGAACTGTGAACGCTCACGCATACAGTGAATTACATCCTTTTACGTCGAATTTAAGGGGGGGAGGGGTCCCCATACATGCAAAAGGGGGGTGTAAAATTTTTTTCATCAAATATAGTCATGTATGGTATCAAATTAAAGGTCTCAATTAGTACTTTTCAAAGCCGATCTTAGTTTTGACATTCGTTGGAAGGGTGGGGAGCGCGGGGGGTGGAAAGTGATCACTTCTTTAAGGGGGCCATTCTCAGAAACTACCAAACCGAAAAATCTGAAAAAAATCAGGGGGCTGCCACTATACGGTGCCTGGCCTCCGAAATACCTTCCATGCCGATATCTGTTTAAATAAAGTTAATAATAGTATATTACTACAATTTTCTGTAATTGTTTGGAAACCCCCCTTAGGTTCACCCTAGTACCATGAAATTTTGCAGTGATATAGGCTATACTATATAGCATGATCATACCAAGTTTGTTGGATCGTACTATTACTAACAAAGTTATAATACCTCAAATTTGTTGCTTCTGTGAAAATTGAAGACTATGAATGTCAATATCACCCGAAAGTGGATACTCTCACATAATATATGGATATATTACGTGCTACGTACTAAGAAATACACAAAACCTTTCGTACCTGAAGCGTCCAGCTTCCGGTTTCGCGACTTGTTATATATAATCGCAGATACGACATGAGTGCGAATTGTATTGAAGTGAAATCCCTTTATGTTCACACCTAAACTAGACCGAAGTGATTTTTTTGTTGAGGATGCAGGGAGTCCTGAATCAGCGTCAACTTGATGACGGGGAGCGTCTGATGAGTTGCCTCTGCCCTGGACGAATCCGTCAGTGAACTTTTCTTTTAAAAATCTTGGGTGTTTAGCCCCAAAAGAGAGGTCCGTGGAACATAAGAGATGAAGTAAGTTGCTTCCCAAATGGTCCAATCTGTTACCAAGTGGACGCGGACTCAGGACTCCCTGCATCCTCAACAAAAAAAAGCCATACATCGACCCCAGCTCCTCAAGAACTTCCCCGGATGAACTTCATGTCCAAGGTCATCCTAATATCAGAATTACAAGCAGGATGGTCGCATAGAGTAGGAAGGAGCTTCTGGGGCTTGTCAGATACCCAAGATATACAAACACGCCGTCGCAAGATTAAGAGTCCTCCAACATGCAAGCGTGCCCCTGGACATAGTATGACCTTTACTGACATTCAAAGCTTCGGTAAAAATGACCAGAGCAGTTTACGACCATGGATAGTATGATACGGTATTCTGCACCAGATCACAGGGACTAAGCATGTCTGTTCGATTTGGAAGTCTTCACTGACTTCATGAAACTATTTCAAATCAAGCGCACCAGAACAAATTTTTACCAACCTCAGGCCAACGGTTAGACTGGAACAGGACGATCATGGCTCATTCGGAAAGTCCAAAATTAAAAGACGAGTTGCATTTTATTGGAATTACATCCCCCGTAAACTCTTACGTGTTCTGTCGTGGTTTCAGGCTCCAAGTCACCAAACATAATTATTTATTTATAAGTTCCCAACCATGGACAATATGAGACCATCCTAATTTGTTTATAATGGTTCGAAAGTTGCTTCTGAGGTGAAGGATGCATGAGGTGATCATCCATGAATTTACGAGGCGCCATTGGTCCAATAACTTCAAAATCACTCTTGGAGATTCTATTGAAGAGCGGATATACATCCTGGATATCAGGGATAACTTCAGGTTCCTTGATAGGTCGTGGTCTATGGTCAATATAGCTGCGCTTGTAGGTAGTCATATACATTTTCGCTTTGTTGTCGCTGCGATACGGACTGCAATCAGTTGCTTCCTTCATTGTTGCGGCAAATCTCTTTTCGGTGCTGAAAACATCTGGTCGGTGCTATAATTCATTTTGATGCCGCTAAACGAAGGTAACTTACTCTATAACTGGAAAGGATGTAAAATTTATCATCGGTCTCCGCGTAACTCTTGTAGTGTCGTCGTCCCCTTTCTTGTTCTTTGGGGTGATCCCTTGCTCCAAAGCTTCATGCGTAGTGGTCTTTGTAAAATGGAACTTCTGGTCAGCTCCAAAAGTGCGGTAATGGGCACCTTTCTATAATTTGAATTGATTTTATATAGAAGAAAGTAACCCATGGTAAGGATTCAACTTACGGTTGTGCAATAGTCATAAGGGTAGGCCTGTAATCGAACGTCCCAATCTGTAATTTTGACGCCGTCTGAGTAGTTTGGGATAATTGGATTCGCGGTTTCCATAGGCAGTAAAATGTAAAAAATAGATGAGCCAATCTCGAAAATTTGAAGTTCGAAGTTGTTTGTCAGATACTTCAATTCACTCCGTAGTTTACTTATTTTAATGTTAGGAAGGTATTCTGTTTCAGGATTCAGCATTGAGAAGTTTTTCTCTTGACCTCCTCAGTGATACAGCACAGCGGCTGGTAACAATATTCAATTTTTTTTAACGGTGTCTCCATTATTTTAGTGTCATTGCCTGGGTTCTAAAATTCTCTAACTAACCCATTTAGTCAATTTTAGATGCAAATATCTTTCAGCGTTAGAACAGCATGCATTGTTCAATCGAGCCGGATGCTTTGGCCTCAAAATTTGAATCGTCTGTCTTATGGTCAAACAGTAATAGGAACAGGCCAGGACGGTCTGCTAGATCATCGAGAACAAATCCTTTTCAAAGGTGCAATGTCACGCCACTAGTCCAACTTAGCGTCTTCGTCTCCATTACCGCAAGAGGCCGGTCATTGTTTTTGATAGTCGGCCAACACTCAGAACCGTAGAGAACGTATCGAAATATATCTTGTTTTACCAAAACAGCAAAAAGGGATAGGATGGAAGATGAAACAGACACTAACAATGCTTCTGGAAGAAACAGTATGGTCACTGTCAACTAACCTTGGAGAAATTGTCGGATGGGACGGACCAGAGCGCAGAAGAAGGGAGGGATTCAGGCAGTGGAAATTGGACGCCCTTTTTGGACAACTAATACGCAATATTCTTCAACTCCAAGGAATCTAATGGCTCACAACTGAAGTTAACGAATAAGGATCACATATGGTTCTACCTGTGGCAACGATTAAAGAGGCGGAGAATTCGGTCACGCAGTTGATAACACACTTGTGTGAATTTTCAGATTAGTAAATGACAGTATCTAATGAATTAATCGACATCCAGATATTAATTATGTCCCGTGAGTTGGCGTGGGGCTTAAGAATACATTCAAAGCTTGCCTGTCGCAAGAGGCTACTGAAAGGGGGCTAGCAACCTACAAATTTTGAAACTTTATTGCAACCTTGGCCTCACGGCAACGACCTTTGCCTATCGAAAAAGGACTATGATTAGTTTCTGGAATGCGCGTATGCTTCTCGACAAGTGTGGCGAGGCTTCTGTGAATGCTTGCTTGCTCCAACTTGAGCCAGAATTCCAGCGATTTAGATTGGACATTCTGGACCTAAGAGAAATAACATAGTGTGACTCCGGAGAGTACTCATCCCCCTCTTGTCACACTAATGGCAATGCCTTTCTACACTAGAAAGCCAAGTGGGAGCAGACGTGAATCCCGTGTTGGGCTGCTTCTGACGGCTATCGCAAATTGCGCTTCCTTGACATGGGACCCGGTTTCTGGCAAACTTCTAACTGGGGGACTAAAGTGCATTTCAGGTAACCACGAGCGATTACAAGTAGGTGTAGTTGACGCGTTATACCCCACTTAGGGGACTAGAAGAAATTAGCATTGCAATTGCAATTTTCAGGAGGATTTTTGAGTGCTATGTAGTGTGGAACAAATCTTTAAGTTGTTCGGGAGTTCGAAGGGCTATGTAGAGTCATCCAACCTCACTCTGTTTTTAGAGAACATGTGAACATCTCCTTTCTACCGCTTCCTGTTGTTCCGGAATTTTTTATGTACTTCAAGCTTAGTGCGCCAATTCCCACCCTTATGCATGACGAATGTGATTATTATTCTTTGGTCTATCAAGCATAATGTCTTTTGCTTAGACTGATCGTCCTTCGTTTGCCCTTTTGCTCCTTTTAGAGCTATTCCAATTTCAGGTTTGTTTCCAGACCGACATTTTAATTACATATGATACTCTCTCTAACATGATTTCTGTAAATTTGGACGCAATAGGGAGTCACTCCCTTATCCTTGCAGGAGCTTTTAAGGACACATCAAACTTCATATTTTTCCTTCGGCAAGTTTCAGAACTTGGATTCTCAGGCGCAAACCACATTTTCCAGTTATTCGTTATTTTTACCGAAGTGTTCTCAAAAAGGACATTTGAGCTGAATGTTGAACCTTTGTAGAGCTTTTTATATTTTTAGAAAGGATAACTGGAGTTTGAAAAAAGGCATGTGGCTCTAAAAATGCAAGGATTTAAAGCGTTGATGAGTACTCTTAGCCGGTTGATATGGTTTTCTGTGGGAAGTTTGCGGGTTCTATTGGTTACTATTCTTTATAGTTGTTATTTTAGATCCTCTAAACCTCCTGTTCCTGGCTTGAATGTAAATCTATGCAGTAACACTTAGGTAAAACAATAAGTTACTCTTTTGCGGGGAACAAAGTAGATATTACTAACTGTATCACGTCGTTACCAGTGAGAGTGACGAAGAAGATATTTGATTCCTTGAATGACCGCAATATAAGATGTTTGTTCAACTTGGCGGTAGATCTAGACCCTTGGTTCCTGGTGTTCTATAGAAGGTACACAGTACTGGAAGTAACCAAAAGGCGTGAGCTAAGCATTAATCTGCCGATAAGTAGAGTAGAGTAGAGTATTTAGATTACCTTTCTGGAAGGAGGAAGGTTCCAACCAGAGGAGGAGATTCGATCTGTCCTTACCTTCCTCTTTCCGAAAATTCATTCAATAGTACTTGGTAATCGGTAGCTTTCTGTGGATTCTTCTAAAGGTTGAAGTCAGAGTACCAGTAAGAGGTGTGCTCATATATATATCATTCGCATAACTAACGATTCCACCAATCCGAAAGCTGGTCTTATGATGATGTCACCCATCAGTGAGGATTGAGCTAGACACCGACGTATGTCGTCGCAAGGGAGCTGCATTATTACTGAAGGATCCGAAGGGTATGAAACCCCATTCAGTGTACTGTGCGAGGTGGAGGACCATACCAGCCGGAGCCAAGTTAATGAGCTGCGAACTGGAAATATTAGTAGTGCGGGAGGATGAAGTAATCGTGATATATCACGGAGCATTGGCCAGGAAAAGTCGGAATGAAATTGAGGCGTTGTGCATACAGAAAGTTCGAAGCGGACTAATCAAGAGAATCCCGAAGGCACGATAGGACGATCGACAAGACTATATCCGTTCTCAATATACTATATCGAGGGCGTATCACAGCTGAATTGTTCGTCGTTGCAGTACCTAAGTAAAAGAGATTAAGCACGTAAGCCCTTTGAAACGTGAGTTCTGGTTTCAAAATCTGAAAAAAAATCCCTCGCTAAACACCCAAGAAGAAGATCTACTGTAATTTATTCGCCTTGGTCGATGCCTTTACGAAATTTGTGTGGCTATGCCTCAAAAATTCTACAACAACAGAAGAGATGGTGAAGCGACTGAGGAGACAACTGAGGCTGTTTAACTGAGGAAAAGAAATCAGAAGGATGATGCCCGTGGAGCCATATTGGGGAAGTACGCTAATTTGAAATTTTCTTCAGACGTTCAGGTACCTAAAAGCAATAAAGTACTTGTGTGGGTGCTAAGGTAGTGATGGCCCATCGGCCACGATATCCCAAACCCCCACCCTAATATCGCGGACTCGACAACATGTCGCAGGATTTCTGTTAATGGATGTGATCTGATGCGTCCATAGGCGGGGCATTCACATAGGAAATATTCCGTGTATTCCGCTTCTTCATTACAAGATGGACACGTATTAAAATTTGGCGTGTCTAGCAGCATTTAGGCTCTGCCACCTGCCATTGTGGGAAACTTCTGGTCAGTTTTTGAAGGCAGCCTTAGCCAATGCTACTGATACTCCAATTGCTGATTTCAGGCCTAGCATGGAGGAGATTGAACCCTCTTTTGCCAAAGCATCCGAGATTTCATTTCCCTCTACGCCACAGTAACTTGGTACCCAGAGTAGTTCCAAAGTATTGAATCTAGAGATAGAGTTCAATCAGTTTCTGCATTCCTGAACGATTTTTGAGGTGATCAAAGGACTACCCAACGGCCTGTAGTAGCCGTGGCTTCGCGGGAGTGGTGGATATCTGATTAACGGCGGGGGATTGTGAACTTAGCGAACATGACATGATGACGAGGAGGCTCCCGGAAAGAAAGAGAGAATGAACCGGTCCGAGGAAAGGGAGCAATAGAGACGGTGGAGGAGAGTGTCTTTTCCGAAGATTGTGGAGTAAGGATCAAGGACGTGAAAGGGGAACTACTGCAGGAAGGAGATCGGTTACAAGCGGGAAATTATACTAATTTTGAAAATCTCGGAGTTATATTTTTTGAAACTGTGCATTGGACATGGTAAAATTCGAAAAACATGTCATAAGCAACTATTATAGCCGCGCTTTCGAGTATATGTGAGAGTATCTTGGGAGTCGTGAGTGAGAAGGAGATTTTCACCGCCAAGGCTAGAAAGTGTCTTTCTTTTGTTAAGAATTAATCACCTATTTTCCAACTACTGTTTGGAATCAATACAGTAATGATTCGCATGAAGAGCTATAGTTTTTCGATGATAACAGTAGAAGCAGCAACGGAACTGGCTATGTTACTAATCCCCAATTTACACATTCAGAAGATTCGATTAATCAACCTTTCGTAAAGAACTCCTGACGGGATAATCTGATTAGAAACTATTCGGCATATATTACGGTCAACAATCCGCAGCAAGGGGTGTAAACACAAAACCTTATTAAAATCGGTTTACTGTCTATCTATCTGTCAGTCACACGCATTTTTCTCGGAGACGGATTTTAGCGATTGACACCAAACTTGGTAGAAAGATGGGAACTAAGAACGTGCACGCATATAGTGGGTTAGATCTTTTTACGTCCAATTTAGGGTTGGAAGTGGAAGGGGGATCCCCATACATTCAAAAGTGGGTGTAAATTTTTTTTCATCAAATATAGTCATATGGCGTATCAAATTAAAGGTCTCGGTTAGTACTTTTCGAAGCCGGTCTTAATTTTGGCATTTATTGAAATCATGGGGAGTGCGGAAGGTTGAACGTGATAATTTCTTTAACAGATTCATTCGCAGAAACTACTTAATCGAAAAATCTGAAAAAAGTCAAGAGGCTGCCACTGTATGGTGCCTATATTAAAATAGCTGTCGCCTCTATCCAAATTCAAGACTTTGAATGTCAATATCACTTGAAAGTCGATATTCTCACATAATATATGCACATGGTACGTGGTACATACTAATGGGACCAATGCACACTCAAATCTCTTTATAACAGAATTGCACAAAATATTTCATGCCTGAGGCGTCTAGCTTCCCGTTTCCCCACTTGTTTTATTTTTATTTCCAGGTTTTAGCTCGCGTTTTGGTTCAACGCGTTAGGCTTTCGCGAATCCCCACGTTTGTGCAGATATTTTCAAGATCCAGTGCGATACGGACACGTGAATTTTACATGATGATACATGAGGGATCTTAGTGCTCAAAGGACCCCCCCCCCCCCTCCCCCTAACATTCCCGAGCCTGGCTAGCACTGAGGCTTAGCGCTCCAATGGAGCATCAGTATTTGCGCGCGAACCTTCATGGTCAATTTCGCCAACTTTTTAGATTTTTGGGATAGCTCTTCCCTCCAGGTCGTCTTTGTCCATTCAAGATGGTCGTTTGATCATCCGGTTTTTCATTAGTTTCATTACAGCCCTCAATGCAGGCTATCATTTCAGATTGCGATGCGCCTGCCCTTCTATTGCTCGTCAATTACCCAATTTGTCGCCCTTAGGATCGTATATACTTCGGCTTGAAAAACCGTTCCATATTTTCCCAAAGGAAAAGCCCACTTCTCGTTTTTATTCGAGAGGTAGACTCCGGCTACAGAGCCCTGTTCTGTTTTTGAGCCATCGGTGGACTTTCTAAGGGGGGTGGGGGCAGTTTTGATTGCAGTCTTTTCCTCAAACATTTGTTCGATGGTTATCATTTTTTTTTGAGACTCATTTTGACTAAGTTGGTATTTTTTTCATTTATTTAACAATTTACTATTTTATTGAATTCACTATCCAAGGCATTTCTTCTCCTCCTTCTTCGTCTGTTACCAGCAAGTTTGTCTACTGCCGAATGATATACTTCACTCGGAAAGCTCCGTTGAGTTTATGAGAGTGTTCTTCAACTTTATTATATAAGCAGCGCTCTCTTTTTGGCGTCCCTTGAGGATTGGTAGCAATATCAGCTCGAAGTATTCTGCGGTGATTTGGCCCATAATTTCACCGAGATCGTCCAAGCGAATATGTCCTTGACAGGAGTTTTAGGCCCTTTGTTCTTCACTCCAAAAAATTGATTTTTTGCTTAGGGATTAAGAGCGCTCTTAGTCTGACATTCACTTGATTACAGATCGGACCAATTGGAAAGAAACTTCCTTCCACTGTTTTTGGTCAGTTGACCCATCTGTTCAGCACTAGTACCCAATATGCAAAAATCCGATTATAGACGATATTTCATCCAGTGAAGAGACAACTCATCTCATGCTGTATTTCTTCCCAATCGTCCAAGTGGACTGAGGACTCAGGACTCCCGGAATTCCTAACCAAAATATAGCTCTGCTTCGGGCAGTTTAGGCCTAAATTTAGTTTGCGGGTTTTAACTAAATATATAATATCCTAACGTCGTGTTTATGACTCCATGTACATTTGCAAGTAGATAGCACTTTGTAACCATTTTGGTAACGCTGGCCCCAGGGGATGAGGTCTGATAGTTTGTCTGATAAGTTGTCTCTGCCCTGGACAAAACTGCAGTCCGTCTACTATTTACCCCTGTTTATTTTTACCTCAGTTTTCAAGGACAACTTATCTTTTTACTTTGAAATGTATATAAGACTAGGACTAACCTGCTGCTCCTTCCTCAACTTGCGACGATAGACAAAATTGAATTGGTCGCCTTCTTCTTCCAGATTTATAATGGTTTCCAGAGGTACAAGCTTCCCGGTAATATCATCAATCGTTACTACTGTTGTGGTAGCTGCTACATTGAATTGTGTGTCCTTTCTTTCTAAGTATCTTTCACTCATTTTGAAGCTGTATAATTAGTCTCTCCCGGCACTTGAGCCTTCTCTTCTTTAAAAAATGCAGATATATTTAGGCTTGAAGTTTTTTTAAAACTGCCTATTTACATGGTCAACTAGTAACAGTGCGTCAACTAGGGCTTCTGGGTCTGCATTTGTGCTGGTCACTAATAGTTTCAAGGACGTCCTTAGAGTTTGTTTTTACCCAGGTTCACGACACAATTTGCACTAATTAAAAGATAACCGGAAGAAACGAAGATGGTTTTCTTAACTGTGTGTGCTTCTTCAAGGTGCATCCACTTCCACTGTTTTCACGGATTGATTCTGAGTGACGAAGATTCACCTGAGGTGTGGAGGTAATGCCAGAGACGCACATTCATTTCGAAAATCTAGAAAAAATTGTGGTAACTTGGAAAATGGTGGAAAATAAAGAAAAGAAGTTTTTAAGCTACCCTCATTTGTATTGGTGCGTCATCATCGCAAAATTAAAATTTGAAAACGATATGCTGCCGTTTGCGTCATCCTAACAACCTACGTACGCTGGGTTGATTCCGTACATCTTTTATTATGCCATAAGGGCTTATTGTTTTACAACGCAAATGCAATTTCAGATTTATTTCGTGGAAAAAATGAAACAGATAATAAAATATGTGGATTAAAGGTGCATATTCTTTAGTAGTAAAGAGCGAATACAAAAGGGATGTTATAGCGCTTGGAATTAGCTCAGATTTGATTATTCAGGAGGACATTAAAAAGTGTCTAGATAGTCCCTATCTGTCGTTAAATGTTGGGTCTTTGCTAGAAAACCAAGAAGATCCGCAGGCTGTCCAACCCACAGCAGGTTTTTTCCGTTGAAACTTTACTCCTTAAAGGATTCTAAGTGATTAGATACTCTTCCTGTTGTTTGGAATGGATTTTCAGCAAATTATCAACTCAGTGATACAATGGTTATCGCCTGTTTGTAATGTGAGTTCATGTGTGATTCGATTTATCATTTATGTATTCTAATTGTTTCCCATTTTAGCTGGTTGATATGCTTAAATCCAGCCAGAATAGTAACGGGTCAGATACTGGGGAGACAGCACCAATGGTTCCATGGATATTTAACTAGGATAAATTGTACATTGTTTATAAATAAATGGAATTATAGAGAGCTCGAAAATAAATAAAAAGTTTGTTTAAAATGAGAAAATTGTATTAATCCATATGGGAAACTCCAAGAGGCAAGAAAGTCGGGGACGAAAAAAATGCAGGCGAACGGTACATAGGTGATATTATAATAGTTATGCTTTAAAGGGGGACAAATTAGTGAAGAGGAGTGTAGGCGGGGCACTAAGAGGCGCAAAAACCTTTCACTGAGAAGGGTAAATCCACAAAAAATTGACAAAGTCGCGGAAGCAGAGACGGCGGGTTTAAGAAATACCAGGGAAGTGAGGTCCCGGAAGGAAATCACTGAGGCGTGTACTAAGGATGACGCATTGATAAAGGCAACACTAAAAAGGATTGATTATCATTCTCAAATATAATATGGATCCTTGGAAGAAAAGTCAGTGGATAAGATGATGCCAGGTGTCAGATTAAATGCTGGAGCTTAAGAGATCTTCCAGCTAGATGTCTGCAAATTTCCCCTACAAGTTGGGGAGGTCCTTCGAAAATGAAAAGTTGTGAAGAACATGCTAAGGCCGACGTCTTCAGTGGAGTTCTAATATGATAAGTGAAACTTGCTGACTTTTAATGCTAACCCAATAGAGTAAAAAGGAACAGGTAAGGGGGAGGGGATTTATAACGAATAAAACTAATAAGGCTATGTCACAAGTGATATTGGAACGCTGAGAGGTGACTTTTGACAAAAGTGTCTTGTGATTTGCAATGTCGAAGTCTGTGGAAAAATAAACGCAAATATTATAGTATAGCCTTCTTGCTGGAAATTTTGACATTCGGCCGTAAAGTTGGTGAAATCGAGCAAATTGGAGCTAGTGGACCTACGTTTAGTAAAGCTTTGTTGTTCTCTAACTATGGGGTGGCCGAAGTCGGCGGACAATCAGTCAATGACGTGCCTTTCCAAGATTTTTGAACAGGAGGAGAATAGCAAAATATGGTGGTATTTCTCAACAAGAGTGTGATTGCCACACTTGAATGGGGAGAGCGTCTTTCCGAATGTTATGAAAACGGTTTCGAGGGTCTTATTAACAAGAACCAAATATGAAGGCGGTGAAGGGAAAATAAAATTTTATCAAAATTAGCTTTGAAAGACTGTCGTGACCAGGGTCAACATTGGCGTGGGAGTTGGCAATGAGGTAAGTGATTAGGGAAGGGATAAGGATGGAAATAGCTGGAATCATAAGGCAGGCTGCATTCGTTTTGCGGGAGGGAAAATGAGGGAGTTGAATCAATATAGACTAAGGGAAATTAACGGCCGAGCAAATCAGAGGTTAGTTGTGGGGAATCAGCCGAGGAGACGTTGGATTCAATGAACGGAGGAGATAGTTGAGCGGGAATGCCGGAGTAGTGAATATGAGACCAAAATGGTTTGATGTTTCCACGCTCAATGTTTAGACAGAGCATTCTGGCAGTCGAGCTGGAAATGTTACTCCTCGAGGCCGCAGAGAGACGCACACTCTCCGAGGGACAACCTAGGGTTTACTCCAAGTCGCAAATGGATCATCCATATGAGTACATACCGCATATGTTCTCGCGTGAAAGCATTTATATACTTCTTGTTCACTCCATCGTGGAATTCAAGGTATCCATACAATCTCCCTTTTCTATTGTTATTTTTTTTTTATTTGAGTCTTAATGAGGTTGTACTTCAGTTTTACTTTCACTGCTCGATAATAAAAGGATAAAAGGATAAAAGGATAAATATCCATGACCAATTGAGATTGGAACCTGAGATATTGGATTCAAGAAACTAACTCTCAATCCGCTCGGCCATTGCACCGCCAGATGCTATTGGAAGGCCACGACCTCAATGGTGCGGCTTCAGAAAAGGTAGTGGAAATAACTAGACGCATAAAGAAAGCATGAGTTCTCACCAATCGAGGTCAACATATGGGGGAAAGTGTTTGTTGTCTAACTTATGAGATGGAATCTGTGTATGACAAAAGCGGTGCAGTAGTCTCATGTTTGGCAGTACTCCGATTTCCCGTGCCTTATGATGGCAAGGAAGGGCATCGGTCCGAGAAAAACTGTAACAACTGTCTGGTAGGATTAGTATGGAAAATTGGCGAAGAGGTTATTTTTCGGCTCTTTCAAAGTAGAAGGTGAGGTCAGAGGTTCGTAATTTCATTAGTGTATTGCCTTGTGGCATATATACAGTATTTGACATCAATTGGTTTAAGGAAGGGTACATGAACTTAAAGCTCAGAGAACAATCAAGCCCTATCTATTATTCCAAATAGCCTTGAGAGTTTTCTCAAGTAATGTTGATTTCCATAAAATGTAACTGGTTAGGAAACAGATGCTCCAATTATATTAGGACACTCTTTAGTTTTTGACATCTCCCAATTGGCAGGCGTTTAACCTTCTCTTGAAATCCTTTTGTTTGTGAGCCTTACACTCAATCCTAACTTTCATCGTATTATACGCATTATCAAAAATAAAAGTATTCTCTCAAGAGGTCTGAGTCTAATGCGCTCTGGAATATTAAGGATCAGACAGATGCTTGACAGCCTGAGATATCCTTGTGAGGAAAGTTCAACACATCCAATATTAAATAAGATGGATGACCTTTTGCGAGAGCTTACGTTTTTGGCAACATTTCAGATGTGACAGGGAACCTAACATAAACAAAAATAATAGGTCATTGGGTCAGCATGCTTAGCGAGGGTTGATTTTCTCTAGACGCTCTCGAAAAGTAGTACCTCTTCCATAGGTGGTACGGATCACTATCAGTGTAGCGTTCTAGGTACGCAAATCGATGCTAACATCAGAAACTATATCCATGTCACGAGCCACAACTATAGCATAATTATAGTATTTTATTATAGCCCTTTATGGTTCAGCATTATATGATGTGGGTCATATATTCGCGTAATATTGTATAAAATATAATATTTGGGTAATTCTATATATTTGCAGCGTAAATACTTAATGGATTATAGAATTCTATAAAAGAAAGTATAACACTCACTGCACAATTAGAATTTGTCGTTGTTTAGCTTCAGAGGTGGTCACGTATGTATCGTATCTAATTTGCGGAATTTCATCATGCCCGGTTGGTCCCTGAATCAAATAATTGCCTACGTAAGTGAAAATTCCTTTGAGTAATTGTATTCTATAGAGTTTTAACCTGATTATCCTTTATTCTAGTTCATGGGTGATCCAGATTTTGAAAGCTACGGAGGAGAAATATTTGGTTCCAATTAATAAAATAGAAGCCTTATGGATTTAATAATGGAAATTTAATAAAACCTTTTCAAAATATTGAGGAAGTGTGAAGTGTTTGATTTAAATGAAATTAGCTGTTCTACTCGTGATGGGAAAAGTAGGGAACTGTTACCATTTCATTTTACTATGTTATTACTATACCATATTACTATGGAGGGAATTTCGGAGCCCCAGATTTTTCGGTTGGCTAGTTTCTGGGAATGGGTTCGTGAAAGAAATGATCACTTTCGACCCCCCGCATTCCCCACCTTTCCAATAAATGTCCAAAACTAAAACCGGTTTCTGAAAGTACTAACCGTAGCCTTTCATTTGATCCCCCACATGACTATATACGGTGAAAAAAATTACACTACCCTTTGCAGGTAGGGGCACCTTCCTTAATGTCGACGTAGAATGATGTAACGCACTGTGAGCATTCACAGTTCCCACCTTTGTACCCTGATGTCCCTGGCTATAACCGTTTCCAAGAAAAATGCATGTGACAGACAGACAGACAGACACAGTGACAGACAGTAAACCTTATACGAAAGAGCCTAGCCATGATTATTGTTCTCACCTATCTCGCAACTATTGACGATACCTACCTGCGAGAACGGACGTTCTGGTATAACACCGATGAGGCATCCAAGGAGTACGTTGTCTCCGCGGGTGTCCCACAGGGCTTTATACTGGGCCTACTACTGTGGAACATCTTGTACAATAATGTAATTAACTGGTTTGATGGTGGTTATGATAGCATTGGATGTAGTTGCAAAGCATCTAGAGAGTGCTGAGTTAAACTCTTGCAAGGCAATCAGTGCTGTTAAGGCCTGGTTAGAGAGCGCTGATCTGGAATCGACAATCACATCATTACTTCCAAGCCGACCGACAAATACATGGGAGTGATGATAGCTTCGAAGTTAATTTCTAAACAACACGTGCAAAATGCTTGTGGCAAGGAATCTACGGTGTGTACGGCCTTGGCAAGGATAATGCCGAACGTGAGAGGGCTACAGTATACTTGTAGGCTACTTATTACCAGGGTGGTGAGCTTGATCTTGTTTTATGCCACCCCTGTCTAGGATGAGGAGTTTTGCATATTATGTAATGCTCATAAACTGAGTGCGGTCTCTAAAACGACAGCCCTAAGGGTGTGTTCTGCTTTCAGAACCGTCTCAGATTAGGCTGTATTCATCATCTCGGGAATGATGCCCATTGACATCTTGGCAGATGAGATAACGAGTATGTATAATTTGAAGTCCGCTTATCTTTTGCCGCAGACGAAAAACGCCGGAAGGGGAAGATCTGTAAATATATCTCAGGAGCGTTGGGACCACCTACCGCAAAATGCTAACATCGCAGGAGGATTGGGATGCGATCAACACAATGATCGCATCAATCCAGGGTAAACTGAGGAACGCGGAAGAGGTGAGGAAGATGCGGTTACGAACGTCGCGCATACAAGATTGTTTTATACAAAACCTAAAAATAGTTAGTTTTGCAAAAACAGAAAATGACAACGTTTGGAGAGTCACATATCCGTCCACTACAAAAGAAGTATCGAGTTCTTCAAGGTCACGCAAGCAAGCGCAATGGGCAAAAATCACTTCCAAAGGTCTGCTAAGGATTCAGCCTAAAGCTAGGGTAACAATTGTCTATATGGTGTACCGTTTTGTTGCTACAAATTCCAAGGATCATGACTGTTCAGAGGCAGCCTATAACATCTAAGAAGGATAGCAACTTTCATATCAGATAATTAGGGAAGAATAATTGTTTACCACGGTTCCACATCTTTCCTCTAGCTAGAGTGCATCAATCACAAAGGCAATGCCTGAGGGATTCTCCTTACTTTCCGCAACTTCGACATTGAAAATTGTAGTGTATGCCGTGCCTTGTAGTGTAGGGTCTCTTTGGGCTGGTACCAAACGCAACCAGTCCGTCGGCCTGCTCATTTCTCTCTATGTTTCTATGACTGCCAGACTATTCACCGCATCCCCGACTTCCCGGATCAGCTTAGAGGATGTCGCCAGTGAATACTAACCCTTAATGGCTACCTGGCTGTCGATCAGTATGAGTATGCTATACTTGGGGATCTGATCATATCCCATCTATTCACATGCTTCCAGTATCGCCAGTAGCTCCGCCTGAAAGGCACTGGCGAATCTTGCAAGGCCCCCCCTACTGATAGTAATGTGCTTTTTTGAAAAAAAACCCTCGCCGACTCTATAGACAACGGTCAGTTGGCGAAAATCTTACTGAGTCCCGTAGACTCGCTGGGGTTTTTAATGTTGACAATAGTCCTGGCAGTGTTGATGGCTGAATTACGCCTTTCCCGGCAGTTATTGTATGTCTGTCAATAGTGGTGTTTTTAGTCGATGCCGAAGACCTCCTGGTCAGTTGGATAGGTCCTTATTCCACTTCCTTCTTCGCAGCGGCACGAAAAGCTGCTTATAACAAAGGAAAATTCACATCCTTTCTACACGTTTCTGAAATTGCTGATACAATGACAACGAAGTTTTATTTCGACAAGAAGTTTGAAACAGGTTACAGGGGCACAATAGTTACTCTAGTTCTTCTAGGGTAGCTACAACTTCCTTCCTATTATTCATATTTTGTGAGCCTGTAGTGCGGGCACATACACACCCTTATTGGGTGCCTTAATGGCTGTTTCACAAAGTTTTCACAATCAAAATTTCCTGCCTGAATTCGACCTGGACGTGGGGGAGTCAGTCAATTATGGGCGAGTACAGACATATCTTTCTAGCGTACCCTAACGAAGTTGAAGTCAACTACTCTTAGATACTAGAGCGATTTTAATGCTTGGGGTGAAGATTGGGGTAGTAAAGAAGCAAACGCAAGAGGCCCCATATTGCTCGAAGCATTTTCATGTCTGAATGTCGCTTTGACAAGTACTGGTTGCGTCAATATTTTTCGTAGACAGGATGTGGGGTCGGTGATGGATCTTATGGTTGTTAGCGACATATTCTTTAGGGACCCTAACGGCAGGTGTACGAAAAATACGCACAACGAACATCAGGCTATCATCTTACAGGTGGGGCACAGGACAGGAGCAAAGTATATCAAGAAAACTGCAGTAGCCGCTTCGATATCCACGAAACTTGACAAATAAATGCTTGAAGAAAAAGTATTGCAGGAGACGATGTGGATAGGAAATGCAGAAGGAACGGTGACGCAGGTTGTTGAAAGGATACAGGAATCATGTGACGTTTCCATGCCACGGCGGCCTGGTCTGATTATGCTTCAGGTTAAAGTTGCATAATTAGGCAAGTCCTCACACGACCTCCGCGTGGTGGCCGCTGGAAACCGTCTTCGGGCGGGCCAAGAGTGTGTAGGGCCGGGCTGGGAGTAGGCTCATCCAACTGACGAGGATCTGCTTGTCTGCTGGTCATGTGTTAGGGGCAAGTAGATCTGCCGGGGGGATGGACTGAAGCAACAGCCCGGGGATCGTCCTCCCTGCACCAGAGAAGGTGCTAATAGGACCCCAAGCCAAGGTGGAACAGCGTACGCCGAGGGCTGCGTGGCCAATGGGCAGCTTGGTCTTTAGTATGCGAACTCTGAATACCTTGGGCACCTTCAGTTTCAAATAAGACCCTTACCCTGGTGGCCGGGCCAGCCAGGGTGGACATTCTCCCCGGACTACTCGTGGGACCAAGACATGGACTCAATTAACAAAAAAACCAAAACGACGATAGAAGAGGAGGCGATGATGCCAGGCGCATCATCGGAGGACGAGCTGCTGGCCTCCAGCCAGGAGACAGTGGCCGTCGAGAGCAGTACACTCGGTGCCAGCCGTAGCACCGTTGTGCTGAAACCAACCGCAGGGGCCTCCCGGAGCGAGGCGTGAGACGGACTAGTGGCTTCCAGCCTGGAACCCACTGCCGTCAGGCTGGGTGTAGCGAGTACCAGACATAGTACTCCTGACCCGAAGCCCTCAGCGTCGGGGATCCCTCGAAAGCGAAAACCGACAAGAATGTCGGTTGCCGAAAACCGGCTAAGAAGCGAAGGTCCACGGGTGTCCTGCTCAAGAGCCAGTACCAGAAGGCCATGCATGTTCTCAGCAAGATTGCCAAGAATAAGGAGGCCGGTACTGTCGACGAGCGGGATGAAAAAGACCTCGCTAAATACCAGGCGATTGTTGATGAATACAACAGCAAACGCCGGGCTGACGAGCAGAAGGCGAAGCCCATCGCTCTAAAACGCAACCGATCTCAAGACGAGGTCGAAGAAGATAAGAAGCGGAGCAGAGTGGGCAAGAGCGCAGACGCCAAGCAACATACGGAGGAAATTGTACAGCAACCGTCAGCCGGCGGGCCACGTACTGCGAAGCCCTTCAGCGATGTGGCCAGGAGTCACCTACGTGTGGCGCTGGCGGATGGCAATTCTGCTAGCGGTAAACTAACGCTGGAGGTGTGGACGAGTGTTGAGGCTAACTGTCGGGCATGGTCTATGAACATCTCGTGGAAACCGGAGGCAAACACCCGGGACTCACTCCCCACTTTGATTCATCTCAGGTGGTCCGTGGGTTCCACGTAATAGCCTGCATGGACCAGTCCTCTAAGGACTTTCTCGGCTCGTGCGTCGCTAAGATCAGCGACGCTTGGGAGGGCGTTAAGCTCAAGATTATCCCTTACGACGAGATTCCCAGGAGACCGGTCGCTCGCATTTGGTTGCCGAAGATCCGCATGGAGAAGGACAAGCTGGTCCATTTCCTGCGCCTTCACAACCCCGGGATTCGCATGGACGACTGGGTTGTTATAAAGGAGGAGGAACCTCAGATAAACAGCCAGCCCGTACTACTCCGCATAAACGAGGAGTGCCTGGAGGCACTGAAAAAGGCTGATTATAAAGTGTGGTTCGGAGTCAGGAATGCCAAAGTAAAAGTGTTCTGCTCTGCAAAACCGGACGACGACCTTGACCCAATCGACGCCGCCAACGAGCTGTTGGAGGAGATGACGATCGACGGTCCGACGGGGCTGACAAACCCCCCACGCAAGCAGATCATGCTGAGGGTAACGCAGATAAATCTGCAGCATTCGAAGTGTGCCTGGGCTAATCTGCTCGTCTTCCTCTTAGAGGAAGACATCGACATCGCATTAATACAGGAGCCCTGGGTCGGAAGCCACCGAAGCATCAAAGGGCTCCAAAGCAAATATTTTAATTTATTCCACAGCACAGGAGACGCTGATCAGGATAGACCTAGAGCATGTATTCTTGCGAGGAAGAGTCTGCACGCTTTCCTGTGCCCGGACCTGAGTTCCAGTGACCTAGTTGTGGTCAAGCTGGAGCAGGTGGGGGCAGAGAACGTGTATATTTCCTCGGCGTACATGGCTCATGACCGATCAGCTCCGCCAGAAGAACTACAACATCTGACGAACACCATAACACATCATAAAAGAAAGCCAACCTGCTGATAGGCTCCGACGCAAATGCAAGGCATACGCTTTGGGGCAGCTCCGAAATCAACGAAAGAGGTGAGTCATTCTTTGATTTTATAATTACTTCAAATCTATCGTTGTGTAACAGGGGCAGTACACTAACCTTTCATTTCCCCTGCTCGGAGAACTGTGACGGTTGGGAGGAGGTCCTTGATATTACCCTAATAACCGACAACGGGATTCTTAGGGTGGAGGACTGAAGAGTGTCTGACCAGAGATCCTTCTCTGACCACAGTTGGATACTCTTCAGTCTAGATCTCGCCGCAGAGGTCTCCAAGCCCTTTAGAGACCCCAGGAGGATCGACTGGAGAAAGTTTGGTCAGGTAATTAAGAACAAACTCTCCGGTGCGCAAATTGGTAGGATTGGCACGACAGACGAACTGGAGTCAAAGGTCGGGACTCTGGAGAAGGCTTTTGATACCGCCTTCAAAGTCTCGTGCCCTGCTAAGTACAGCAAAAAGACCCTGCCACCGTGGTGGAACGAAGATCTCTCTAGACTCAGGAAGCTGACCAGAGAAATCTTCAACATTTGCTACAGGCAAAAATACTGGCAGCCATACAAGGACTGCCTAAAGAAGTACAAGTCGGCCATCAGGACCGGCAAGAGGCGGTCTTGGCTAGACTATTGTCAGAACATTGAAAGCACTAGTGAATCCGCGAGGCTCAATAAGATTCTGTCCAAGGAACATAAGAGTCCATCCTTCCTTAAAAAGTCGGAAGGCTCCTGGACGGAATCTTCTAGTGAAACTTTGGAGCTGCTGGTGCAAACGCACTTTCCCTCCAGCGAGGAGGACTGTGAGTCAGAACCTCGCTTGGAGGGTTTGCGGCAACCCCAGCTGTGCGAGACTATCAAATCGGTAATTACCTGGGATAGGATCGGCTGGGCTATAAACAGCTTCTCCGCATACAAATCTCCAGGCCCAGATGGCATAATGCCAGTCATGCTACAGAAGCAGCAGGAAAGGGTTGTGCCGTGGCTTGTTGAGATTTACCGGAGCTGCATCACTTTAGGATACGTACCGCAGTCCTGGAGGTGCGCACGGGTGGTTTTCATACCGAAAGCGGGCAGGCGAGGTCATGAGTCCGCGAAGGACTTCCGGCCAATCAGCCTGACCTCATTCGTGCTGAAGACCCTAGAACGCGTCCTGGACATTCACTTAAGGACGATTATGGAGAGAACGCCTTTCTCTAAGTCCCAGCATGCCTACCTCAAAGGAAAATCCACAGAAACCGCCCTCCACGAGGTAATTGGCACGGTTGAGCGGTCGCTGCAGTACAAGCAGTATACCCTTGCTGCCTTCTTGGATATAGAAGGAGCTTTCAACAACGTCAGTACCAACGCCATCAAGGAAGCCTTGACCGGTATTGGATTGGAGGGGTATCTCACGCATTGGATTATATCCATGCTGAGTACCAGGATAATCCAGTCCGATCTGGGAGGCAACCACTTGACCAGAGCTGTGAACAGAGGCACGCCCCAGGGTGGTACTATCTCACCGGTGCTTTGGTTAATAGTAATGGACAAAATTTTACGTAAATTGGAAAGCAGCGTGATGAAGGTGATGGTGTATGCGGTGATATTAGTATCAGGGATGTTTCTGTCCATTATGAGCGACATCGTGGAAGGAGCGTTGCGAAAGGTGTGCCTGTGGGCCGCAAGATGCGGACTCAGCATAAACCCAACCAAAACGCAACTGATGCTATTCACCACCAAGACAAGGATACCTGAATTCCATCTACCACGGCTGAATGAACAAAGATTGGTTCTTTCCTCTAATGTAAAGTATCTGGGTGTAATCCTGGATCCTAAGCTAAATTGGAGGTTGAACATAGAACTGAAGGTTAAGAAGGCCTGTATAGCCTTCTATGCCTGTAAGAGAACCTTTGCAAAGAAATGGGGTCTCCGGCCGAGGATGGTTCTCTGGATGTACACCGCTGTAGTGCGTCCGATTCTGACGTACGGATCTATTGTATGGTGGCAGGCTTTGAAGAAGAAATACAATAGAACGAAGCTTAATAGGATTCAAAGAACCGCGTGTGCAGGTGCTACTGGGGCTCTGCAGTCCTGCCCGGCAGATGCTCTCAATGTACTCCTGCATCTTCTCCCCCTTGACCACCACATCAAATATGTTGCAGCGTGCAGTGCCGTCAGGCTACGTGAGTCCGGATGCTGGGCAGCGAAGTCCGACGGCCACAGCAACATTCTAGATGAAATACCTCGAGAAATCTGGGCATCCCCCACGGACTATGTCACACGCAAGCCGGACTTCACGAGAAACTTTGCTGTGGACCTTCCAACCAGGGCAAAGTGGAAGACCGGCGGCGTGTTGCAAGACTATGACACGGTATTCTTTACGGACGGATCAAAGATGGCCTATGGAGTCGGCGCGGGGGTTTTCTCGAATACACACGGCGTATCCAAGTCGTATGGTCTCCCAGGTTTCACCAGTGTATTCCAGGCGGAAGTACTCGCGATATTGGAAGTCTGCCGATGGCTGGAGCGTGATTCGAGCCCCAAGCGTAACATAGCCATTCTGACTGACAGCCAAGCGGCCATCAAGGCCTTGTACTCAACGACGACATCTTCCCGACTGGTGGGGCAGTGTAGAGACACGCTCAACCATCTGGGCGGCACGCTCAAGATCACTCTCCTCTGGGTTCCCGGGCATAGGAACATAGAAGGGAATGAGCGGGCTGACGAATTGGCCAGGCAAGGCTCTGCTCTTGGCAGTCCCTCGGGGAATGCAGTCGGTGTTCCGCTGGCGGCTGTCGGAGGCCGAGTCTACTCGCACTACCTAGCAGCCGCGGGCCTGAGATGGCGAAGGCTTACAAGCTGTGCCAAATCAAGGAGAATTTGGCCCGCTTATAACATAGCCCGATCACGAGAGCTCCTGTGCCAGACGCGTGCAAATGCATTCAAAAGATTACGGCGGTCTGCACGGCGCACTGCCCCATAGGGGATCATGCCTCTAGGCTCGGCTTACCCTACAACTCGCATTGCCGAAGCTGCGGAGAAGGAAGGGAAACCCTCATGCACTTTCTCTGCGATTGCCCGGCTCTGGCTCGAGTCAGGCTGCGGACACTGGGTAAACCATTCTTTGGGGACCTCAGTGAGATTTCTAGCTGCAGGGTTGGAGAGCTGCTTTCCTTCGTGAATGCTACGCGCTGGCTCTGAAGATCCGAGCCAGCTGGACTCTGCTTCCCTGTTCCTATAAGAGCAATCACGGTCTTAGGAGTTTGTGGCATCAAAACGGCGCACCAAAGCGCTAATTGGGCTCCTCGGAGCGGCCACTGATACCTACCTACCTACCTACCTTCCATGCCACTGTACTAAAAAATGAGTATCCGACCTTTGGTGGAATGTCGAAATGCAAAGTTGACCATAAAGCCAGGAGACACGACCAATGTAGCAGGAACCGACCTGTGCCTTAAGCGATTCCGACCCATGGGGAGCATAAATCAGTGTAAACGCTCACCGCCGATAAACAGCCCCGATTTGCTCTGGTATATCATTGGTACTCTCTTTCCTTCCATTCCCTTTACTTCTCAGAAGTTACAACTGAATCGAACTTACCCACTGTCCAGATAGATCCCGAAGAAATTCCCGAAGTAACCATTGGAGAAGTCCTGGAAGCCGCGAAGAAGGTTATCGAAAATAAAGCCCCAGGCTAAGAATTTCGAGTAAAACTCCAGTAGACACCGCTAAACCAGTTCCAAAGTCGTTTGCTGAAGCGTTTGCAACGTGCCTCGAAAAGGAGGTTTTCTGGGAAAAAGCGGAGGAAACAGACTTTAAGTTTGGTATTCCAGTTGGAAGTAAGAATCTTAGGAGCGTTCTACTAAATTTAAGCTAGAATTCCTCATGCGTAAGTCATGAAATCCAATCAGTTCCCCTTTTTATCCACCATAGCATCCTGTTTTCTCCTGGTCCACTTTTCCCTTCATGATGCTTCGTAACCATTCATTTAACTTTGGAAATTTCATCAAAATTTATGCATTTACAAGTCCGCCATAATCAGATTACATTCTGTTCGATCTGGACTACATGCGGGAATAATACAATATTAACTCCCAGGATAAGGGTTGCAAATGCATTCAAGGGGTTCTGCAATTTTCACTAGGCTTCCTAGAGGAAGGATTCCTGATTTTTCACTGATTAGGGTAACAGATTGGCGGAGTTTTGTGCAGTTTGGAATGCCTCAAAGCTAATAGGCTGGGCGTACTTCATAGTTACATAGGTTAAGTCCGTCATCAGATAAATCGCATTCAGCTTCCGAATGGATCCAGCTTTTCATGGTAACACTTCTCCATGACTATGGTCAATCTAAACATTCGTGTGTATCCCATTAATTGTGAAAATTCTGAAAACGTGCAGGAGAAATTCCCTAAAAGTTTCATGTTCCGCAATTAGCACGACCGCATGCCCTCCTAGTTAAGCAACACAGTCATGACATTTCCTTCCAATTTTTCATTGAATTTTATTGGAATTTTGCACCCCCTTCAAACCTATTGAATGGCTTCGCCCGTTTAGCACTAGGGTGGAGGCAGCTCAGGAATGGGCTAATATTCAATTACTTGCACTCGATACAGTATTTGGTAATGTTCCTCGTCCTGCTCCACTCTGGTCCGCCAATTTACTGTGCTTCCAGCTTCCATTGAACCTAAACAGGCGGATTATCCCATTCGCCGGACTGACGGGTGTAATGGCAAACTTCAATTATGCCGTTTTCACAGCTTCAATTCGCGACTATGATCCAGGCAGCATAGCTGCGATGGAAGCAATGAATTCCAGAATTTCAGTCACCAAGCCACACTCGGGCTTCCGCACCATGGGAATTCATAAAATAGCTGAATAGACAGAATGGCGGACGAAAGGACGAGCAGACGGCGGCGGCGGGGGTATCCTTTTGAAGAGTAGCCACGACCGAAATATGCTCTACGTAAAAGCATAACGGACTTGCTGCTCTTTGCGGATGACCGGCAGATCGTTGTTTGTTGGTTTGGTGAAAGCAACTTGTCCAAATTGAAATTTATGGAAACCACGTGAAAGCGGTAATGGCGAGGGCCGGCGAATAGATGAAAGGATGCTGGGCTGGTGGTCATAAACAATGTTTTCCTTTTTGATTCTTAATATGTAATCTCCCTTTTGTTATTATTCACAGAATTTGTGCTTGCCATTGTTGAAATGATTTCAGAAAGAAGCGAATTGTAAATGGCTCTGGATTGTTCTGCGATTTCCCGGGAAAATTGTGGAAGTAATGGGTAAAGACTGCAGCCACCATGGTTGCAAATGGAGATTTCTGTCAGTTTCCCAACGATTACCTGATGCACTTTGCGTTTTTCCAGGGAAGCGAGAATCCTTGGTAATTTCCTTGAAAAGTTCTTCGGAAGGTAAAATCTTGCCGAAGTGAATTTGTTTCCTTTTTGTTTTCAGGATGCCCAACTCTCGCTCCTTCTCCAGTAAATATTAATTACTGGAATCACGAGAAAGAAGCAAAAAAGTTTTCCACTTTGTGGAAGAAAATATGTATGATCAGTAATTCTCAGGAGCACTGGACAAACACAGTGAAAATCCTGGTGAATACCGGAAAATTTGAAAATTTACAAACTTTTCCTGATGGCTTTACTCCACTACCCCCGATGCAATGTATATATATGTTGCATCCCCACGAAAACAAACATTATTCTGATATGGTTGAAAATTCAGCGGTTTTTTTTCCTCTCACGGAACAGACAAGGAGAGAGAGGGGAGGGTAGCAATTATCTGCAAAAAATAGATTTTCCCCGTGGATATCATCTGCAAATATCGACAATTAAGTTTGACCGGCGCCCGCGAGACAATAAATTCTTCATTTGCAACTCGATTCGTGGTAATTGTTTAAACATTTTTGTAATTTCAGGGTTGGGGTTGGGGTGGGGGTCGCCTGTTTGCCGGGTTGATAGGTGGTGCTGCGATTGATGTTGGCGGGTTGTTTGTATGTTTTATTGACAATTCGCGTTGCAGTATTTATTCATTTAATCGGTTACGAAATCCGATTTCTGCTTGCTTGTATTCAGGATTTGTTGAATTCATAACAAGGACCAAGGACGCACAAGGATTTCAGCAATTTGATTGGAGAATGTGGATAAAAGTGATGAAATTTGATTAGAAAGGAATAGAATGGAGTTAGATTTGTTGGCTGAAGTTGATTGGAAGGAACAAAGTAATTATCACTCACAGTGGGTTTAGACAACTTCGAAGTGATCCAACGTTTGTAATATTACAAATTCGTAGGACAACCTCTCATCCTTTTATTTTTTCAATCGTTTGCCTATGGAACAATCTTGTACTGACGAAGTTCAAACCACTTCTTTTAAAAATCCTCGCTCCTCTGACAGGCTTCATAGGCTCCAACTTCTTTTTTGGACGAAGATTGTCCGCATTTTCTCTTGCAGAAATGGGTGGCTCTGAGATAAGGACGAGCAGATTCCTGGTAGATCATTCGATCACAGTTGTATTCTCTGGTAGGTTATGCTGCAAAATGGGACTGTCAAGTAAAACGTGGCTTCCTTTTGAATGCTGTTGTCCCAAAGGGTGCGACTTTCTTTCCCTTCAGCCAAAATACGGTGGGACAATATATGTCTCGTCCTAAATCTTGGATGAAAAGTCCTCAATTCTCCAGGAATTTTGACCTCGAGAGAGATGATCCTGTGGATGAAAGGATTGATGAAAATGGCTCCTGCCATACGGTTATGTGAGACTTCTACTCGCTAAAACGACCTCCTTCTCCTTCGCTTACCCTGCGGGACTTCCATTTCGGTATTGCGTCGCGAAGCAGGATCAGTTACGAACTGCGTCTCGTGCCGTTCTTCGTAACTCTCCTTCGAAGCTCCTCTTTCCTCAGCAGATTGTGGATCGCCTTCATTAATTTTTCCACCGCCTTTCAAGATGTTTCAGAGACTAGCAGGTGATCCACTTCTCCGCTCTGGGTGCGGCGAATCGCGGCCAGTTCAAAACAACATGCTCCGTATCCTCCGAAGTCATCACATATGTCGGGCAATAGGGGAGTCCTCATGTCGAAGTGATGAAGGTATGCATGGTACCCTCTGTGTCTGCTTAGGAATTGAGTTAGGTGGGAACTAACCTCACCGTGCCTTCGTTTGATCCATTTGGAGACATCTGGAATAATCCTGTGTCCAGCGTCCTTTAGGTGAATCATCCCCTCTTTTCTACCATTTTTCGCCGACGATAGGTATGGGACTCACCGATTGCATATGATGGGTCATAGAGGTGTCGCCCCTCGTTCACGAAGATGTCAATGGGGACCATGCTTGCTATCACACAGACTCCTTCGTCTGATGTTGTATGGTAAGCGGACGACGTTCGCAATGCACTCAAGCTGCGATTTTTCTTCTATTTGCTTGTAACTTCAAAGACGGTGCCCAGACTTGAGCTGCATAAAGCAAGACGGAGCTGACAACTCTTGAGGTAAGGAGCCGAAAGCTTTGCCTAGGTCCACTTATAATTGGTAACATTCTTGCCAACAATGCAGTCACCCCGGGAGCTTTAGTTGCTGAATTTTCAAAATGGGACTTGAATTTGAGTCTTTGGTGAACCATGTCTCCGAGGTATTTAAGCGTTGGTGACTATATGATGTGTTCATCAATCCTGACCTTTATCAACCTTTGCTTCCTTCGCTTGGTGACCAAAACTACCTCGGTTTTATGCTCTGCGAGCGTCAGACCAGCTTCCTCCAGCCAAGACCTGATTTCAAAAATTGCCTCATTTGTGAGTACCTCAATCTCATCAATATCTTGTGCCACGATAGTCACCTCGATGTCGTCTGCAAAGCCAATGATTGTCACTCCTTTGGGCGGTTGCAACTTTGAAGTTCCGTCATGCATTATTATACACAAAGAAGACCGAGGACTGATCCTTGTGGAGCACCGCAGGTTGCTGTATACGTCTTAGTTCCATCGTTCGAATAGTAACATAAATTCCACGACTATGTGTACCAGGTATTTAGGAGCGTCCAGTTTGGCTAAAGTCGTGTTGCCGTGTTGAAGGCATTCTTCATAGCGAGAGTAACTACCGCGCAATATTTACTGGCCTCCATTGCTTTTTCCGCAGTGTCCACCACCGTGCTGATGGCATTGACACTAGATTTTTCCTTTCGGAATCCGAACTGCCTATATGACAGACCACCCTCCTTTTCTATGATTGGTACAAGCCTATTCAAGATGACCCGTCCGAAGAGTTTGTCGATGCCTTTTAGCAGGCATATAGACCTATAAGACGAAGGATTACCCAAAGCACAAGCTTCTGTTTCCTGCACTTTTCCGGAAAAATTCCATCTTTGAGGCACGTCGTAAATATTTCAGCGAACCACCTTGACTGTTTTGACGGCCACTGTCGGTGCTTTATCTGGAATGCCGTCTAAACCTGGGGCTTTATTTTTGACAATCTTCTTCGCAGCTTCCAGGAGTTCTTCCTCGGCAATTTCATCGGGATCTATCTGGACAGTGGGTAAGTTCGATTCACTTGAAGTTTGTGGGAAGGGAAGGAAAGGGAGTACTGACGATATCCCGCAGCAAATCGGGATTGGTGACCGGGGCCGAGCGTTCACCCTTTATTGATGCTATGACTGCCTTGTATACACCTCCCCATGGGTCGGAGTCCGCTTCCTTGCATAATCATGAAGTCGGTCAGTCTGTCTGTCCGTCTGTTTGTCTATCTCCCTGCCCGTGATTTTTCTTGGAGACAGTTTTAGCGATTCACACCAAATTTGGTAGAAAAGTGGAAACTGTGAACGCTCACCCATACAGTGAGTCGAAGTATGTCGAATCTAAGGGGAGTCGCTATACATGCAAAAGGAGGGTGTACATTTTTTTTAAATCAAATATAGTCATGTGGGGTATCAAATGAAAGGTCTCGATTAGGGCTTTCCGAAGGCGATCTTAAATTTTAACATTTGTTGGAAAGGTGGGGAGTGCGGGAGTCGAAAGTGATCATTCCTTTAATGGACCCATTCTTAGAAACTACCTAACCGAAAAATTTGAAAAAAAATGAAGAGACTGCCACTATATGTTGCCAAGTCTCCGAAATACCGTCCATACCGATATTTGTTTAAATAAAGTTAATAATAGTATATTACTATAACTTTTAGTAATTGGCTGCAAACCCCCCTTATAGTAGTTCCGCGAAAAAAGGAGTTCGATAATAAAAACTCCGTAATTATGGCGAAAGAATTTGTGTCTGATTTCTGGGGCCGCTGCGACCGAATTCAATTGCAGCCGAAAATCCCTCGCGGGACCAACGTTTGCTTTCACCGAGCGCACTAAGCTGGAAGTAGGAGCTTTGGCGGCTCCACAGCTGTTCCCTCCCCAATAATTTGCGCATCGGGCGAAGGGAGTGAAAAAATGACCCTCCTTTTGGAGCTGCAATGCTGTGACTGTGCTGTTGAAGAGCCGATGGAGCCAAAAGTAGATCCAAAGGCTGTAGATTAACAGCCAGAGGATGCGACTACTGAGGTGACTGGGTCTGCGGTGGCTAAGCTGGTGAAATTTGCCACAATGGGGCGTCTGCCCACTAGAGAAAAACAGGTTTCAGGTGGACCGTAGGGTCTTTGGGACTCCGTTAACGTCTACGCCTTTTCACTGGTTTTTCCTAAGGAGCGATGAACTCGCTCGGAATGAGCCGAAAGCTATTTCAGCCGGAGGGGCTTGTAGATTCTCTTTGAATGTGGTGCGTAGCCCAAAGAGAACTGTCGGAAGCGCTCGGATCCATGGAATCTCGAGGATGCACTTTAAGACAGCCTTGAGAAAGCGATACATCCGTTCCATAATTCCGTTGGTTTGGGGGTGGTTAGGTGTCGTATGGACGTCTTTCGCTTACAAAGAGGGGTTGAGTCGGATGAATTTTGATCAGCGGTAATGTACAGAGGCGTACCAAAAATGGAGATTAAATGATCGAATATGGCTCGTAAGATGGTGGGAGGCCGTCGTATCCAGGTCGTAAACTGCATGCTGCTAACGTGTATATTGCAAATAGGAAATTTGATGAAATCCACGTGGATGTCATCAAAGCGAGCTTCAGGAGTTAGGAAATGATCGAGCTCTGCCCTGTTGTGGTGACGTATCTTTAAGAGCTGGCGTGGCACACATTGCTTGGCCCTGCGTAAGACGTGCTTGAAGAGATTCGGTCAGAAGAACCTAAGTGGCTTGCCCGCTGGGGTGTACTGGTTGGTGAACGGCGTCAAAAGCCTGCCGGCGAAACGAAACTGGAAGATATGGCAGAATCGTACCGTTGACTACCATGTAGTAGGCCGCATGCCCGTCTAGAACGATCACAGTTCCAACTTTAGGAAGCCTTCCTTGGCCGGTATCGAGTTCCAAACAGAGGGTCTCCTTCTCCTATGTATAGGAATGTTGCGAAAGACTCTACTCAGGGGGAAGGCGCTCCTTTTCGGCGTAGTAAGCATTATTTTGGCATTGGATATTCACGACCAATATTAGCAGGTTTATTAGAGTATCATTAGTGAATGCCTCAGAAGGAAAGGGAGTGCTTCTCCGAGTCCCACCAAAAAGTCGAAACCGGCGAACATTTGCGAGAGCCTCGCTATCTACCAGAATTCAATCGTATGCCATTGACGAAAGCAAAAGGTCGGGGCAAAGTATCAGCTGACTCCGGGTATGGTAGTCCCTCTTGAATCATTCCAACTGCACCTTAAAATAGCAATCAAGCAGATTGCAGTCTAGACTAGGCCGAAGGGACTAATTAGTGGAAAGATCAGTGATAAGCCAGATTACGCTTAAACCAAGATTTCACTGAGGTGGGTGCTGCTAGAAGATATGATTTGTTCCCAGTCCATTTTGACGACCCAGAGGGCAGGAAAATTTTGAAATTTCTTGGATTTTGACAAGCCTCTCCGGAGGCCGATTTTCCGCAATTCCCTCACCGTAGAATGTAAATTTTTGCATTTCTGGAATCTGGGCCGCCTTCCCGTTCGATCGAGATATCGCTAACGGCAATCCGACGATTGTGCTTTTTTGGCGATTTTGACGACCCGGGGGTCATGAAAATTTTCAATTTTCTTGGATTTTGGCTAGCCTCTCCGGCTGCCAATTTTCCCCAATATCGTGCGTTTCCGTGATCGTAGGGTGGACATTTTCGCATTTCTGGAATCTGGGTCGCCTGCCCGTTCGCGCGAGATATCGTTCACCGCAATCCGACGATTTTGCAGTTTTGGCCATTTTGACGACCTGGGATTCGTGAAAATTTCAAATTTTCTTGGATTTCGGCCAGCATTTCCGGCGGCCGATTTTCCGCAAATTCTTGCGTTTCCGTCATCGTAGCGTGAAAATTTTTGCATTTCTGGATCTGAGCCGCCTCCTCCTTCGATCGAGATATCGCTCACGGCAATCCGACGATTTTGCATTTTTGGCCATTTTGACGAACCGGAGGTCGTAAAAATTTTCAATTTTCTTGGATTTCTGCCAGCCTCTCTTGCGGCCGATTTTCCGCAATAGCTTGCGTTTCCTTCACCGTAGCGTGGAAACTTCTGCATTTCTGGAATTTGGGCCGCCTCCCCGTTCGATCGAGATATTGCTCACGGCAATCCGACGATTTTGTATTTTAGGTCATTTTGACGACCCGGGGGTAATGAAAATTTTCAATTTTCTTGGATTTCGGCCAGCCTCTCCGGCGACCGATTTTCCGCAAAATCTTGCGTTTCCGTCATCGTAGCGTGAAAATTTTTGGATTTCTGGATCTGAGCCGCCTCCTCCTTCGATCGACGATTTTGCATTTTTGGCCATTTTGACGACCCGGAGGTCAGGAAAATTTTCAATTTTCTGGGATTTCTGCCAGCCTCTCTTGCGGCCGATTTTCCGCAATAGCTTGCGTTTCCTTCACCGTAGCGTGGAAACTTCTGCATTTCTGGAATTTGGGCCGCCTCCCCGTTCGATCGAGATATTGCTCACGGCAATCCGACGATTTTGTATTTTAGGTCATTTTGACGACCCGGGGGTAATGAAAATTTTCAATTTTCTTGGATTTCGGCCAACCTCTCTGGCGGGCAATTTTTCACAATATCTTGCGTTTCCCTCATCGTAGCGTGGAAATTTTTGCATTTCTGGAATCTGGGCCGGCTGCCCGTTCGGTCGAGATATCGCTCACGGCAATCCGACGATTTTGCATTTTAGGCGATTTTGTCGACCTGGGGGTCGTGAAAATCTTCAATTTTCTTGGATTGCGACCAGCCTCTTCGGAGGCCGATTTTCCGCAATATCTTGCGTTTCCATCATCGTAGCGTGAAAATTTCGGCCTTTCTGGAATCTGGGCCGCCTCCCCTTTCCTTGGGCGTTGGTAGTTAGGCCCTCATCCAAGAAATAAGGCCGCATGACATCTCTTTTATTTGCTTAGGCTCTCGGTTTACCTTCCTGCGCAGAAGAAACTTCATTGCTGCTCTGAGACTTCCAATGGTTTTTGTTGAACTATCTCCCGAAGTAGCTGTCATGTCATAGTTATTATCACAGTTTTATAGTTCCAATATAGACCCCCTGGATTTTTCAAGGGATTCACCGAAATTTACATATAAATTGATCACTGATTCCTTCCGGCTAGTCAACTTATCCTTGGACTGTTCACGTACATATAATCCCTTCATCATTGCCATGACCATCCCAATCCCAAAAGACATTCATTAGTGGGCGAATCTGTTGGTCCATATCCACATCATAAAATCACCACATCATAAAGACAGGTAAGCTCCTTCCAACAGTTGCTGGGAACAGCTCCCTCAAAGGAACTGTCGATGGAACCAAGGACCATCCACGATTCAATTGAATCGAATCGAAGATAATCTGCTCGCCAACCACCACCAGACTTTTGATATATCGTAGGAGAAAATTCAATTCAGTGCAATTTACTTACCCCCGTTCGACCATTCCAACCAACCACCCTCCCACGCATACCTCTTCCGCATGGCTGCCTTAGTCAGTCATGATTCTGGCACCTTCCGCACGAATGTCTTATGGTGTATGTTATTTTTCATTTTCTCGAATTTGTTGATTCAATTTTCTCTTCTTCATGTAAGATGTAGTATATGATGTCATATAGATGCCAGCAGCGCCGTAGGAATTCCTGAAGAAAAGAACGAGAGTGAGGAAGTGAGAGTGGGGGAGGTCCCCACATGCAATTTTCGAAAGGAGGAAAAAAATCGATTTTGTATGCACTGAAAGTTGCGAAGACGTTACATTTCTTGAACCGGAAAAACTGCACACATGTGATTCGAATACATAAAATGCAATTTCGTGAGAAACGCTCGGGTCTTTCTGTGCAGGCTCCAGAGCCCCAGGAGCGAGTCCTCGGCAAACATTTAATACATTGCCTTGTAGGGAGCGATTTAATCTTTGCCCAATTTCTTAAGATTGTCGTGGTCTCTTCTGGGAGCCCTTGGACATGAAATATATTTGTGTGAACATGTACATTCGTTTGTGCTGAGTACAGCGCAAACGTCTTTTGTTACTTCAGTATAACGTCGAGATGGAATGCCTTTTCAACTGGTGACAGATCAGAAGCAAATCAAAATTGGACTTCGAGGAAGTTGGTCCTGAGTATATTGAATGACATTCCCAGAGTGGTGGCCAGATCTATTGCTTTCACAATTAATACTGTTCAAAAGAGGAGCTGAGATATGAGTATCTAAGTCACCCTAATAAAGAAGAGATTTAGAGGGTTATATGGAGCGACTCTTCCTCTTCCTTCCTTTCTCCGTGGTCCCAATTCTTGAATAATTTTACTCAATCATAATATGAACAAGAGATTTTATACGAAAGCCTACGGATATGTAGCCTTAACCGCTACTTTTCCAATTCTTCGGTTTCCCTCCGCGAGAAACCCCAGACCCCCCTTTTATTCTTTTTCGACCCCAAGACCATTCCCCTAGACATACTAAACAGATAAATGAATTGACTTGAAAACTATTCCTGACAACGATCACACTAAATTCCCTTTGAATTCGATGAGGCTTTCAAATCATTTTTCTTCCCTGCGGAACGAAGAATAAAAATGACCACTGGGCAATTTCATCCTTTCATAAGGACCTACCTCCTGGTCAATGGAATCAAATCGGTCGATTACGTGAGTGTAAAGCAATGGAAAATGGAAAAGAAAATGATGTTACGGCGAAGAGATTGGGGATTTTGAAAAGGGTTACTACTGGCCCAAGGCTAGGAGCGGCCCTTGCCTAAGGACAGGTTATAGAAGAAGTCTAAGCCCATATTGCGGTGGGTGCTATGCAGGGAGAATCATCTTGCGCTTCGGCAGATCCAATATTTCTTAAGCATTCCATGCATGGCTATAGAACGGCAATGGAATTGATGGTAATAATGCATCGTCTTCTTATGGGAAAAGCAGAAAATTTATAAGTAGAAAAGGGCCCTTGTAATGTCGGTGGACTTCACAGTCCTTGTTCATTTCTAAGCAATGTGCTTAGCTTGCCAAGAGCTTTGAGCTCGAAGTCCTGTTTCCACCCATTGACTCGACCATGCACTTGACAATTGCATAGTTTCCCTTTACGTTGGATGTGAAACGGAAATTTATTTTATGTTTGCACGAATGGATGACAAAACAGCGTCCTGTCCAAAATAGAATCGAAATGAAATGTTTACCTTTGAAAAGGACATTTTTTTCTAGGATGAACCCGACGCCTTTGTAACTTTACGTAGGGAATACAGTGGATGTTTTGAGGATTAAGTCAGCATTTTATTGGGTTTTGGCAGGATTCCAAACGATTCTGACAGTACTTTGTCCCTGGAGTAATCTAATTTTAAAATTGGACCAATTTAGCGATGTTTATGAGCTTTGAGTGCGCGGAAAAGGATCATGAAGACTTTAGAATTATGCGAAAAAGCAACTTTTAAATCCCTTCCCCCTTTTTGGCACCGTGGACTCTTCCATTCTTGGTAAGTACGCTTAGGTTCTCTCAGCCGTTCCCTTTCATTTTTAGCGTAGTAGCCATGAACACATTTCCGACTCCACAGAATGGTTCTGGTCCGTATAGAGGCGTCGCTGCTCCTTTTCTGGCCAGCCTGTCGGCTGTTTTGTTGCTTTCTAACCAAATGTCACTTGGAACCCAGAGTATTCAGACCTTCTTGAGCAAACGGAGCGCATTCAGTCTGTTAAAGCATTCCCATACCCGTTTGGAATTTTCTCGGTAGAACCTAAGCGTGTTAATAGCCACCTGGCCCTCGGTTATAAACGCAACGTTCTGACCCTATAACTCCTTTTGATGTTGAACACATGACACATGACACATTTCTCTATGGCGTACATTTCCGCCTGAAATATGCAAGTAGGTTTACCAATTGGTTCAATGTGCGTTTTCCTTGGACCAATGACCTCGAGGTCTGCTTCTTCACCCGTAAGGGATCCATCTGTGTACCAGGTAATCAGTTGCTGATTTAAGGTGTATGCCAATGCCGTACTCTCCCAGTTTGCCCTGTATCGAAGTGAAACCTTGTTGTCATGATATCCTTTGGTATCAATAATTCGGGATACCGCCTGGAAATAATATCAATTTTTCTTCGATTTAGGGAGCTCTCCGCCTCGTTGTTTCTCTCGGACATTCTGCAGATAGCCCTCCTTGCCTGTACCTGTATATGTAGATGGAGGGAGCCAATCCCAGAAGGCCCTGTGGGAATGATGTTGGACAAGTTCACATTGCTCCACCGAAATACACGCAGGCCAGCCTTTGAAGTCTGTGTTACTCCATGGCTTTTGTGCTGAGTATCGTTCTGTCTGCCCGGATTATCGCCATATAGGTGCATCCCCATTTTTTTATTCACGGCAATCCCGCCCCGGTTACTATTTATTCGCAGTCCGGATTGGATTCTGTCACATGGAGTATCCTCATATTTAACCCTACAAATGAATACAGTATCATCAGCGTCACTCTAGACCAGTATTTGTTAGCTCTTCTAGGAGTTCATCAACTACCATGCTCCACATAAGCGGAGATAATATAATAGACAACCTTGAGTAGTGTTCAGGACAATAGGATTTCATTTGCCTACTCCCTAATATTCTACCGTTTTGGAAGACCCGGGTGTTATCGCCTCCCTTGGGTATTAGGGCATCTCATGCCCCTTCGATGTCCAAAATCGGAATCGGTGCTATTTCCTTTGTTTCTATATCACCCCGTACTACATCCGTCAACTGATGCAGAGCAGTTTCGGTTGACCTCTTGTCCGGTAAGCTGGCTGACAGGAATAAAGTGGATTGAGCATAAGAACGTTAGTTCTAATATTATTTCCTATGAACTTCTCCACCGTTTTAAGTATGAACGATGTCTGGTAGATTGGTCTGAAAAATGTAGGGTGAAAAGGGTCTCTTTTCCCTGCTTTCGGAATAAAGACCACTCTTGACCGTCTCCATGCCTTTGGTATATATACCAAGGCCATGCTGCCGTTCACCACTCTTAGGAGAAATTCTAAGATGATTTCTATGCCTCTCTACAGTAATGCTGGGAGGCCTCATCTACTTGGGTTGTTTGAAGCTCTCCCCTGTCCGTTTTAATCTAGCTTCGGAGCATACCTCTTTCGCTAGTTTTTAATGGGTGTCACCAGTATTTCTAGCTCTATTTCTATTTTTTGTCTTGTGTAGGATTCCCAATCTGCATTCCTGGGATTCCTTATTATTCCGTCCACTTACTAGTTGCCCTCAATGTCGAATCCGTCCTGGTAGCGCCTACCTCATGCAGAACTTCACCAGCCCAAAGACTAATTTCGATGGGATCCGAATGTTGTCTCCTGGGAAGTATCTCTAGTTAGAAACTCTGAAAGACATAAGCATTTTAATTTTCTTTTGAGATTGATGCAAGCACTTGATTTTTCACAAAAGGAATCCCAAATTACTTGCATGCTCCCTCCTCTTCAGGTTCTTGAGTCAGCACAGTTCCAATGTTATCCTTCGAACTTGCTCTTGCAATTACTGCTGATGTAGGTTTTGAATGTTGGAGGTTTATCTGCACTATGTTAGCGCTGGCCATCGGCTCTGTTAGAGCTTGCTCTTCTCCGATCTGTGAGTAATATCCTGCTTCTCGGACATAGTACGTTATATTATACGTTTCGCTGTCTGAATTGAGCCCTAAAAGGTCTAGGAGAAGGTCGTACAGCTTTTCCTCTTCTGTGGTTACTAGGTCTACTTCCCTGCTCGGATCTGCCGTTTCAACCTCTATGGCCTCCGTGATTTCTTCGGGCACCTCTGTAGGGTTTTCAACCGATGTGTTCTCCGAAGTTTCCTCCCTTGGTTTCTCCTTGCGCACATGCACAGGTAACCTACCAAATCTGTAATTGATGAGGCACTTGCGGCTTTTAAAATCCTTCCAAGGATCGATCATTCACCTCGATTATGTGCAGTTTGCCTTTGCCCTTCCTCTTTGCTTCAAAAAACTCTGCATAATCGTGTCTCCAGATCTATGTTTGAGTGATAAGGAGATGTAGAAGCTTCCCCGCCTCAATGGCTGTGGGTTTGGGAAGAAGGACCATCATTCTCATCCCGACCACGTGTCGACAGTTCCATTTCCTATCCATCCTGGTGGTTAGTGACTATGCTCTGAGGCCAGTCCGCCTTGTCCAGTATCGCACCATCTACTATGCTATTTACTACGTTAGCATAGTTAACACCAGTTTTCCAGCAACTGCCTTTACAACTGACCTCCCCGAGATTTCCCCTCTCTTGTATTCGAGTTTAGATACCTTCGCAGCATTCCCCTCCTGCTGATTTTCACTACTTCCCGGTTATTGGCTCCGATGCTGGTTTAAGTCGCCCCTGATTCTTCTTCTTCATTTAGCACCTGTACCATTGCGATGCACTTTTAGGAGATTGTGATCTTTTAAGCGAGAAGGCGTTTGATGCTGCCATATGGAGATGGAAAGGTCACATAAATAGGTGTTCGAGCCATTTGTGGAACGATAAATGTACGGGGTTGCAGGCTGTATGCTTTCGAAAAAAAATTCTCTTCTACCGGGGAAAATTGAGGCTGATATTCATCAAATCAAATATCAGGCATACACGTATCTTTGAAGTATACTTAGCAAGGTTTTGTTCTTGGTGGCCTTATGATTATGCATTAGATTCGGCAAATTCGGCAACTCCTCGAACGTCCTCCTTGCTGTAGCCGCTGGAAACTATCTTCGGACGGTCATATGTTAGGGACAAGCGGATCAGACGAGAGGGGCCGGAGCAATAGCCCAGGAAGGTGCTTACAGGACACCAAACGAAGGTGGAACAGAATATACCGAGTTTTGCGGGGCCAATGGCGAGTTTGGCGTTTGGTATGCAAACTGCGACTACTTTGGCGGCTTTTAATTTCAAATAGGACCCTTACCTTGGTAGCAGGCCTTGCCAGGATGGACATTCTTCTTGAACTTTTCGTGTGATAAAGACATGAAACCAATAAAAAAAGACACAAAAAACACACGATAGAAGGAGACGAACTGCTGGCACCCAGCCATTACATAGTAGCCGCTGAGGGCAATACATTCATTACCAGCCGTAGCATCGCTGTACTGAAACCAACCGCAGGGACTTCTGTGAGGGAGGCGACAGACGGACTAGTGAGATACAACTTAGAACCCACTGCGGTCGAGTTATGTATATCAAGTCCCGGTTATAGTACTCCTAATCTGGAACCAACGGCATTGAGAGTCCACAAAAAGCAAAGGCTGACAAAAGCAGAGCAGAGTGGGCACCAACATCCGCAGAAAGGTAAGCAGCAACAAGCAGCCAACTAACCACGAACTGCGAAACCCTTCAACGACGTAGCCAGACGTCATTTACGTGTGGCGCTGGGCAATTCCAGGACTTCGATTCCTCATAGGTGGTCCGCGGGTTCCAGGGTTATAGCATCCGCGGACTAATTCTCTGGGGTCTTCCTCAATTCGTGCGTGGCTAAGATCAGCGATGGCTGGGAGGGCGTAAAGGTCAAAGTCATCCCCTACGACGAAATCCCCGGGAGACCGGTCTCTCGTATCTGGCTACCGAAGATCCGCATGGATAAGAAAGAGCTCGTCAAGACTCTGCGCTTACAAAACCCCAGGATTCCCACGGATGACTGGGTAGTTATTAAGGGGGAGGAACGCCAGACGAATAGCCAGAATTTTCTATTCCAAATAAACGGAGAATGCGTGGAGGCAGAGGTAAACTGGAAACTGCAGCTCAGGGTCAGGGACGTAAGGGTGATTGTGTTGGGTAGGGGAAAACGGACAACCACCTGCATCTAGTTGACATGACCAAAGAGTGGTTGTAGGAGGAGAAAGACCTAACCTAAGCAGATCATGCTGAGGGTAATGCAGATACGTACTCAAATTACGTTTCAGTTAATCTGCTGGGCTTCCTCCTAGAGGAAGTCATCGACGTCACACTAGTACCGGAACCCTGGATCGAAGGTGACCGAACCATCAAGCGGCTTCAAAGCAGGGACCTAGAGTATATGTCTTTGCCAGGAAGAGTATACACGCTTTTCTGTATTCGGACCTAAGTTTCAACAATCTGGTCGTGGTGAAACTGGACCAGACACGAACGGAGAACGTGTATATTTCCTCGGCTTATATGGGTAATGACTGATCAGCTCCGCCAGAGGAAATGGAACATTTGACGTCCGCCATAGCAGGAAATAAGGTAAAACTGTTGATAGGATCCGATGGCAATAGGATACCACCTCTTTTGTGTTGGATATCCACTTAAGGACGAGAGGAGAGCGCCTTCCTCTAAATCACAGCATTATTAGACCATATTAAATACGTTGTAGCTTGCAGTGCTTTCAGACTACATGAGTCCTAGTAATATCCTAGATGAAGTACCTCGTGTACTCCGAGCATTTTCCACATAAGCAGAACTTCATGAGAAATTTTGTTGTAGACTTTCCAACCAGGACAGGACCAACGGATCAAAGAAGCTTTTTGGGATATCGCAATGTGCCGAGTAGTATGATCCCACAGGGTATTCCAAGCAGAAGTCCTGGCGATACTGGGGTATAGTCCGAGTCTCAAGCGAAATAGAGTCATTCTGACCAACACCCAAGCGGCCAGTCAGGCCTTGTAATCGTCGGCGACATCCACCAGGCTTGTAAGGCAATACAGAAACGCGCAGAAAAGCCACGTTTAAAGTCACCCTCCTGGGTCCCAGGTCATAAGGATTTGGCCCGTCTATAACAAACACCGATTGCGAAAGCTCCTGCGCCAAATGAGTACAAATGCATGCTAGATTGCGGAGGTCTGCGCGGGGCATTGCCTGTAGAGGACGATTCGTGTTGTCGAAGCTGCGATGAAGATGAGGAAACACTCAGGCACCCCCTTTGTGATTGCTTAGCTCTTGTTAGAGCCCGGCTACAGACAGTGGATAGACCATCCTCAGAGGACCTCATTGGTGTCTCTAGTTCCAGGGTGGGAGAGTCGCTTCCCATCGATAATAATACGGGGTGGCTACGAAGATTTGAGCCGGCTGAATCTGATCTTACTTTAGAAGTTTGTGGCATCGAAACTGAGCCACTGGTTCCTAGCTACCATACTTAGGCAGGATATCTGCACCAGCGGATGAATGAACTTTGAGTGGAGCTAAGCCGAATCACGTTGTCCCAACACTTTTCCATTACACTTTTCCAACACTAAAACTCATAAAAGAATCGAAAAATTTAGATTTCTCATTCCATACGATGTCGTCTTTCCTTCCGACTGACTAACCAGTCACTTCGTAGTTGAACAAACGACAACATTTCATTCTGTCGAGAAAAGGTGTGCAATCTACAAGAAAATTTATTCCTTGCAGCCGCAGCCAGCACAGCCGTCTTTTGCAAAAGAAATTGCACAGGAAAACGACTCAAGTACTACAGAATAGAGTGTTCACTGCAGTTTAGAACTACTGAGGGAAGAAATTATATCTGAAAGAAAAAAGAACCCCCGAACCCGAGGAGAACGGAAAAGCGACAGAAAAACGCCGGGGAAGAATCAAGTTGGAGACAGGAGAAGAAACGCTAGGCGGAAAACAGGACGATAGCTAACAAAAGTTGCCGGTGACAATGACAGAGCAAACAGAACGCAGATATTTGAAGACCTTGTTCCTTTTATCTGATTTCGGCTCCCAGATTGAAAGAATGCATAGCAGTCAGCTTCTGGCGTTTGGTGCAGAGCGGCGGGAGCTGACATGGAGTGTCTATTTGGTATCATGAGCGGAAAGCGTCACGAGGATGTCACACAAATTGCTAGTCAGTGTTACGAATTGCATATGGATGAATGCTGGCAATATGGAGGGAGGTAATATATCGAAAACCGGAAACTGCTATTGAGGAATTCGGGTGCTGTAAGATTTGATCTGGAATGTGGCCAAAATCCTGACATGAATGAATGTATTTCAACAAGGAAGGCTTACAGTCAAAGGTCTAAGATCCTTTTTCAATCTTACTTTGAAGTGGTAGAGGAGCTACAAGGAGAGAGTCGATTTTTTAGTTAGCATAAGCGACGTCCCCTGGGACTAAGGATCAAACCTATTTTATAAGGTGGTCTACATGTAGTCGCTTATCAGGGCTTATGAATTTGGCAAAGGACAACAAAATTCATTAAGAAAATAAAGGACAATACGATGAGAAAGTCCTCTTAAGAGAGAAAGGGGCTTTCTTGACTCCAGACCATCTGGAAGGCTGGAAAATGTGCGGAATTTCAACGTACACTAAACTACCCTAAACGAACTCCAAACTAAGTAAATCACTGACTCTTTCTAAAACAACCGTCAGTTTCGCAACAGCAAAAACTGTCTCAATTTTGAAAACTTCCCCAACTCGAGCTTCTTATCCTTACACCGTCATGTTGGAGTGGATGCACATTTGTTTGAAATTCGTAAATCGTCACGTCACTTGTTCTCTCGCCATAATGCTCACTTGAGCGGTGCAATATGAGTTGGAAAAGGAAAAGTTACAGCACTGAAATGGTATTATATGAAAATGACTTTTAAAAGCCACTTACAGTTGGAAAAATAAACTGGAAAAATTGCACTTGAGCTTAATGAAGTGCATGAAGCAATGGCGGTGATGTGTTGAAGTGTACAAGTACCAAGTTGTTCCGAAAGTTGGGCAAAGTTTTAAGTAGAAATGTTGTTTTTATTTCCAGAAAATATTATGGTAATGTTTGAAGTTACATATTAGATGCCTGAAAAATACTCGGGAATGCTAGGACTTCGCCCCCTCCCCTGATCCTTTCCAGGGACATTTGCATAATAAAGAGTGCACATGGGCTTGCCTTTTCCATCTGATACTTTTGAAAGAAAATGTGCGTCTTGTAGTGAAATTTTGACCCCCTAATTTCCCTTTTTTCCTAATTACCTGATGACTTAAATTGAGCCTCGGCTTCCAGGATATTTGCATTGACATCAGGGGCAATCGCCTAAAACGGTTTTTCATCTCAATATCATTCGCATCTATGCCGTGAACCCATCAATCTGGACGATGGTGTTAGTCGCATTAGACGGTCCCATAAAGCAGACCTTATCTTGGAACTTGAGAAAGCCAAGGATATAACCGCATACAAACTGTTAAGTCAAACCGGAATGTCCTTAGGACAGGAAGCTAAAATCAGGGTCAACAAGACGGAGATCTCTATATTTTACAAGGATATAGATTCGGTCACCACAAAGGAAGAGGTTTGCGAGGCCTTGAAAAAGGAATTCGAGTTAATTGGACTTGAAGAGTCATCGGTAAAAACGATACGGTGGGCCCCAAAACCGCCATCCCCAGTAGTGGAGGCTACACTTAGTGGCAGGCAAAGTAAGAATAGGCTGGGCTATGTGTTACCTTAGGGAGCAGGTTGCGTCGAAGCGGTGCTTTAGATGCTTTGGCTTCGGTCATATCGCGAAGGCGTGTTCCTATACCGATGACAGCTCGAGGCAATGCGGGAGATGTGGAGTGGAGAAACACATCAGCAAGGACTATGGAGCGGACTCAAATTACCCATTGTGCAAAGGGAAGAAGGGCGTAGACCAAAGACATAACGCAGGTAGGTGCTTCGAAGAGGATCTATTCTCGTAAACAATCCGCGGGAAAGATATTTATGTCGCCATAGTTAATGGGCCATATCGAGATCGCCGTGTCTGAATTCGGTTCAGGGATCAAACCGAACAAACGGTGTTATGAGCTTGCGGGGAACAAGCTTCCAAGAAATAATGGAGCAACGGGTGGAAGGCTTTATTGGAGCGAAAGTGGCAGGAGTTCACATACATAGCTGCTATTCTCCATCTAGAGCTTGACTTGACAAGTATTAGCAAATAGTGAATACTCTGGCTTGGGATGCAAGAGGAAGTTAATCGATAATCACGTCGAGAGATTTTAATGTGTGGGCCCTCGAATGGGGCAGCCAGACAGTGAATGTGTTTTCTCGTCGAAACATTTTCCCGAGCCGTTGGTGGTTGTCCCGAATCTTGGGATCTCATATACTTCCGGAAGAAAGGGCCTAAGATTTATAATGAACCTGAAATATGTGAATGCCATGTTACTCAGAAGAGTTGCTTGAAAGTTAGTGAGGACTGCACTCACAGTGACCGCTAGGGAACCTACATGGGGAACAAATACGGATCAAGCACTAAAAGTGCTCTCACAGACTGTCCAGTGAGTTGTCGAGTTGGGCAACAAAGGCTTTCGAGGTGGACGCATTTTTTGTGGCACTTGAGCCTGATATATCCCTAAATGGTAAGGGTATAGAAAGAGTCACCCAGGTCACTTCATGGGTGACGAAAGCATGGGATGCTACTATGCCAAGAAGGTGATTCCTCCCCAGGAGGCAAGCCAACTACTGGTTGAGAAACGAAATTAAGGGAAAACCTGGAAAAGACGTGACGCAAAGGCAACTGTGGGGTCGCTTAAAAGAGAAAGCGATTGGTAAATGTAAAAGAAACTGCTTCAAATATTTGCGCGAAGGTGCCGACATAAACCCTTGGGGAATAGCTTGCAGGGTGAAAATGAAGAGACTGCGAAAATCATCCTATGTGCCCTGTCAGTGCTTGCACAAAAAATGGTTGTCACTATGTCTCCTCACCACGAAAACAGCGGAACTAGTATGTGATACAGTTACCGTTACCGATCACATGATACTTCCTTAAACGAGGCAGCACTGCTCCTCCTTTAACGATATGTGGGAGGGTACGCGACTGACCCTGAAGAGGGTGTTCGAGCTACCATCCTTTAAAAACTACTTTCACGGGCTTCCAGAAAAGGAGCGTAATGGTGCTGAAGTACTGGAACAACTTGGAGTCCACTTGGATGCTATTAGGTAGCAAAACAGGATCAATAGTAGATTCTTATTATCGGCAGTCCTCAACCGGATATTAAGAAGGTTCGAGAAAAAGTAGGCTACCGGCTCTACTACGGGCTTCGGACCGTCACATTATAAATGTCGACTCCTAAAATCATCTAAGGGGATGTGCAGACCACGGTATCTCACAGATAAATTTGCAGCATTGTAAACCGGCGGCTGCACTTATCAGTCGTCGAATCAAAGCTGTAAGACATGTATACATATTCCTCATACAAGAACCATGGGTTGTTGGTGAGGAAAGTAGGGCCTTAAACTTCCGACATCCTGATTTGTTGTATGCCAATGGAAGCGATAGACCCTGCTCCTACATGGTAGTTTCAAAAGACCTCCAAGCTATCTAGGTCAACGTCCTATGGTATGGCGACATCACAACGATCAAACTGACTATAAATAGCCAATAGGGAGATAAGAAGATTCTATGGTGCTCTTCTTCGAAGAGAGCTGTCCACCCAAGACACCAAAAAAAGTAAAACACCAAGGTGGAACCCGGATTTGGCAAAACAGAGGAGAATGAAAAGGATGCTTCTCAACCGATCTCTAAAATCTGATTCAGTCGCTAGCTGGATTCAGTGCGAAGAATCCAATCACCACGGAGAAGCTTTTGCGAAGAGGCTAGGTCTCTCGAGGTAACTTCAAAGCTAAAGCGGATCCTTTCAAAGAACGTAGCCAACAGTTGGGTTATCAACGTTTACTGAGCGGGAGGTATCATCATTATTTGCTTCATGTGCACTCATTTGGGGGGGGGGGAGGAGGTTTTCGACAGAGACAGACAGCTCTCAACAAGAAGATTGGCTGTGGTATTCAAAGTAGTTTCACGAAAACGATTGAGCGGGGCATTTAACTCGTCCCATAGATACAAGCCTGCAAATCCGGACATTATTTCTGCTCTAGTAATAGCGGGAGTGGATGCTTTGGTCTTCATAGTCGGAGTATATACCGCGCTTGCCTAGCACACGCTATTGCAACTAGCTGGCGTGTGCGAAAGTAATATTTATTCCCATCTACATGGACGCAAAAAGCTTCTGACCGATTATTCTAACTTCCTTTCTGCTAAAAAGACCGGAAAAACTCGTAGATCGGTTCATAAAGGATACACATATCCCTAAGTGGCCACTTCACTGTAGACAACGTGCTTACCAGAAAGGCAAATCCATGGAGGGAGCACTCCATGAGCTAACGGCCAAAATTGAGAAGACAATGTCGGATAAAAATACGCCTTAGGTGCATTCATCAACATTGAAAACGCCTTCAATTGGGTCTCTTTCGCGCACAATGGGTGCCTCTATAATTGACTCACGATGAACGCTAGGAGGACTGGACTAGTTATGTTCACTAGGAACTGTAAGTGTTTTCTTCTCATAGGTGCCTATTGGTTTCCTAGAGGATCCCCATCTTTGTCTGGTACTATTTTGTTTGGTGCAAGCCGATGAAACTATGTTTAGGTCTTACGTTGGTCACCTGTGACATTGCTGGTATGACAGGTTTCGGTTTTTAGTTTAGATGTATTTCCTCCTCGTGCGGCCAACTACAGTAGACTATAGTGGGTGTCACCATGCTCCTCAAGGCTTCCTGCATATTATGCTTGCCCTTGGTAATCTTGGACAGCACAATTACATTAGCTCCAAGCTACATGAAAGGTAGTTACTCCGTAATTTGGCTTAGCCTAATTACTCCTTCTAAAACATCCTTCACCCTTAGCATTTTCGAGCTTTTCTGAGTGCTATTTTTTGCCGTATTTGGCATTGATGGAGATCGAAGAATTGTGGAATTTCATTTGAACGGGTCAATTTTTTAGACTTGGAGTACTTTTTGCGGCGGTTGTCGAAACCGTGATTTCCTTTTAGGACACCATTTTTCGCCCTCGTTAATAGCGTCCTTGGTACGGTCGTACTACGCTCCTTCCAGTCTAAATTCCTTGCAATGGTGACCAAGTTATCCACTAGGGCAATATTGCAGCCGGGAGATGGACAGATCTCGATTGGATACTCACTTTCAAGGCTCTGCTTCAAACTAATGGACTTTCTCTCTTCTTTTATTTTCTTCTATTTTGCTGCTTTGCTTTATGTTCTAGGTATTCTTCTCATAGCAATTTTAGTTCACGGACTAGAAGTGAGCAAACAAGTGCTGAGTTCCCAAGTTCTCACTTGGTATTTCTGTGTTCCTCTTTTTCTTTTTACCTCTGAATGGTCTGACAATACATTTTACTAACAGACATTTTTTAACTTGAGGATCTTGCTTCGCTACCCCAGCTCCCTATAGATCCTATACTATTGTACAAAGAAAACGTCTTCAATTACCATGGCCGATGGATGTCAAAGCAAAGAGAGTGTTGGGGAGACCCGAAAGGCAAGCCTCATTGACAACTGAGGTTGGAGGAGAATCGTAGGAAGATGTGATTCATCGTGGATTGTCTCAATCGATTAGTTATGAGTTTTCCGGACTCCCATTTCTTTTTGGTTTTTGTTCATCAATCAGATAAAAGGACACGTGAAGTTTTTGTGAGGGGCATTGAAGTGTCCAAAACGAGTCTTTATTTTCCCTGGTCTGGCAAACATAGAAAGGTGTAACCGCGCACCGACGGGATACTTCCGTAAAGTTGCACTAATGTATTGATAGGCTTGCGCTTTTCGTCATTTTTCCTTTAGATTCCTGAGATAGTTCCGCCCTTGCTCTGTGATCTGAATGGCTCTCTCTCTCATCTCAGTAAATTAAAAATTTGCCCTCAAAGAATACAGTTCGAACGATAATTAAGTCAGAGGAAAATTGGCTTTGAAAAAATAGTAAACTCCAACAATGCAGCTTAAATCAGGAGGACCAAACACCAGATCCAGTTTGCGAAGGATACTCAAAGATTGATTAAATAGAGCAAGATTTTAGGAAGGTGGTTGCTCCGTGAAACTGATGATGAGTGGGTTATAGGATGACCAGCTGGATTCTTTAGGATTCCAGTGATATGATAGCCAACATAGATTATAGAGTCATTGCATTAGTTCAACCGAACTATGCGACATCTTGGCCTTCAGTTCCTGGTCGACTACGATACCTGAGTAATCCTGAGCTTTATCGGATACTTCCTTTTCCAATTTCATTTGCTCTTCATAAAGTGAGCTCTCCCACTTCGGAGGTGAATCGATGGAATGGCATCGAGGTAATTTATCCGACAGGGGCACAAATTCCTTTGCTACGGATAATGGGATTTGTCACAAAGATTTACAACCCCGGGAAGGAGAGTTCGGATGAAACGGCTTTAAAAATGCAACAATCAAGATTGCGGAAGATGGACCAGACTACACAACAATATTCAGGGGTGTCTTTGACAAGGGAGTTGAAAAGTGTTAAGGAGGGCTGAATTGAGGTAAAGTCGGAGGAGGAACGTAGGATAAAACCAAGCATTTTGGAAGATCGACGAATGTCGAGATGATGTCAACGCACCAGGAATTGAAACGAAGTTTATCATCGAATATTACAACCAGGTCTTGAAAAGAAGTTAGAAGTGAAAGGGGTTGTCTACCAAGTGAATAGAAAAAGGATTTTGGGGAGTGATTAACTGAATAGCACATCCAGTGGCATTTGCTGACATTTGGTGTCAACTTGCTAATCGAGCATCAACGGATCACAGTATCAAGGTTGGACTGCAAGAGAGCACAATCCAGCGGAGACGAAACAGAGGCAAATATCATAATTTAAGGTTATCTGCGGAAAGCAAACGCAGATAAGTGAGGATCGAGGGAGGTCATTTACAAAAACAAGCATAGAAGGAGGCCAAGTGCAGAGCCTTGAGGAACAGCATAGGAAGAGGAGAAGAAACGGGATGAGTAGGCATGAAAAGAAACTTTGCAGGAGAAGTAGGACGAAAGGGAAGAGATAGAGATGATTGAGGAAGGATAGTTGAGTGGGGAGAATTTGGGGAGGGGAATATTGTGGTTACCCTGGGGGGGGGGTGTTGTTTACAGTGACGAGTGAAGGGGTTAGAAAACTCATCGCGATCAGGTTCGACATTGGTATCGAGATTACCAATGAAGAACTCAACCGAAGAAGGCGTAAGGAGAGAAATGGAGAAAGATTCGGTGGAGTCTGATATAGGAGAGGCATAGTCAGAGCAGTGGTTGAGGGGGTAAGCACGGAAGAGAAGTAGGAACAGAGAAGGTTGCACTTATTTAAGAAGGGGGTTACGTCATTATTCGTTACCTATAACAAGCAATACATACATTACTTAATTAAAAAAGATAAGAGCTAACAACGAACCGTGTCATTAACGAAATATATTAATTTTACATGCATGGATGCAGGTGTTTACATAACCATTTTCTTCTCCACACCCACAATTTGCATACGAATCCAAGGTAAAATTTGACTACTACAAAAACAATCGTTCTCATAACATAATGGCCTATGTACGTAAATATTCTACATATCACGGTTAATTGCCAAAAACAACATTTCGAACAGCATAAATTTTAACAGAAAAATATTTTTACTGCAAAATTTTACACCCCAATAAACGCATATTTCCGATTCCATCGGAATTGTTATGATAAAACGAATAGCAATAAATAATGAACTCCACCGGCTCCATTATGGGGGTGTGGAAATTGTTAATTGGCCTGACAGACTCGCGGCATGTATAATCTGAAAAGAATGCCAAATAAAGTTGGTGATATCCTAGCCTTGTACCTGAAGCTAAAACTATACTAAGGTCCCCTTAGTACTTCCCGAGAAGTTTGCACTAATCCCTTACTCGACTGTAGCTGACAATATTATGGGGAAGTACACCACCTACAACCACACTTTCTCAAGATGCCAAATGTCCTTGATTATCCGAGCCAGCAGCTTATAGTTCATCCCCTTCTCCACGTCTTTCTATTCAATATTGCTGTTATGGCTATCCAGATCGGTTTTCGTCCACGCTATATTCAGAAGGATTAAGCCAGCGAAAGGACTGCGAATACATTCAATGGGCTTATTTTATTCTTCCCCGAGAGATGCGACTTCAGTATCCGCTTTAGAAGTCGCGGGAGTTCGGACAGGAGAGCATCCTTCAGCTCACCAAACTGAGTAAAGGTTCCTTGGTGTTTGTCTGTCTTGGTCACAGCTAGGGTGCGAAGGTCACCAAGGCTATGTCACGCATGTAGTTCGTGATGACCTTTGCAAATAGCTGGGATTCGACACTTGTCTAATCCAAATTCCATCTGATTCTCACGGCTGAACATGTCTATTATTCGCAATGGACTTCCAAGGTGGTCCAGCATACAGTTCAGTCATCTAAGTACATCAACTGTATTAGCTTGCACGTAACGTAAAACGTGAACCGCAACACTGGTGCAGTGCCAAAAATGCAGCGATCGACGTCGTCATCTGCATGTTCCCGACGGCTCAGGAATCCGTTAGACGAGACTGTGGCTTCCGAAAAGGCGCTTTCTACTGTGCATAACAATGTTGCCTCAACATCGTCTCAGGAGTCTATGCACCAGGCCTCTCATTCTGTATTGAATTTGCCTGCAATGCCCTCCTACATCAGGGTTGCTTCCACTGGCTCTACACCCCTAATCCAGCGGCCCCCATGCGACGAGTTACGGTCCACCGAGCCTCCGATCCTGTCTCGCTCCATCGCGCCTACGAAGGGACAATATCCACAGCCTCCTCAGCAAGTTTTGAATCGGAACACAACCGCCCCACTTTCTGACATCGTTCCAGTCGCCAACGAAGCTCCGCTTCCCGCTACCGCCATATATCCTGGCACTTCAACCATCCATACCAGTGGCCCCAAGTTAAAGGTGGCGTCCCCACCTAAACAGCTCTTCATCTCCAGGCTAGCGTTCACAACGTCTACGGACGATGTTCTGGAGTATATAAGGAGTAAAGTTGGTTTACTTTCTCCTCTGTCCTGCATTAAACTCACAAAAGACGACAACACCGACCGGGTCATTGCATCTTTCAAGGTTACTTACCCACACGAAGTTGATGTCCTCGGCAACCCTTCTTTCTGGCCTGAAGGTGTATTCATAAAGCCGTATAAGCGCCCCAATTCGCGGGTAAATTTCAGGGCAACCCGCCTGCCTCGCCGAGCTATATAACTGGATCCATGTTCACTGTCCGTATGTTTTATCAGAACGTCAGGGGTTTAAGAACCAAGCTGGGGGCCTTCAATTTATCCGCGCTGGCTCAGCAACACCATGCCATCTGTATCTCCGAAACCTGGCTAGACGATGCCATATTATACTCCGAGCTCCCCGAAGGGTACTCCACTTTCCGTTGTGACAGGGACCGGGATGCTTCTCGTAAGTCCACTGGCGGTGGAGTCCTAATTGCAATAAAAGATTCACTCCCCGCTGAACTCGTCTTCTCCTCCTCTGGCCTTCCTTTTGATTATGCTGCTCTTCGTGTCTCCCCGCCCAACTTCCTCCCGTTCATTGTTTCTTGTGTTTATGTCCCCTGTGCTAGCCCTTCTCACCTGTATGAAGAATTGTTTGACAGTTTGTCTGAACTCCTTACCGTCAGATTCCCTTCCCTCCCTTTCTTCCTTTGTGGAGATTTCAACCTTCCCATGCTCAACTGGCCTAATCATCCTAGTCTTCCAATTCCTTCCAACAACCTCTCCCATTCTTCCCTCCCACTTTCTTCCTTTATGTATACTTGCTCTGCCCTGAATTTCAACACCACCAAAAACTCCTTGGGCCGCACTCTCGATCTCTTCCTTTCCAACCTCCCCGAACGCCACCTCTCTTTATTTCCTGGCACATCCCCGTATGTAAGAAACCGACGCTCACCATCCCGCGGTTGAATTTGAAGCGGAGCTCCGTCGTTCAAAACCCAAAACCAAGCGTAAACCCCCTAAGTTCAACTTCCGCAAAGCCAATTTTGACGGTCTGAACTCAGCTTTAGCGTCTTTCAACTGGGTTCATATATTAAGTAATTCATCGTGCGATCAAGCTCTTAACATCTTCTACAATATCCTCTCTGATCTCCTCTCCTGTTATGTCCCTTCTTTCCCTCCCTGCCTACGTTCTTTCCCAACTTGGTTCACAACGGAACTTCATATTAACATGCGCTTGAAACATACACTGAGGAAGAAGTTTCGGGCTTCTAAAAATGACGCCGACCTCGCACACTTTAAATCTATACGATCTACTGTGAAGTCAATGGTCAGAAAGGCGCGTAAAAGGTACCTATTGAGCGTCAAAGCCGCCCTTGCCCGCGGTAACTGAAAACCCTTTTGGTCTCACGCTCGCAACTCTCGTAATCCAACTCATTCTGTCCCGTCTTCTATCAGCTTCGCTGACTCCACTGCCAACTCCCCACAACAATCCTGCGACCTTCTCTGCACCTACTTCTCTTCAGTGTTTTCTCCCTCGAGCCCTTCACCCTCTACACCTTTCATAACCACAGACTCCTCCGAATCACTAGCCATTCCTCTCCTTACGCCTTCCTTGGTTGAGTTCCTCATTGGTAACCTTGACCCCAATGTCGGACCTGGCCCCGATGGGCTTCCTAATCTCTTCCTCCTTAACTGTAGAAAACACATTTCCCTCCCTCTGTGTATAATCTACAACAAAAGTCTAGACGAATGCTACTTTCCCCGTCTCTGGAAAGAGGCCCTTATCATTCCTATCCTCAAGAGCGGAGACCCTTCCCTTGCTGTGAACTACCGCCCTATTTCCCTTCTCTCCTCTTGCTCCAAAATCCTAGAAAGATACGTCAACGACTGGTTGACCGCGCACTTCGGTCACCTCATTGTCAAAGAGCAGCATGGTTTCGTGAAACATAGATCAACGGCTTCAAATCTTCTGGTCTTTACCAACTTTGTTGCTAAACGCTTGAATTCACGACAGGAGGTACATGCTGTTTATACTGATTTCTCCAAAGCCTTTGACACCGTTGACCATAACATTCTCCTCTCTAAACTTTCTTCGCTAGAGTTCCCTCCCTCAGTCATCTCCTGGCTTTCCTCCTATCTCTCATACCGTTCCTGCAAAGTTTCTTTTCATGGTCACTCATCTCGTTTCTTCTCTCCTTCCTCTGGTGTTCCCCAAGGCTCTATACTTGGCCCGCTACTCTTCCTGTTTTTTATCAATGACCTCGCCTCCATCCTCACCTGTCCGTATTTGCTTTACGCAGACGACCTTAAATTGTTTGCCTCTGTTTCCTCTCCATTGGACTGTGCTCTCTTACAATCCAACCTTGATAATTTAGCCCGTTGGTGTTCGGTCAACAAACTAACACTGAATGTCAACAAATGCCACTGGATGCGCTATTCCCTGAAACCCTCCCCATCATCCTTTTCCTATTCTCTCAGTGGTCAACCCCTTTCACTACTGACCTCCTTCAAAGACCTGGGTGTAATATTCGACGATAAACTTCGTTTCAATTCCCACTTCGTTGACATCATCAATAGAGCTTCCAAAATGTCTGGTTTTATCCTACGTTCCTCGTCCGACTTTACCTCAATCCAGAGCTCCTTAACACTCTTCAATTCCCTTGTCAAAAACATCCTTGAATACTGCTCTGTAGTCTGGTCGCCCTACCGCATCCGTGACGGCCGCGCTCTTGAAGCTGTACAACGAAAATTCACCCGGACCCTCTTTTACAAAAAGAACCTTCCACGGGTTGATTATCTGTCACGACTCCGCACCCTCAATCTCCCCTCCCTACAGCAACGCCGTATTTTCCTTGATATGTGTACTCTTTTCAAACTCTGCAATGGTCTGATGGACTGCTCCGCCAACTCGGATATTACTCTCCGTATCGCCTCGTCTCATAACACACGTAATGCGAACATTTTTTATGTACCCTTCGCCGAGCTCGAGATTTACTTTTACTCTCCGATCCCGAGGTTTTGCCGGTCGTACAATGTCCTACAGCTTGGTTCATTTGACTCTATGTCCCTCTCTAGCTTTAAGCGCAAAATATGCCATTTACTTGCTCCTCTCTCTGAGGACAATATGTAATAAGAAATTTGCTTTCTGTGTATTGTCCTCATTAAATAAATAAATAAATAAATAAACACGTAGGCCGTATTTTATTGGAAAACCATGCCCTATAACATCATTCACTAGCCCTGACAGAAGGTTCAGTGTCACGTAAAACCAAAGGGGACTCAACTTATCTTACTGCCTCTGCGTATATGCCTATGCTCTGAGGTGTTGGTACCTTTAGATAAAGGCACTGATAAGGTGATATGGCCTTCCATGATCGGCATCAAAAACCTTATTAGTTTGGGATCAATGCGATACAGACTAATTACATCACTTAACCAGGTGTAGTTTGCTGTCGGAAGCGTAACCGATATAGCAACTAAAGATACTTTTTTGGCATCTCGTTACTAGTCCAACAACTACCGAGTCGATAATGAGTTGCTCTTTGCAACCTCTTGACCCGACCTGGCTGCTCTTCTGCTCCTTGGAAAAAATATTGTTGGTCTTGAAGTTCGCATTAGCCTTTCCTCTAATAATGGATGCTATAAAACGAGGAAGTCGGGAATTCGGAGCCATGCTCCTGGTCATTGTGGTCTGCCTAGTCGACGAACCGCCACACGATTAATTTTTTCGACGGTGTGTTGTCCATTACGAAACCCGACCCACTCACCAAATCAGGCGACTCGCGCTGGTTTTCCTTACCGGACCTTAAGTTCCTCCTTCTCTTATTGTTAATTCGTTTTTTGATTTCAATTTGCATTAAATCTCTGTTTGACGTGAGAACTTCGTCTTTTCACATAATTAAATCGCGGTTTCTGCTAACGGTGGGACCGAATTCAATGTTGCCCGACACAATTCTTAGAAGTGTGGAGGGAGGGTACAAGGGCACTGGAAGATGACGTAACCAGCCACGGGGCCGATTTGAAAGACAAGGGACTACATCACACAGAGTAATCGTTGTCGTGTGAGGTTGGCCTTGCCGGCTTAATGTCTATCCGAAGCCCATCAACATACCATCTAATAGGATGCGATACAATTATCTGGTAGACACTGACCCGGAAATATCAGTCCGCCCCGTCTCCAGAGCCAGCAAACCATTTGCCCAGCAGGTAAAATTAGCGGCATCTAACCCCTTTGTACTGATGAAGGGGTAAGTTGCTCCCTATATCTACATTGAAAACGAAAAGTTGTAGTTTGGAGGGAGCTACTTGCCTGTCAACCTAACTCCCCACCCATCGCAACTTACGGTCACAGGCAAGTAGACGTGAGTCTGTGCTAGCTGAGGATCTTTTCGTGGCGCTTCATTTTGGTTGACATCCGTTTTCCTGTGTCATTATGGGGTACTGGTAGAAATGCAGAACAGGTCTCTGATAGACGAAATAAAATTTCTTTGGTTGTCAGAGAAAAGTTCAACCTGATCGAATGACAAAACTCTCTCTATCATTTTTGAGGACGTTGCCAATCCACGCATTCGGGCACTCCTCTAAAACTATCGCAACATTATAACCGAATGTAGTCTCTCCCAGCTAGTTAAGCATAATGTCCAGCATTTCACTGGTTCGCCTGTCTTCCCGAAGGTGTATCCTATTTCGAACCGGTACCCCATTACACTCATCTGAAACTTTGCCCACTATTTGGCTAACTGCTTTCTCTGCCTTGCATCTCGCCTAGGCCTACCATCAAATCCCTGTAGCTCGAGAAGATATTCCAAAGACAGCAATTTATACTCCTTTTGGACTCTTCGAGTTCACACGGATGACATTTGACTTATGCAATGCGGTACAAACCTTCCAGAGATCCACTCTGAACAGTTGAGACATCTTGAGTGCATTTTTCAACGCCTCCTTGAAAATTGCCCAATTTTCAAAGATGACAAATACAAATTTATTCAATAGCAGGTGAAATTTTTAGGCCATTCCATTATCCCCGACGGCATTCAACCCGCTGCCAAAGATGGTCAAAGACCTTAGAAGGGTCTAAAGCGTGGTCGCTTCCTGCAAAGCCTTCCACCAGGCATTACTAGCGCCTTCCTATCTGATCCTAGAATCAAGGGATCGCTTGTGGTTGTGCAGTTTTCAGAAACCGTCCTGGTGTTTGAAACCACCAAGCAGCAGCTGGTAGGCTCTACTTTTTTGGCATTCTCTCAATAAGCTGCATCTCCAGCCAAATTAGTCGATGCTTTAGACACAGCAGTAGGCGCTGCTCTTCACCAAAGAGTGAATCAAAGCTAGCAACCCTTCGGTTTCTCCTTAAAGCAATTGAGTCGTTCTCAACGGACTTATGGCGCCTACGATTATGCCTACGATCGTGAATTATTAGCTGTTTATCTGAGTACTAAGCATTCACCTTGTTCGCGGACACAGTCTGTAATTTTTGTCCTACAAACCATTCCCTCGTAAACTTCGGCACTTATCCTACATCAGCCAGTTCACATCGGACATTCAACATGTGTCGGCTAAAGGCAACTTAGTCTGGGTAAAATCTCCGAGATCAACAACAATGAGACCAACGGCAGTCGATTTTTTGGCAATCGCCATGAGCCATCGAGCTTCCGAATATAAGTTAAAGGAGTTCCCTATATTCGGCTCATATGCCTCTATCTACTGCGATATCTCCGAAAATGAACCAAGGTCAAAGGTCAAGTCAATAGACATGCTAGAAAAAAGTAGGCATACTGCCTAGCTTGACAGGGCATTTCCACACTATACACATTATAGGCCCTTTGCGAGACTCAACAAGCATTACCTCAGGCAATATCTATCAGAGATTCAGCAGCACAGTCAAGTGCTGAGGCTCTCTGCCCACAATGACGAAATCTATGAGCGATACCATGACCGTCCGGTTGTGAATTAAATCCGGCTCAATAGGTTACGGTGGGCGGGTCACTTAATCCGTATGGATGAGGATGATCCCACCCGGAAAGTCTATAAGGGCAATATCTATGGTAGAAAAAGAAGACGAGGCAGACCCTGCCTAAGATGGAGCGATGGCGTAGGTCAGGATGCCAGACAGCTTTTAGGGATATCGAATTGGTGGACCTCGGCGCAAAACCGGAATGTCTGGAGTTCCTTATTAAGGCAGGCCTAGACCGGATACCGGTTGCTGCGCCGTTGATGATGATGAATCTGTTTTGTGTCCGTGGGGTCCTGCGGCGTATCCTTTTTCGGGACAATGTGGGCAATTCCCGCAGTGAGGAAGGGTGGAAATTCCACTGGCCGACTAACGATGTGATTTATGCTGGGTGCCAAGCGACTGTGTGTACTGGTAAATTTGTGACACCAGAAATTCTGCACCCACTCCAGACCAGGACCCCTCCAGTTCTTTGAGCTGTTTATGGCTCGTCGAACCTCCTCTTCAGTAACATCTGCAAAATTCATGCCACGGGTAGTGCAATAGTGGGTGCTTTCGGCCACTCAGCATGCGGCTGTGTTGATCCACCCTAGCATTCTTTGACTTCCATGACCGAAAACTGTACTGCTCTGGACGATCCGCCAGTTCCTCGTGCCCGTTGCATTTTGAAGACGTCTGGAGTGACTTTCGTCATACTATCGTAATCGATTGCATATGGCAGAAAGTTTCTGTTTTAGGGTGTCCAGAATTTCAACTACGGGTTTGTCATTGGGGATGGCATAGTTCCCGTACACGCCCATAACTTTAGTTGTCACACGTCTGCTGGCATTGCCAGAGTTGATTTGAGTCACCCTAGCAATGTCCTGCCTAAGTGAGTCACGCCGACGTTCCAGACGAGTTGGTCTATACAAATTATCGATTACCGAAAATTCTATACACGCTCTTTAGAATTCGTGACGAACTCAGTCGGACGGCGAAGAAGAGTGCTTCGTCGCATATTAAAACTGTTGCCCGCAGTGCGGCGTGGTGTTATTGATGTCGCCACCTCTGCCCCCATCGATTCTTTGTCACCAGTTTATGCAATGACTTCACGTTGAACACCCTCCCTGGTGGTGGCCGGGATTGTGTCGTTGCAAGTAATAAATCGGCGTTAGTCTGCGATTGGCTGCACAGTCACGTGCCCGAATTGCGAGGAAAGCTCGACAAATCTCTGGTGCAACAAGGGGCGGTAAGATGTTGCACTGCCCCGCCTTTGTTTCTTAGCAAGGGTGGTCAATAAAGCGGCTCATCTCCTCGATCCACGTAATCCGCTGCCGCACTTTGTGGGTTCCTGTACTTTCCTCATCTACCCCTGAGACGCTTATTACTTTTTTGTTTATTGATTTGAATTTACTCTAACCTGAATTTTCGCTGAACTTTTTCTTTGACGTGAAAACTTCCTGTTTGCCTATTCTTCTCTAACCTCGCAAAACTCTCAAATCTCAAAACTCTCAATTTCCTATATAATGCCCTGTTCATACCAAGGCAGGTAGAGAACCTCGAAGACTGCGTCTCACCGTACATCTCAGCGGAGCTTTAAGCTGACCTTCACAGTAAATTTCGTCAATTTTTTCGGTTTTTGGGAGAGCTCTCTCTTTTTCGTCGTCTTTGACCACTTAGGATCGTCTTCTGGCAACCCTCTATCCCATTTATGTCATTACATGGAGGGGTTTAATGGGCGATGCTATCTTTCCTCAAACACCTCGAGTATACTGATGACTTCTGTTTGTTCCCTCACAGGGTAATGCCTTTTCGCCAAATGACTCTGGATTTGGAAAGAAAGGCAAGTAGAGTTGGACTGAAGTTAAACACCAACAAAACCAAAGTTCTCAGTCTAACGGCTCAGCGCACCCTCCCTATCAATATTTATGAGAGGAGCATCGAAGGCGTTGATTAATTTGCATGTCTAGGAATCCGGGTTTCTACAGATGGTGGCACCGAATTGAATGTTGTCAACATGATTCTTAAATGTGTGGTGGAGCGATACTGGGCGCACTGGAAGAAGACGTAGCCTGCCACGCGGCCGATTTTAAAAGCAAGAGGCTACTTCACACGGAGTAATCGATGTCCTGTGAAGTGGGCCTTGCCGGCTCAACGTCTATCCGAAGCGCAGTAACACATCACATTACAGTATTCGACCCCCTTAGCGAATGCAATTATCTAGTGAACACAGTCGCGGAAGTATCGGTCCTCCCTGTCTCTAGACCCAGCAAACCACTTCTCCAACAGCTAAAATGAGCGGCACTCGACTCCACGCTCATAGAAACTTATGGCTACAGGCAAGTAGACGTAAGTCTTTGCTTATATAGGGCCTTTTCGTGGCGGTTCATTTTGGTTGACATCAGGGTTCCCATTTCCCCAATAGCAGGTAAAGTTTCTTGGCGATTCCATAACCCCTGACGGCATTTAACCCGACCCAGTCAAAGTAGAGGCGACCGCAAAATTTCCGCTGTCAAAGACGGTTAAAGACCTTAGAAGGTTCTTGGGCATGGCAAACTTCTATCGTCGTTTCCTGCCTCGTCGCTCATCACCAGGAATAACTTAACGTAGGCGTCAGCAGTAGGCGCTGTTCTTTACCAAAGCGTGAATCAAAGCCGGCAACCGTTGGGTTTCTTCTCAATACAGTTGAATCCCGCTTGACGGAATTACTGCGGATACGATCATTAATTATTAGCCGCGTAGCTGTGTATTAAGCACTTCCGATATTCCCTCGAAAGCAGGTCGTTCACCTTGTTAATGGACCATAATTCTCCGACTTTTGCCTTTCGGCAAAATCACGACAATGCATTGCCTCTTAACTTACATCAGCCAGGTCACATCGGACATCCAAGATGTGCCCGGTAAAGGCAACCTAGTCGCTGACGATTTGTCCCGAATCTCCAAGATCAACATCCCAGCTGCAGTCGAGTTTTCGGTAATCATCGTGGACCAGAAAGATGACGCGGTTCTTCAAAGCCTCCAATCGGTCTCCAAATATAAGTTAAAGAAGATATCTGTATTCGGCTCACATTCCTCTATCGTGTCCCAATAGCTGAGAGGTTAGAGCGCAAGGAGGTCATACGGAAGGTCGTGGTTAAAATCTCACTGGTGACAGTGGAGTTTGTATCGTCAGTTGACGTCGGATACCAGTCGACTCAGCTGTGATTGAGTACGTGAGTCAATTAGGGTAATAATCTCGGGCGAGCGCAATGCTGACCACATTAGCTCCTATAGGGTATTGTAATCCTGTAGTGTATCGTTACGGTTTTGAATGAAGTGCTCTAACACACTTCAAGGCGCTGATCCACTTGGATTGCTGCGCCAACGATTATTATTATTCCTTTACCTACTGCGAGATCTCTGAAAACGGACCTAGTGTTTCGCTTTGTGCACGAACTTGCACACGTTGGCATTCGGACAATGAATCAGCTAGTCTTTAGCAAGTATTTTTGGCCGCCCATAAACAAAGACGTGGACGTGGGTCAGAGAATGTATCGCATGCCAAAAGTTTAAAGTCATTAGACATGCTAGGAAGCAAGCAGTTGTCTTCCCTATGTCGACAAGGTGCTTCTATACTATACGCCTCGACAGTATAGGTCCTTTGCTAGACTCGCACGACTACAAGTATTGCCTAGACATCATCGATCGGTTTAGGCGGTGCCTGAGGCAATACCTCTGAAGGGCATAACAACCCCGTCATCTGCTGAGGCTCTCCGTCGAGAGTGTATTTCACGCTTTGGTGTTGATTCTACTCTCTTCTCGGAGCTCAGAAAACTCCTGAGGACAGAAAACTCGGGGCAAATACATATCATCCGCAGTCCAATGGGATGCTTGAAGATTCACTTTGCACGCTGGTCACAGGTCTTGTCTTTCATTTTGTTTGGCCTTAGTACAGCCGCTCGCGAAAAGTTTGCTGCAAACCCTGCTCAGCTGGTGTACGGGAAGAACCGTTGACTCTTTGGCGACCTAGTCCTCCACAAAAGAGACGGCCTTGTGGGGACCGGATTGTTACGCCTACCACGGGAGACCGTGCCCAAATTAAGGTCACCTCCACCGTCTCGTCACAGGCGGGGCACACCCCTGAGGAACTTAAAGTTTATACCACCGTTCTGGTGAGGACTTATGCCTTCGGGAAGCCGATACAGCCCCATACGAGGGACCCCATAACGTACTCAAACATGGGGAGCACTCGTTCAGTATGAATGTCAGGTGGCAGACCCCTCTTTTGCTAAAACATCCAAGATGTTAATTTCCTCTACACGACAAAGACTGGGTACCCTGAGTAATTTCACCGTATTGAATCTAGAACTGGAGTTCAATACATTTCTACATCCCAGAAGGATTTTTGAAGTAATTAAAGGACTGCTCAATGCAGACTATCGCTACAGATTGCGATGCGCCTGCCCTTTAACCGCTCGTCAATTAACCAGGCTGTCGCCGTTACGATGGCATACACTTCAGCCTGAAAGACCGTTGTATATTGTCCCAAGAGAAAAGCGAGAGGTAGGCTCCGGCTCTTGTTTTTGAGCCATTGGTGTAAAAGACTTCCGTATATCCTGGGATGCATTCTCTGGGGCCCCCCAGTTCTCTTCATGTTTCAGGATAAGTTTTTTTCTACCAAACAGATGTATGGGGACCCGGGAATCGGCAGACATTGTAAGAACTGGATCCCCAGCATCCGTTGTTTCCCGCATAGATCTGAAGAGCAAACTCACAGGACTTTCCCCGCTGGTAAAAATGTTGATTTTCATTAACCGAGTGCAATCTAAGTGACTTCCCATGAATGTGATGCTTAACCGGTCTCTCCAAACCTTTCAGCAAAAATGATGTTAGTTGATGTTGTATGTTCTTTGGATTTCAAATTATCTTTCTCCCGGATGATGTACTTCCGGGAGAGTGTGCATAGACTTAACTGTGGAGTTCGTGAAAGTACCATCCGGTTTTCTCAGAGAATCAAACATGGCCCAATCATCCTTATTAATGGCTCTGCTCAGTCTGAAAGTCTCCCTTTTACCTTCCAGTTCTTTGCAGTATGCTCTAGAGGAGTATTGACGCTGTGAGTTCCGGAAGTCTAACCAGTTTTCTTCCTTATTGCTTTCGCAAGCACGACTAAGAAGTCGTCTGATTGATTTACTGCGTCTTTGTAATTCTCGGTTTCACCATAAAACCGTTTTACCGCGTTGGCTTCGGGAAATTCTTCAAAGGACTCTAAAAGTGTTCAGTGTTCAGAGTTTCCAATTGGTTTTCTATCGTCAAAGGAGTCCTTAGTCTCCTAGGGAACTCCTCCTCCTCCTGGGAACAGAATTATCTCAGCACGGTTGCTTCCAATAATTTTGACATCAGAAACTTCAATGATTTTTCATCGAAGAAGATCCTAATCCCCTTGACTAATCCAATACCACAGATTTTGTTAAAACGAACCCATGGCAATTGAACCAGAAACATATATCGACAACTTTGCTGGCTTTGCCGTCAGTAAATACGAACAGGCTTTGGCATGCTGCAGGCCAATTTGACGAGCTCTTATGTAGGTTCCCCTTCTTTCGCAGTGCCTTCCGTCGTCGTCAACTGGGATGAATGGGGCCAACTGGCATGGATCTGCTTCTACATACCGGAAAGACCAATTGCATTCACATTTTCCACATTTTTCGCTTTTCCTGGTAGAGACAGAGAAGGAGTTTCTGACCGGCAAGCCTGTAGTTCCTTCTCCTTTGCAGCTGCAGTTTCTTTCTGCGAGCCCGTTTTTTGGAAGAGTTTGACAACAGTGTCGACCGGCAGGCCGACTGTAGTCAGGGTTCCAGGGAGTTGCTGTACTATCCTTTCTGGTTGACCACGCCGTAGACAACGGGTGTAGATTTTCCACTGAAGCGGAGAGCTTGTCTTCCACTGAATTCTCCGTGGGGGAACATTAACCTGGTGAGGTCTCCAAAATCCGCGCCACGGCCATAACCTGATTTCTCAAAGTCGCGGGTGGATACGAAGTCTACGACTTCTTACCACTTAGAAAGTTACAATCCTTTGTTTCCATCTTCATGTGCTTTTTGACACCCTTAGCGTAGCAGTAAACTACCAGAGGCTTCCCCACCACTACAAGGTGGTGTCCGAGGGGGAGATAGTATTTATTATTTACGATTTTCCGCTGGGAGAGTCAATAGATTTCTAAGGGTTGATCTCGAAATCCGAAAATGAATGCGGAGCTATTCGACTACCTTTTCTATGAAAAGGCTTATAACCTATGTCCGTGGCCTTTATGGTACCAGAGTCATGAATATCTGTCAGATTTCTATCTATCCTAGATTTGAAAGTGCTAACAGATACTCGCTTTTGAGAAAATGAATATGGGACCTTAACAAGTTGGTGCCACTTTCCACTTGAAGTGTGTATTTGTTTGCTCCTGGCGCCATATATTCTACGTTCCATTTGAAATATCAAGCGTAAATCCGGCAAATACGGAATTCTTTATCAATTACTTTTCTCATATTTCACCCTCGCGGGCGATGCATCCCCCTTGAAGTGTGCACACAACTTTTCATATTCTCAATCAATTTAAAACAAGATGGTTGCGATTTCACTTGTGTTTGACTATCGTCGTGAAAACTTCATTGCTGCCAACAGGACTTGATACCAATATGAAACATGTGCAAACTGTTCCCTGTATTGTAAAAAAAAAGGACGACGGATGGCAGTTGCAGAGGAATTCCTTGACTGCAATGCATTGAATCGGTGCAGAGGGTTGTTAGGTGAAAAATACATAGACACGTGAATGCATCTTTCTTCCGGCAAAGTAATAAATTTCCTTTGTGGGAGGTCCTGTTTGTTGGGAGAAATGCAGGACGTGAAAGCTAAGTGGTAGAAAAGCGTGATTTACCCGGATGGGTGACTGGGAAGTGTACAGTGTGCATCGGAAGAAACTGCGTGGTGTTGGTGTAAGGTAGAGCAGGCCTTGGATAATATTGGGGACGTTATGTCAAGGACTGAACCAGGGGAGGGGATAGACCTGGTCTTGCATATACCGCTCATTCTAGGTGTTTGAATTGCGGCAATGAGTTAGGATATTGCAACCAACCCGAATGGAACCTAATCTTCCCTAAAAATGTTGTTCCTGTGGAGTCAACGAAAAACTGCTATCTATAGTGTCCATGAACACTACTCGATTATTTTTTCTCTCACCTTCAGTTTGAAAAAACCACTCACGTCTGATTTGCTGTTTCCTTCCACCTGATTTCAAACGGAACTTTCCCCCAGAAGAAGTTTCTTTCGGATGCATTGCAAACTCCACTATCAACTGAGTGCTATGCGTTCAGGACGAGCAAAACTGTCGCAAAGTCCTGCGGGTTTGTCAGCAACAGAAGTAAATCAAGACTTCTGAAAAAACTAACTTTTCAGCAAACACAACCCCTACATCCAGACATCCAATTTCTTGTCGTTTCTTCCAGGACACTACCGACAAACTTACCCTTTCTTATCGAAAAATTTTCACATTCATCGATTGCAATAGCTCATGGTGGTTGGATAGTAATTTCCTCTCCCTGAAAGTCTAGGAAGCTAGGAAGGACACAAGTGCAATTAAACGATACCTTTAAGGTATTTATTGTCCTGATTTTAATTAGTACCTCGAGGAGCAACTTTAAGCCATACCGGATCCGAAATGAAAGAGCAGCCTTAATGGTTTTGCCGGTTGACCAAGTTTTGATAAATTACCTTTCATGTCCAGTAAAGGGCAAAGTAGCTATCCCAGCTAGATGGGGTGGTAGCTTCGCACAGATACGGCATTGTCGTCGTCGACGCGGATTTTCACGTTGGCAAACAGCAAATGTGGTTCACTACTCCTCTGGATTCCATTTGTCCTGACGGTATTCGGATACATATGCACGTTACACGGGGGAGCTATGTACCCGATATGTAGCTTTAATTTGTAACTCTCCACGGAGAGTGTTCAAAAACTGTGCGAAAACTTTCTGTGAAATACCATTGTAACCTGCTTCGGGAAAGTAGCCTGAATTGTGCCTGCAATAAATTATTTCGGTGCACTTTTTAAGGGATGGAAGTTCAGCTTTTAAAGAAAAAGTGTTAAAAGGATACGAGGATATGCAGTTTCTTTTTCTGTCCCCCTCCAGAGCTAATGATTTTAGGTGCGCTGTTCCGGACGCCTCCTGCTGTGAGTGGTAGATTTCAAACACTTTCCTGTAACCCTGGTCTTGGGTTTTCAGTAAGATTTCCGAGGAGCATCCTGTCTGCCCTTATCGTATTTTGTGCATTCCATGATAATCCAAAAGGTAAACTGCTGCATCTGTTTCGCTTACGTTTTATGCTCCCTTATCCTGTCTGCTCTCATGAGTCAAGCAAACCAAACCGGGCTACATGCCTTAATTTATGGGTCATGTATAAATATACCGAAATACATGAGTCCACAGATACATTAATTTATGCGATACAATTGTAATTTATTATTATTTGGACAGAGAGCTACAGACAATGGGCAGAATGCACCTTGATATGGGAGGATAGTCAAAGAGGCGAGTGACAAAGTCATAATTTATATAAAACCAATGAAATAAATTTAATTAACCAAATTACGAAGCAAATTAACATTAATGCTGGGTCCATCGAATTTTTATGTTGATTTTCGTTTTGGCTTTTATTGAATGTATTTTTGGGTTTCCCTTTAAATTAATGGGGGAGGAAATTGAGCCTTTTAATTGAATTGGGGCTGCAAATAATATAAATGCAATGAAATAAAGTAAATAGGGGGACGGACAGGGCTAGTAATAGCAGAATCTGGAACTAAGGGGTGTGAGGTGCACTTTGCCTTTCACGTTGATTTATCTAGAGAGTTTTTAACTTAACTTAACCCGGGGATAAATAAGACCGCGATTTTTGTTACCTCCGAATCAAGGTACCTCACATCACCCTGTTGGGTCGTCTATTCAATGAGCTCTCGCCTACGACGTTCATAGCCTTTTGCGAATCTGAGAAAATTTTCCAGAGCCAGAGAACGCGTAGACACTTTTTTGAAGAAAACCTTACCAACGAATCTTCGTGCGAGGTCTGAGAAAGCCGCATACGAAACGCAAGGCCATCTCTTCCTCCTCCTCACATTGGCTGCACATAGCCGAGACCACCACTCTAATTTTTTCTATGCGGTAATTGAAGGAACAGTGTCCTGTTGAAAACCTTACTTGGGTTTTCATGTTCCACTTTTTAAGGGACACCAAAAATACCGGGCGTTCCTTCGGAAGGATTTTCACCTGCCTGTAAAAGTTCAAATTTCTCCATTCAGTGGCGTGAATCCTTGCAATTTCTCCCTTCAGAGCGGACTTGACAGTGGATGGCTGGATCCCACAAGCTGGTTCTGGCCCCAACATTTTGCATCTAGACCCTTGGCGAGCCAGTCTGTCAGTTCCTTCATTACTAGCGACGTTTGAGTCTCCTGGCTCCTATTTAGTGCTGATAATGCTGCCCGGCTATTGGAACAGATTCAAATGTTGCAACCCCTCCATTTTTACCGCGAACATTCTTCTACTACCGATAAAATGGCATATATCTCCGCCTGGGTTACAGTCGTCGCTTTTCCGAGGGCTTGAACCAGTTCCATACCCGGATTTTCCGAAAAGACCGCGCCCGGTCCGACTTCCATGACTCCTTCCTGATTATTAAGGCTGTAATCTCAAAAGGCTCTGGCCGATTTATGGACCATTATTCTCTTTTGCTACGACGGAGTACGTCTTTTCAACCGCGAATTTGGAAACCTTTTATTCGGCGCGCATCAGTGTCATCTGATATTTGCGAAGGAATTTCCAGATGGACGCATGACCTTATAATTGGCCGCCTTTCTACGCGCTAATGGTATTGGTATGATTGGCTACTTCCCGTTTCACTTTCAAATGAAAGAGGGGTAGATTTAGGATAGCTTTCAGTTCCTCAGTCGGCGTACTACTCATTGCTCCAGTAATACTTAGACAACCCAATCTCTGTTTCTGCGTCAGCAGCTTCCTGCTGTCAATGTCGGTTTTATCGTGTTATATATAAGCATACAATGAATCCACTTTAATGAAAGTCTTACCCATCCCTGTTCTGCTTCACCAGAGAAATTTGCAGAATTTCTGATATCGTTTTTGGATATGGTATTTCCATGTTAACTTGGTCCTCTTTCAATCGCGAATCTTGGACAATGAATGAAGCAATGGAAATACTTCCTGTATCCATCGTCTCCCGTTAGGAACTGTTTTAGGTGGTAATTTAATTCTCCAGGCTTCCGCTCAACCCACGGGATCAGTGCATGGGGCCAGTGACCTTTTCTAAAATTATCCCACCATTGCTGCCATCTCCCGTAGAGCTCCTTCCTAGTGGCTTTCCGGAAGCACGCAGTCACTTTGGCTGGGTTCGCCCCCTTCTCTGGTGAAGACAGTGTGCCTCATTCACTAGAAGATCCAAGGGAATCATCCCTGCGATGACGCACACTGCCTCACCAGATATGGTCCTACATGCATTGCACATCCTTAGCGCTATTGGTCACTGTGTTTTCCACTGCGCACGCCCAGACGGAAGCGGCATATAGCATTATGGATCTTATCTTCCGCCAGGTCCAATTTCACCATTTAGAGCTATGATTTGATGGCATGAATAATTTGATTTCCATACAGTTCCTCGACCTTTTTCTGAAACCTGGCTTGATGATAATATACTAAGTTCTGAGCTCCCCGAAAGGTATTCATCCACTGCTAGTGGGGTCCAAATTTAAATTAAAAATCAACTCTGCACTGAACTCGTCTTTTCCTCCTCTGGCTCACCATATGATTGTTTTGCCCTTCATGTCTCCCTACCTAACTCCCATTAGTTTATTGCATCTTGTATCTACATCCCCAGTGCTAGCTCTACCCATCTGCACGAAGAACTAATTGTTTGACAGCTTGTCAGAACTCTTTACTATCGAATTCCCTTCCCTTCCTTTCTTCCTCTACGGACATTTTTAACCTACCAATACTCAATTGGTCTAGTTGTACTAGCCTTCCTATTGCTTCCCACAACCTCTTCCAATCTACCCATCTGCTCCCTTTCTTCATGAACACTTGTTCTGCGCTGAATTTTAATACCTTAGAAAATTTCTTGGGCAGCCTACTCGATATCTTCTTTCCAAACTCCTCTTTTTCCTCGCCCATCACTCTATGTCAAAACTGACGCTCACCACTCCCTACTTGAATTTATGCCGAGCTTCCCCGTTCAGACGCCCAAACTACGGGTAATGTTCTCAAGTTCAACTTCCGAAAGGGCAACTTTGATGGTCTCAACCCAACCTTAACGTCAATCAACGGGGATAATATATTATCAACTTCAGACTTTAGAGCTCAGTTAAGGACCACTCCTGTCGTTTTCCCCGGTTCCCCAAATCCGAGTGTCATCATGGTGTTTTACCCTTCTGTAGTGTTTTGAGTGGTCAGCTCTTTTGGAAAGCCTCTCTCATGCAAATTATGATTATCTGGGTTGTTTTCTCAATTCCAGCAATGGATTTGTTGCAGCTACCAGAGATTGTAACTCGAGTGCTCAGTTCTGTTTTGTACGACGTCCAATTTTTCTTATATGTGTATCGAAATGGAAGAGGTGGATCCATGGCCATTACGCAATCAATGCGCCTGTCATCCGAGAGTCTGACATCGTTTGGTATTCTCCACTCACAGATGAGAGTAGCAGTGTCCGGAAATGCCACCCAGATGGTTTTAGGAGCCGACACTTGAATTATGATGGTTCCAAGCTCGTAGTAGAGCCGGTAGCGCGTTTATTCCTGAACCTTCTTAATATCCAGTTCATGAACGCCGATAGTGAGAAATGTTTCAGGGCTATCGTTTCTTTCTCCTGTTTTGCTGTCTAACAGCATCCAGGTGGAGGTGCTGAAGTTATTCTGGACATTAAGTTGTGTCAGGAGTAAAACACCACTACCCTCCTCCTTCGGAAGCCAGAGAAAGCACTTCTAAACGATGGCATCTCAGAAACCCTCTCCAAAGTTAGTCGCACACCCTACCACACGTTGTTGAAGGAGGAGTAATCCTGTCTGAGCCATTCGTTCCTACCTCCGTTAAAATTTATCGGCAACATTATACAGAATACACCTACGGACTTAAAGCGAAGTTTAATCCCTTGCAAGGATGCAGTCTAGGAGGAGTTTTCTCCAAAACTGCTCAGTATCGTAACCGGTTATATTGGCGCCGTCATACAAGACCCATCCATCATTTTCGATAGCGTTTGCTACAAATGAAGACTTCTCCGTTACTAGCTGAACCCTCTTTACAACCATCTGAGCCGAAGAGTTGGGATTGTCATAAAACCGCTGCTGTTTTGGGTTGTCCTTAATCACAGATGCCCTGGACGATTCTTTCCCTTCAATATTGGCACTTTGCCCGAAAACAGTTTACCAGGAAGCGGTTTGCACGAAGGCGGTTCGCCTGGAGCTGTTTTGCATGGAGATATTGTTTTACTTACGGCTTGGGCGCAGGCTATTTGCTGCGAAGACGGGAAAGACTTCAGTCTCAGCAGGTGTGGCCGACCGGAGCCTGAGGTCAGGAGTACTGACAGAACGGGACTGCTTCGGCTTGTCCGTTAAGGACTGGGCCTCAACTGGATTGGTTCTCACTTGAATAAGCGTAGAGTTTGATCCTAGGCCTAGAGTTTCCTGGCCACTCCTTGGTGAGTATCCACATAGTCAGACTATACTTTAGTTTTGCTATCATCACATTTATCGCTGTGTAAATGATAAGCTTACAGCAGCGGAACAAACGCAAAGCGCACACGGACACCCATAACGACTGGAATCCGAACCCAGAGCAACAAGATTGGGAGGCAGACCCTCTATTCCCTCAATCATCTCATCGAGTGTTTAGTATTTAATTTTTCATAGTTGACTGCCATGGGCCATTTTATCGAGATAATTCTAGCTGAAACTGGGAGTCCCTGGTACCCAGGGTTCGCTATTCACGGCCAGATCTTAACCCCTGTGACAATTTATCTATTGGCATGGCAGCTGCACCTTACTTGAGGTTTTGATTACCGCTTAAGCTTCAGATGTCACCTTTGGTTTATTGGAGGATCCTCCTTACTGAACATTCTCACCACGACAAGGTGGAGGAGAGACTCTGCAAAATATTTCTCTTAGCCTTGCGGTAATATGCTTTTGTACTCCGGAAAGTCTTGTGGTAATTGACCTCAATTTGCTGTCAGAAATCTTGCTGATGGCTATCGCAACGCGCGCTCCCTTTTCCTTGGAGCTGGTTTATGTTTGTATCTGAACTGTAACATTTCGGTCCACGCTAGGGTCATCGTACCAATGGAGATTTCTGATATAGTGGAGAAGGATGCTTTTAATGAAACGATAACAAGCAGTTCAGGAGAGGTTTCCTTGTGATCATGATTGCTGATCTGAATACTAAAAAGGGCTCTGGAAACATCCCTACGCCTAGGTGAGGTAATTAAATGCGTTTAAGAATAGCGAGTTAAATTTCCGTAATGTCAAGCTATTGGACTATCAACTGAACACCTCCACTCAAGATACGTATTTTTTTTTTATTAACGGGAGAGGGCAGTGAAGCCCATGGTGTTTTACGTAGGCACCTGTCGTGAGACTTAAATCCTACGGTTCTCTTCAGACACGGATTGATTTTGTGACCACAATCAGAGCCCCGATGAGACAAGCAACAACGGTACCAGTCTGTGCCAAGTGCATGGCTTAGCATTCATACTGGTGGATGCAAGAATTACCTAAATCTCTACCGAACTATGGAGTACGGCACCCGTGTTGATAGGCAACACCACGTCGAGGCCCGAAGGTCTCTTCTCGCTTGAGCATAACCACAACCACCATGAAACTCCCACTAGGGGGGCCAACCACAAATAACCGAGCTGTCCTCACATACAAAAGGAGTTCACCCGAAGTATGTGAGTCCAGGGGCATTCCCGGTTCCCATGGTACCAGTATACCCCTGGTAAGGTTTCGTGACCAATTCGCCACTTCAGATGAGTCCCCGTGCAGACTCGGGTCTGATCGCCCTGATTAGGCCTTTGGAGCATTCGCCTACTGAATCACGGCCGGCAACGGGAGAGGGCAAGCAGAACATCAGAGAACATCCTGACTTCCATTCATTATTTGCAAATAGAAGAATCCGAACGTAATACGTAATGCGACTCCATCTGCCAGCGTTCCTCAGCATAAGGTATATCCTATTGACAAGGATATCAGACTATACCTCGTAGTGCAGAACGGATTTCGTTGTACTCATAAGGAGATCGTTCCTGATGGATTCCGCGGCCTCAAGATTCGTCATAAGTCGACTTAGAGCTCCTTCGAAAAGCTTATTTTTAATTCGAGAATTAACTGAGGATACGTAACCGTCTACAATCAACCCATGATCGATATTGGACGTCGGGTCGAGGCTCTCATTTTGGTCAAGATTACTATTTCGGGTTTTTTCAGCGCAAGGCGGAAGCTATGAATAGTCATCCATCCGTTTACCCGATGCATCAATATGTTAAGTCTGCTTCGTGTCTATTCTGCAGTCCGTCCACGCAACTCTTTTGATACGTTGAGTCACGTGATCAAGCCTATAAAGGGCATGAATTTGGAAAGGTTCATTCCTTTCTGGCGATTCAACTTAGCATGTGGTATTAAATATTCTCCCAGGTGCCTTAACTCACTCTGGATTTCATCACTCACGTATCAGAATCTGACAACTTGCAGACAGTGTTCGCAGCTTCTCCAGGTGATAATTTAACTGACAACGACTAGTGAGTATTCCCATCCAACACCGTAGATATAGTCTGGGCCCGGGGTGCCAAAAGCACAGAAAAATTGGACCCAGGTTAAAAATCATAAGAGCCCAGGATGAAAATTGTGTGACCTCACCTGCTACCCCTCTTTTTTCATTAAAATTTCTAGAAACCTCCAGGACTAAGGTACTGACCGTGAAAATTTCGCGGTCTTCAAAGGTATAATGAACTAAGGACGCACGGGAATCCCCTCAAATGACGTATTCGCGACCACCAGGGGGAGGTTGCGTCTTAGTTAATGATCAAGCAGGACACCTTGGCAGCCTCTGGAGTTATTAACAAGAACGAAGATTGATCAATGCAGGTATTGGACATAACAAGTTTCTGCGATGGGACGGAGTTTCGAATAAGGCCCACAAGTTGGCTGTTAAGGCCAGACGTTTGCATCATGCATGGTGGAAGGGTGTTTCCTGTGCAGTGGAAAGGCTGAAGTAGATTTTTCTATCAAAACCTCCACACTATTCAGCGTGACCTCTACATATTGCCCCGCCTCATACATCGGCAGATTCAAGAGAGAGAGAGATACCCAGCAAGCAACTTCTGAGTGACCAACTAGCAGGTGGTCCATTTATGGATTTCTCGGAGTCCTTTAGGTAGTCCATGCGATGGCAGTTGTTGCGGGAGGCAATAGTCGTTGGCAGCGACAAAGCTAGATTTCAGCATATTTAGCCGAGGGGGTGCGAAAAATTCAGTATTTAGTCGAGAGAAACTACGAAGTCCATCAGAACCAGGTCCGACATGGGCATCATGATTGTCAATGAAGAAATCATTCAAGGCAAGGGTGAGAGGGGATAACCGGTTTCCTACTTTGATGAAAACACTTACAGGGTGCAGCCGTCTTTAATTAACTTCATATGTGAGAATAACGTAAGCTAACTTCTCTTTGATGTGAGGCAATATATGTATTTCATGGGCGAGCGAGAATGCTTTCTGGAGAAAGACCACTTCCAACCGGTGATACTCAGGGAAACTAAGGACAAAAATTATAGGCAATGTTATAGCTGATGTTTGGGTGCGACTCAGTGGGACCAATAACGGCAGGCTGCTCATCTGAAGTACAGAAGTCGGATACAATGGAAGGATGGGGGTGAGGTGGCAGCGGTTACAGATAACCTTTCAGGCTTATTCCGAGACGATGAGAGGGCGGCAAATAAAAGAGATACCGACTGACGGAGTTCTCGCGATACTGGTAGAAATTTAAGAATTGTTGATATAGATACCAATTTAAGGATTGCCCGTTAGTACATGGTCCTTCGAGCCGGATATCTGGTCGAGCCAATAGTTTCAGATATCCTATACATTCAGTTATTCGTCGATACTACCGCATAATACAATGGCTCCGGGACAGGCAGAGCAAGGAGGTTCAGCATCCACAACAAACGTAGTCAGCGAGCAACGACACAATCTAGAGGAGGTTCTTCGTCTGATTCGGAACTTCAAGAAGGATTCGAGGACGCGATACAACCTACAATATTTTCAATATCGAGAGGAGACGCTAAAGCGAGCATGGGCGAACTGCGAAGCCTTGCACGGCAGGGTGAAGACTATGAGGGCTCAGGATGCCGCACTGTTTGCGCAGTATATGAAAGAGTACGAGGAGGTCGAGGATGTCTGGGGCGAATGTTCGGTGGTATTCCGTCAAAATATTGCCGGTTACATAGCTGCGGACAGCAGTCAACGTCCAGTAGTTCAAGAGGCTCCAGATGCAGGCTGGAAAGGATTAAAATACCCAGCTACGGCGGCGACTACACTCAGTGGGCAGCATTCCATGACTTATTCAAGGTCATGGTGCACGACAACAACAAGTTAAATGGTGTGCAGAAGCTTCAATATCTCCGTGCGTCGGTCAACGGCGAGGCAGAACAATTGATACGCCACCTCACTCTAACAGAGAATAATTATGCGGCAGCATGGAAGTTCCTGAAGGAAGGATACGATAACAAGAGGGCCATCGGGAATGCCTACATGAAGGGCATATGGAGTTTACCGACCAGCACTCCAGCTAGTGCGATATGTCACAAGCGCATATTGGACACGACCGAGCAATTCCGTGCCAATACTGAATCATTGGGAGCAGATTTAGTCGACTTAATCATGGTTTACATCCTACAACAAAAATTGGACACTGAAAGTAATTCTGAATGGCAGAAATTTATTGGTTCTTCGAACGAGATACCAACTTTGGAACAATTCACGACCTTCTTGTATCAACGGTTCACAATACTGGAAGCAGTGCAGATTACCCAACGCAAGACGGTGAGAGTAGGGGCACACTCAGTACAAGCAGCAGGAGCCGTCTGCCGAGTATGCCAGGTCGATCATCGAATTTCCCAATGCGACACATTTTTTAACTCGGACATAGCCAAACGAGGAGAGCTGGTAGCATCTTTGCGGCTGTGCTACAATTGCTTGCACGAGGCTCATCCAGCCAGGAACTGCCCATCACGCAAAAGGTGCAAACAGTGTGGAAAAAAAGCATAACTCAATGTTACACCAAGCATCGTCGAATAGAGCTGCATCTTCAACTTTGCCGAATCCACAGCAACAAGTCTCATCGCTGAATGCTATCAACAGTGGCGTCGACATTTCGGCTGTTCTATTGGCTACAGCAAGGATTCTAGTAAAGGACAGCCAAGGCACATTCATCCTTTTGCGTGCATTAGTTGATCAAGGGTCCCAGCGTTCGTTCATCAGTGAAGCTGCGGCGCAACTCTTACGGCTACCACGTCGAGCGACAAATCTGACAATCAGCGGCATCGGGAGTCATTCAACGAGCAGCAAGGGAGCGAAATCTGCTCAATGCAAAGAGAAATGATCGACAAGATGTTTCAACTTATCTTTTTTCGTAGTAACACATATAACGGACAAGATTCCCCAGTCCAAGACACCATGTAGGATAGCTGAATTGAGACAGGAGGATTTAGCCGACTCATAGTATCACATTCCGGGGAAGATCGACGTCCTCCTGGGTGCTGACGTTTATGACGGTCTATTGGAAAATGGTGTAATCCGGATAAAGCATACCAAAGTTGTGGCTCAAAAAACCAAAATCGGTTGGATCCTGTCCGGGCCTGTCAACCAAGTAACACGAGAAGCAGAACCTTCCATTAGTATGGTTAGCATCGAACAGCTAGATGCTGACATACGAAATTTATGGGAACAGGAAGAGTTGCCACAAGAGCGAATCCTCACCCAAGAGGAAGCAAACTGCGAGAGGCAGTTCATCCGAACTACTAAGAGGGATCCAACGTCAGGCCGACACATAGTCAGACTGCCGATTAAGCCTGACATGAACCCCTCGATCATGCTGCATCCGTCATTAAAAGACGCTATCATACGCCTCCGCCAGACAGAGACAAAACTCGAACGGAATCCAGAGCTCAAAGCACAGTACAATGCATTCCTAAAGGAATATCTGGAATTGGGCGGAATATCTGGACGTGGGGTCGACAGTCGAGACTGCGACTTACTGCGAATTGTTTGGAGACCAGAACCCCAAGGTCCAATAAGGCACTACCGGCTAAACACAGTTACTTATGGCACCGCCAGTGCTCCTTTCCAAGCAACACGTACACTACAACAGGTCGCTGAAGACAAGCAATTCACGTCGCCATCAGCAAGTGAAAGCATCAAAAAGGACTTCAATATAGATGGCTTGCTGACCGGATCCTCGACCATAGAAAGTGCAGCGAAATTGCAAAACGATATCGTGACCGTTCTCAAAAAAGCTGGATTTAGCATTCGTAAATGGTTCACGAATTATGAGGAGGTTCTGAAGCATGTAAACACCGCTGACCGGGAAACGTCTGACGTAGTCGACATCAATCTAGAGAATACCGTCAAGACATTGGGTTTGCAATGGATTCCTAGAGACGGCATATTCACCTTTAAAGTGAAACTGCCTTACATCTCAGCGAATGAGCCAGTTACGAAACGAATAATTACATCCAATGCTGCAAGATTATTCGATCCACTTGGTTGGATCCAGCCCATCATAATAGTTAGCAAGATATTTATCCAAAGGTTGTGGCTGACTGAGACGAAAGTGGCACCTTTAAAGGTACAGTCAGTACCCCGGCTAGAATTGAACGGTGCCGTCCTACTATGCAGATTGTTTCATCAATCGTGAAGCGAGCCTGCAAATTCCCTGCCGACACAGCTGCATTTTACTGGACGGATTCGACCATTGTCCTCGCTTGGTTGAGTAATCACCCAGCCAGGTGGAAAACGTTCGTCGTAAATAGGGTGAGCAAAATCCAGGCTACGAGCAACTCTAGTCAATGGAGGCACGTCGATACAGAGTAGAACCCGGCGGACATAGTGTCACGTGGAGTGACTGCTTCTTAGCTCCTCAAAAGCGGCTTGTGGTGGAACGGACCCGAGTGGCTGCAACACAAACCAATCAACTACTCGTCAAGGGCAATCGACATTACCACGACACTCGAGAGGAAGCCTGAGACCTCCTGCAAAGTGTGGCATATTGCCTTCGCTTTAAGTCACACACGGCGCAACAACCGGTATCCGGTCTAGGCCTGCCTTAATAAGGAACTCCAGACATCCCGGTTTTGCGCCGAGGTCCACCAATTCGATATCCCTAAAAGCTGTCTGGCGTCCTGACCCACGCCATCGCTCCATCTTAGGGAGGGTCTGCCTCGTCTTCTTTTTCTACCATAGATATTGCCCTTATAGACTTTGCGGGTGGGATCATCCACATCCATACGGATTAAGTGACCCGCCCACCGTAACCTATTGAGCCGGATTTTATCCACAACCTGACGGTCATGGTATCGCTCGTAGATTTCGTCATTGTGTAGGTTACGGAATCGTCCATCCTCATGTAGGGGGCCAAAAATTCTTCAGAGGATTCTTCTCTCGAACGTGGCCAAGAGTTCGCAATTTTTCTTGCTAAGAACCCAAGTTTCCGAGGAATACATGAGGACTGGCAAGATCATAGTCTTGTACAGTAAGAGCTTTGACCCTATGGTGAGACGTTTCGAGCGGAACAGTCTTTGTAAGCTGAAATAGGCTCTGTTGGCTGACAACAACCGTGCGCGGATTTCATCATCGTGGTTGTTATCGGTTGTGATTTTCGACCCTAGATAGGAGAAATTGTCAACGGTCTCAAAGTTGTATTCTCCTATCCTTATTCTTCTTCGTGTTTGTGTTTGACCAGTGCGGTTTGATGTTGTTGGTTAATTCGTCTTCGGTGCTGACGTTGCCACCATATATTTTGTCTTGCCTTCACTGATGTGTAGCCGAAGATCTCGCTTCGATTGCCGCCTGCTCAATCTGGATGAAGGCAGTTTGTACACCTCGGGTGGTTCTTCCCATGATGTCGATATCGTCAGCATAGGCCAGTAGTTGGGTGGACTTGAAGAGGATCGTACCTCTTGCATTTACCTCGGCATCACGGATCACTTTCTCGAGGGCCAGGTTAAAGAGGACGCATGATAGCGCATCCCCTTGTCGTAGACCGTTGTTGATGTCGAATGGTCTTGAGAGTGATCCTGCTGCTTTTATCTGGCCTCGCACATTGTTCATGGTCAGCCTAGTCAGTCTTATTAATTTCGTCGGGATACCGAATTCTCTCATGGCCGTGTACAGTTTTACCCTGGCTATGCTATCATAGGCGGCTTTAAAGTCGATGAACAGATGGTGTCCATATTCCAACAGTTTTTTCATCGCTTGCCGCACAGAGAAAATCTGATCTGTCGCTGATTTGCCTGGAGTGAAGCCTCTTTGGTATGGGCCAATGATGTTCTGGGCGTATGGGGCTATCCGGCCTAACAAGATAGTGGAGAATATCTTATAGATGGTACTCAGCAACGTGATACCTCTATAATTGCTGCACTGTGTGATATCTCCCTTTTTATGTATGAGACAGATAATGCCTCGTTGCTAATAGTCAGGCATTGATTCGCTGTTCTACACCTTGAGCACAAGTTGATGAACCACTTGGTGTAACTGGTCGCCTCCATATTTAACCAATTCGGCTGTAATTCCATCGGCTCCTGGCGACTTATGATTTTTTAGCCGATGAATTGCACGGACTGTTTCTCCTAAACTTGGTGGTGGCAGTATGTGTCCGTCGTCTTCAGCTGGCGGGACCTCCAACTCGCCGATGTTCTGGTTGTTCAGTAGCTCACCAAATTACTCAACCCATCGCTCCAATATGTCTGTCGGAAATCAAATTACCCTCTTTGTCTCGGTAGGATGAGCATCGAGGTGTATAAGGCTTCATCCTGCTGACTTGTTGGTAAAACTTCCGCACCTGGTGCGGTTGCTCCCTGTATTTTTCTAGTTCACTGACTTGTTGGTTCTCCCAGGCTTCCTCTTTCCGTCTGTGAAGTCGCTTCTCCGCTCGACGGAGTTCGTGATAAGTCTCTGCGCGTGCCCGCGTTCTTTGAGAATGCAACATTACTCGGTATGCAGCATTCTTCCGTTCCGTTGCTAGCTTACATTCATCGTCAAACCAGCCGTTCCGACTCCTTTTGCGGCTGGGGCCAAGTATATTTGTAGCCGTATCCATGATAACGTTCTTCAGGTGGTTGTGAAGATCATTAGTTGATGCTTCATCTCCAGGTCCTCTATTGACTGCGGTTATTGCGGCATCCATTTCCCTCTTATAGGTGTCGCGGAGGGTTGTGTTGTGGATGGCTTCAGTGTTCACTCTCACCTGATTGTCAGAGGGGATTCTAGGTGGTATTGTTATTCGAGCTCGGAGCACCATGCCAACGAGATAGTGATCCGAGTCTATATTGGCCCCCCTATATGTTCTGACATTCATCAAGGCTGAGAGGTGGCGGCGTTCGATCAACACGTGGTCAATTTGGTTGAAAGTGGTCCCGTCTGGAGAGGCCCACGTATGTTTGTGGACCGCTTTCCGCGCAAACCAGGTACTTCCAACAACCATTTCGTCTGACCCTGCTAATTGAATAGTCCGCAGTCCGTTATCATTTGTTTTTTCGTGTAAGCTATGGGAGCCAACGTATCGCCTGAATACGGGCTCCTTCCCTACTTGGCTGTTAAAATCCCCAAGTATGATTTTGATATCATATCTGGGACAGGCTTCGAGGGTTCTTTCTACTGCCTCGTAGAAGGTATCCTTCTCCGACTCTGCAGTCTCCTCTGTAGGGCGCGACGTTCCTTGAAATTAATTACGACCCCTTTTCCCTCCCAGGGGGAGGTTGGATCTAAGCTCATGATCAAGCAGGATATCTTGTCTGCCTCTGAAGTTATGGACAAGAACGATGATCAGTGGATGTATTGGACATAACAAATTTCTGGGGTCAAATAAAGCCCAGAAGCTAAGGCTATTAAGGTCAGGCATTTGTATCACGCATGGTGGAAGGGTGTTTCCTGTGTGGTATCTAATACACTGAATTTCTGAATCTACTGAAGTAGATTTTGCTACCAAAACCAGGAGGAAAGGGAAGGGTAGATTTAAGAGAGGGTGATATATAACAAGCCACTCTTGAGTGTCGAATTAGCGGGTGGTTTACCAATGCGTGTTTCTAGGAGTTCTTTCAGTGGTCCATGTGATCGCAGTGGTTGCGGGAGGCAATCGTCGTTGGCAGTGACAATGATAGATTTCAGCATATCTTGCCGAGAGAATGCAAAATGTTCTGCATTTAGTAGAGAGAAACTAGGAAGTCCATCAAAACCAGGTCCAGGTGATTGTCAATGAAGAACTCTTTCAAGGCAAGGGTGAGGGGGGATAACGGGTGGCCCAAAACAGATGACGAGTAGAAAAAGAAGAGAATGCATAGTGATACATCAGTGAGGTAAGACCAAGTAAATCATGAGGTTACTTTGAGAAGGAGACTATTGTGGAAAACCTGATAAAAGTGGGGAAGGATCAATCGAGCGGAATTGGCGGCGTCGCAAATTTTTTATCAGTAGTATCAGTGTATCAGTAAAATGAGTAAAATTAGTATGATTTCCGAAAGCTCGGTAACTTACTTTCTGCATGCTTATGACAAATGTTTCTTGCATCTCCGTCGCAAACTAAATTTGGAGGAGCGCAGCTATCCAGGTCGACTAACTCGATATTTCACCCATGAACTGATGTGCTCATAAGGTTTGATAAACGCATCTTTCGGCAGGAAGGATTAACAACTGCGTTGGAATCGTCGGAGCTTACTACTTTGAGCTATCTTTCGTTGACTTCATAGATGAGGATAACGAAAGCCGACTTCTCCTTGATATGAGGAAGCATATGAGGTTTCTTTGGAGAGCATGAATGCTTTCGGCAGAAAGGACACTTCCAACAGAGTATGCCCGGTGGTACTCAGGAAAACTAGGGACAGAAATTGTTAGCAATGTTATAGCTGATGAACCTCCAATGTTTGAGTGCGACCTAGTGGTGCCAATATCAGCAGGCTGTCCATCTGAAGTACAGAAGTCAGATACAATGGAAGAGGGGTGACAATGAGTACATATCAGCTTTCAGGCTTATCCCCGTACGGTGAGAGGCCGCCAAATAAAAGAGTGATACCAACTGTCATAGTTCACACGGTAATGGTAGAGGCTGTTGGATGTCGCTCCGGGAGAGGAGTTTGAATATATTCATAGATAGAAGGATGAATATATTCAAGAGTTTTCTTGCAATAATGCACCCTTTACTTTCTTTTTATCCAAATCTAATAACAGTTGTCAGGACAGAAAAAGATAATAAAGAGAGATCTGCTCCCCTAGTAGCAACAAATTATGTATTTTCACTACGGGTCCACGTGATCCGCCTCCCGAATTTTATTTTTCCCAATTTCAACATCGAAAAGCTACCTCTTCATTGAAATTTCATGTGAATATTAGCTTGTGATTTCCATAGATGTCACGTAAATTTATCCACGTAAAATGTCCATGACTGGAAGTTCCTTTGCTTTAACAAAACCGGTGGCTCCATCGACCTCCTCCATCTTCTGATATCTCCCAGCAATAGCGCATCCTTTTACGTATACATTCATAGACTACCGAAATATATGAAACGTTTACTGAGTCATTTAGAATTCTTTCTCTCGAAAGGGGTGAGAGCTTGGAAAAACTTTAAATTCAACTAAATTTATGTCCAAAATTGTAGATTTTATTTAAGATCAACTGTGGAGTATGTGCGCAGAATAAAACCATGTAGAGATCAGTATGAGGGGATAGAGATGAAAACCCTCCATGTCTTAAGCTAACGTGGGGTCAGACGAGTTTTGATCCTACAATTTAGACAGTGACGTGGTTTGAAATGTTTAAATACCGTCCCTGAATTTGGGGACAGAATACTGCTTCAAACGTTCCCTAGATATTGTGCGGATATAGAGCTAGGAGTCGTAGAGCTTGTGACCGGTAAACATTCATTAATATTGCAGTATTCCGAAGCCAGCAACTTTTTAATCTAAAATTACTTGTTTAGCCCAACTGTCACTCATTCCACTTTGCAGCCAAAGCGTCATTACCGCTCAAATTCATTTAGCTAAAGGGAACTGGTTATCCTTGTTCTGCTTTACAACCCAAGCAATATAGGATTAACAGACAAAAAAGGACGAACAGTCCAACAAACCTCGCGCGCGTACTAAATCAGCAACATGGGAAACATTGACGGTTGCAAACTTGAAGACTGGATTTGAGCATTTTCCCAACAGCCCTTTTGCTAACTTGTGGAACGAGGACTATTTCCAAAACTGTTCAGAGACAAAGTTGACAAGGATGACGGCAAAGAACTCAAGGAACAACTGAAATTACATAGTCACTATCCATGCGGTAGTTTTCTGTGAGCATTAGCAACCCCGAAACACAGGACTTGAGACCAGGACTGGGACCGAAGGAAGCAAGGACGGGCTAACGCTCAGCACAGCAGAGCAGGATTAACTTTGCAATATGAGAGTCGAAAAGGAAACTTAGGATGCATTTCTAATTATGCAAACAGTACACTGGAGGCAAATGATGATCACTTGAAAAACACTCGTAAGTGTAATAAAGTCGGTAAACACAGAAAGAAGGATAACGTTCATATGGAAAGTGGGGTCATAGATGTTTAAGAAAGGCAAATGGGGATTTTAAGCAAATGCTTGTACGAAGTTTTCGAGAAGTTTTGTGTAGTCGTTTTGTGTAATGTGTGTGGCAATGCTCAGTAATGTTGGCTGGAACTCCGCAGCATTCACATTGTAATATTTTGTATGAAGTGAATTTATTTGCGGCATTAGTTGATTGTTGGTTTCAGTTTGGTAATGGGCTGCGATGCGGAGTGGGGATATATATTCATAAAAGCTGGAACTTGTGGAAGTTTCCAAATCACATAAGACAACAAAATGGAATAACCATTTTAGAAAGAGCTTATTTTTATGTAGATACCATGAAAGGAGGTGACGCTAACCCAATGGACGTGGACGAGTTCAATGGAATGTCGAAGCCAAAATCAAGTTCAGATGAACAGGCGAAAGGAGAAATCATTGTAGTTCCTTTAGCTGGAAGAGGTGGTGAGTCAATTGCTAATCACTGATGGCTGGGGTTTCTAATCTAATAATCCTGTAAATGGCACCATAATCATTCCTATCACCAACATTTTTTGTTCCCAGGTATGACACAATCGTAAGTAAGTCTTGGAACCGTCCTAGGACCCGTCCTCATGGTATCTCGACTTATCGGGCACCGCTGCCATCTGGGTTCGGGACGACGTTCGACTTCGTGTTCCTGCCGAAGGCCGGGGGGACGGATTTGTCTGAATCCGGTGTTTAGGGGTAACGTTTTTAGCGTTTACCTGACACCGAATGAGTCGATTCCGGACTTTCAGCGCTGGCTTGATGCTCTGGAGGACGTCGTTTCGAGCACGGAGGGACGAATCGTGGTTGGCGGTGATTTTAATGCCAGGGCTCTTGAATGGGGCATGCCTCAATCAGACTCCAGAGGGAAACGCATTCTGGAAATGGGGCTCGTAATTTTAAACACCGGATCCACGCCAACGTTTCGGCGCCCAGGTTGTGAAGGAAGCATTCCTGACATCACTTTTGCGTCGGAATCTCTGGCATCATCGGTGGACGGGTGGCGAGTCCTAGAAAACTTCTCGACAAGTGATCATCAGTACATTGCGTTCGAGGTGTTTGACGCTACTTCCCGGCGAGCACCAACCCGACGTTCTCTCTGCGTGTGGAATGTCGCGAGGGTGAACATCGGAAGGTTCGTCGAAGCTCTTGGAGCAGGTAGGGCCGCGCTGGGGGGCACTCCGGGGGGTGGTGGTGTCGCAGCTAACACCGTCGTAAATTCAGGGATGAATCTGATAACGACGGCGTGTGAGGCTTCCATGCCCCGGAGAGGCCCCAGGCGCGACAAGCCTTCTATGTACTGGTGGACGGCGGAAATTGCCGACCTTCGGAGGGAGTGTCATAAGCTTCGCCGTTTGGTACAACGTTTGTACGCCAACGAGGATGCATGTGCCATAAAGGCACAATATAGATCAGCAAAAAGGAGACTCCGCAGTGTTGTAAATAAAAGCAAAGCTCGCGGCTGGCAAAATCTTGTTAATGAGGTGAATGATGACCCGAGGGGACTTGGCTATAAGCTTGTCACTCGGAAAATCGGGGCTCTGCGGAAGCCCTGCATATTGAGCACTGACCAGATGGACCGCATTTTGCGGGCATTGTTCCCCAGACACCCTGTACGGGTTGATGTAAATAGCGCGGAAAGCGTCGTGGATTGTCCCCTTTTCACAATGGGAGAACTCGAAGAAGCGGTTCTCACTATGAAAAACGGGAAGGCGCCAGGTCCTGATGGCATCCCGGCGGAAGTTTACAAACTGATGTTCCGCCAACGGCCAGAATTGCTGCTCGAAGCGTTCAACGGGTGCTTGAAGGAGGGCATTTTTCCTTGTCGCTGGAAAGTGGCCACACTCGCGTTGATCAGTAAGGGTAAAGGAGACCCGGAGCTCCCGTCTGCATGCCGACCGATGTGTATGCTTGACATGGCCGGAAAAGTGCTCGAGAAGCTCATCAGGGGTAGACTCGCTGAAGCGATCCGTGCTGCCGGGGACTTATCCGCAAGGCAGTTCGGGTTTAGAACAGGGAAATCTACAGTGGATGCTGTTATGGAGGTCGTAGATGCGTTTAATCGAGCCGGGGCACACAGCCGCCGATCTCGACGGATAGTGCTCCTCATAACGCTTGATGTCAGAAATGCTTTCAATTCCGTAAGATGGACAGATATGCTAGGCACACTAGAGAACTCCTTTCACGTGCCAAGCTATCTCTTGCGGATATTGAGGGATTATCTGAAAGACCGCTCCCTGCTCTATGAGACGCTAGAGTGCCAGAGGAGGATGGAAATCATGTCGGGAGTAGCGCAGGGATTCATCCTAGGGCCGGACCTCTGGAGCGCTTCCTACGATAGTCTGCTGAGACTCGATATGCCCGAAGCGTCGCGCCTGGTCGGTTATGCAGACGACGTTGCGGCACTTGTTGTCGGACGCACTGTGGAACAGGCGCAAAGCAGACTTGGCATATTGATGCGACGGGTAAGCGGATGGATGACTGCTCACGGTTTCAACCTTGCGCTGGAAAAAACCGAAGTAGTCATCCTGACCAGAAGGAGAATCCCGACCTTGCGTCCCATATCGATCGGCGAGTTGACTATAGAGTCAAAACCAGCGATTAAATACCTTGGTTTAATGCTCGACTCGAAGATGAGCTTCTTCGAGCAAATCAAAGCAGCCGCGAACAGGGCTGCAGCAGGAGTCGCGGCCGTGAGTCAGCTAATGGCGAATGTCGGCGGCCCTATATCAACTAGGAGACGTCTCCTCATGGGAGCAACGCAGTCCGTCCTTCTATATGGTGCGGAGGTATGGGCTGATGCCTTTAACAAGGAGGTGCATCGTAAACGCCTCGCTCAAGTGCAGAGGCGGGGAGCTTTGCGAGTGCCGTCTGCTTATCGCACAGTCTCCGGACCAGCTGTGATGGTGATTGCGGGAGTGATCCCCGTTGCCCTCCTTGCCAAGGAGCGCCAAGCTATCTATCGCCGTAAAGGCGAAAACTTAAGAGAAGTGGTTGCCCGTGAAGAACGTCAACGCACCCTTAACGAGTGGCAACCTTCATGGCAAAATGAGCTAAGGGGCAAGTGGACTGCGCGGCTAATCAACAAATTAGATGATTGGTTGAACAGAAAGCACGGTGAGATTGATTACTTCCTTACCCAACTTCTAAGTGGGCATGGAGGTTTTCAGTCTTACCTGCACAGGGTTGGGAAGGCGCGATCTCCTGATTGTGTGTTCTGCAGTAGAGTGGCGGATGACGCTGAACACACCTTTTTGTCTTGCGAGAGGTGGGACGGCCTCCGTCAGCAGCTTTATGCAGACACAGGGGAGCTCTCTCCAGACAACATTGTCAGAGAGATGCTGAAGAGCGCTGGCCGCTGGAATCGTATTGCGTATTATGTTCGCGCTCTTCTTACTACGGAGAAGATTGAACTCGACCGGCAGAGGGATCGGACGGTAAGGGGTTCCCTGAACTAACAACTCCCTTCCTCCCCTCCTCTCCCCTCCCGTTGGTGAAGGGAATTCCCTGACTTGAAGGCTCCCAAAGCCGGGAGAGCGGGAGGGCTAGCCCGAAGTAATGTGTCAAACGGTTCCAGGCTAGTTCTCTGATGACAGGGAGGTGTTTAGCTGGTAGTCCGCCAGCGTGCTGTTGCGGGAGTCCAACACTCTGTGCGTAAACGCATTCACCTACCCTACTCCCAAAAAAAAAAAAATGGCATCATAGTCATTCTTATTAACAACATTTTTTGCTCCCAGGTATGACACAACCGTAAGTAAGTCTAGGAACAGTACCAGGATTCAAGTTCATATCATTCGTCCCCAGTCACATCGGTAATTTCAGACTGGATTCTCAACTTGATCAAATCATCTCAGCGTTCCTGAACTCTGCCTGGCTTTCCGAAAGATTTGATTCATAAAGAGGAATTAGCATTTTCAATAGCATCCCTAAGTTCATCTACATTCTCAGACAATGAAGGCGTAGACTAGTTGACAATATGATCACCATTGTGTGCGGCGGGAGTTATTATCCTTTTTTGAGTCAGGTCGAGAGTTCCAGAGGCTGCCACAAGTGAGATTGAAACCAAGGACTTTTATTGCTGAAGTTGCCTGCCTTAATCACCCGATTAGACCACCAAGTGATCTGCCTATACTAGTGCAATGCCGATAGAATAGTGCGCGTACGAAAACGCAGGACAGATTCCTTTATTTCGCAAAGCACGCGCTTTTTTGAAGTGTATTTTCTACATAATTTTCCCATAATCCCTAACACACTTAACGCACTCATTATTCGGGGGAGTTGAAGAAATAATGGATAACTAAAAGCAAATTGCAACCGCCAGAATTTTGCAAATATTTGCACTCCCACCTAAGAAGTAACCAGTAAAGTTTTAATGAAGATCCTGGGGATTCAACGAGTACTGGCCATGTAGGCATAATGCCATGATCGTTTTCAGACACGAAATGGTTCGGAGACTACAATCAGAGCCCTGCCTTCAATGACAACATGGTACTAGTTTATACGGAGTGCAGGCCCAGGATACATATCAGTGGATGCGAGGTCTATCTACAACCTTTGCTGCAATTAACAGGTAAGCGGCCCGAGTTGTACAGCAGACTTTCACGCTTGAGTCCACAATGATGTTTGTTCGAGATTTGGGCACAACCACAGCCACTATGAAACGCCCACAAGGGTTCTAAACGCAAATAGACCAGCCGAAAGCAGATCCTCCAGGACTTCTCCTACAAGGTATGTTCTCAGAGTGCTATCCGGGCGTCGTTGGTAGATCTGCCAGTTGGTAAGCCTTAACGTCTGTCCGACACCAGATGGGACGTTTTCACTCGCAATCACTGGGTTATAATCTTCTTCAGGACTTTGCAAAGGTCGGGAGAACAGATATAGCCCTATACACCCTAGAATTACCCGTATCTTTCTCTGGCGACTTCAGGAGCACAACAACCATCGCAGTTATCCAAAAAGCAGGAAAGTAGCTCTCCTGTGAACATTAATCATGCAAACACTGAACATGAGATAAGGTGGCCCGCCAGATGGTTTTGAATACCTCACCAGTCATCTCACGCTCACCATGCTCTCTTCGGTCTCGCAACACTGTAGAATAAGAATCTCTCCCCTCTTTAACGCAATTGCCAAGAGACGCCGAAGCTCGGATCTCGGAAACGGTTTTTCCGATAAGGTAATCACGCCACGTCAGCAAAATCTCGTCGTTCACCTTGCATATCAGGTAGAGCCTTTCCAAAAATGCTTACCAAGGAGACCCTTCCAGTCTTCTTCCTTTGACTGCCTCAACAGCTCTTTATATGACGAAACACCTTGATTGTAGGTGTAAGTTGGTCAACATCGACAGGAGGATTGATAACACTTTGACGGTGGGCCCTTTGGATTCTCTCCCTCAGGCTCTCAGACCTTCATGCATTTGACCTAACATTTAAACAATACAAAATCAGCTTCAAAAGCGTTTCAAATAAAAGTTTCCTTCTCCGTATAGCACGGTGAAAATATGTGCCGTGGACAATTGTGCTATGCCAATAGGGGAGACCGTATTCGAGTCCATGCATAGAGTGAATAGTGTGTCGGGAAAGGACGGAACCACCTCACCCAGGTATGCAATAAACTCCCAAAGTGGGCTGTAGATTGACTGTATATACTTTCGTAAAACCACCGCACCGATGACCAGTGATTGAGATATACACGCCTACTCACTAGTGAGACTCTCAACGCAAACGCAATCTAAACGCGTATCATATATGACAAAGCTAGCTTGACCGACCTCCTAGCAGTGCACTCTCTTATCTCCGCAGGGAAGCCTCTGACCCAGCCATGGATTGTCTAGGGTTCCTATAACATAGGGATGCCAATATTATACTCACGAATGTGCATCACGGCAATTGGAGCAGCCTGAACAACACGAGTTGATACGCAAGATGCTGATTTAAGACCATCTTGGCTCTGCTTCAACCAATCTGTAACCGAGAAAAATGACGCATTCGGTCTTGATGAAACGATCCCGCTATTGAATTGGGCAAAGGCTATAGAAGAGAAAGATAACTGCCAACTATGATATAAACGAAACCTCTTTACGTATGCCAAATTCTGAGGAACGTAAACGTGTCAATTTTGGGCCTAAACTACGAATCAATTTCGTTGTAATTTGCAACAATATTGTATATACTGAACAGTACTTCACCCCTTGGAAACTATCCTTGAATCCGCAGAAATGCGAGACTATCGTATTCTGCTGTAACGCAAAGATGACGCCGAAAATAAGGAGCAACATATCAACCCTTTCCCAGAAAACCCACAATGCAGCAATTGCAACCGTAAAGGAAGTTGCCTACCTCGGCGTGACAATGAATTCCCGTCTATCCCACCTCCCACATACCACGAAGGTACTAACCCGTGCAACTGGTGCATTCGAATCCCTTTACCCAATCCTGAAATACAGCAGCCTCCGAAAGTCAAGCTGTTTTGCTACAAGCAGCTTATCTGTCTCCTCCTCATTTTCGGCTGCATCTTCTGGTCTGACAGTTCCCCTTACCAAATCGACCGACTCCATCTCAAAGAACGCAGAAACCTACGTCGTTGCTCCAACATCTACAAAAACGAAAATCGCTCCAAATACATCTCCAACCAGATCCTCCACGTCTACTGTCAAACGCCCCGCATCGACACAGTCCTAGCCCATCATGCCCTCAAATTCGTCAACAAATGTCTATCCCATCCAAATCCCCTTATCTCCCAGGCTTTTTACGAACTTATCTGTTCCCTCGTCGGGTGATTGCCTCTCGGACACCAGGAGGTCCAATTTCCAGGACAACATTGTGGTCAACTTTTAAAATACTTTACGCATCAAGTGGACGCGAATATCTCTTTTGAAGGTAAATTGCACCAGGAATTGAAGCTGACCCAATAGGCTAGGCAGGGTCGCTCCAAGTAACCTAATTAACAATACAGAGCATTTCCTACAACCGTGATTATTGTTGAACGGACAGTGGAGCAGAATCCAGCCGGTTGCTTGGAACTAGCCTGTGGAAGCTTCTCCAACCTACTACCAGAAATATCTTTGTAGGATCTCCCCTTTTCCCGTATTGTGGGTGTCTGGTTAAACGCCTTCGTGATCGGATTCTAATATGAAATAATAAACCCTCCTGGATTTGGTACGGGAGATAAACATTCGCCACCTGAAGTTAGCGGCTGTTAAGTAGTGCGAGTAGATTATAACGTTTCCGCCCTCCGAAATACTGTCTAGAGTGGAATCCAGCCTGGCAAATTGGTCGGAATCTTGAATAACCAGAAAGGTGGCTTCAGTAGTGCCGTTGAATTTTCAGCGAGTTTTTACGCTACCCCACGCTTTCGGGCAGCTATGTAAAGCTAGGGCTCGGATCATGCCCGGCCTACTGACAGGCTTTCAGTATCGCTAGTAACGCAGCTTGCTACACACGGGAGTATCGTGGAAGACCGTGTCACTTAGCGGCTGAATACTCGCACGTCGGCCACACAGATCGGTGAAAAATATTGTGTTATAACCTTGAACTACATCGTCGACCTTCCACTATGCCATAGGTGGAAAGGCACAGCAAAAATTCCTTATGAAGCTCGACGGCGTGACGGTGAGTTGCCACTCATCTAAGGTGTGCTGCCGTTCTTCACGAGCACCTCTCTTGGCTATTCTCCCCTGCACTTGCATATGCTTTACGCTTCTCAGCAAGACGCGCAGCAGATATCACTCCCGCGATCACCATCACGGTCGGTTCAGAGACAGTGCGATACGCAGACGCCACCCACAAAACTCCTCGTCTCTCTACTTGCACGTGACGCTTACGATATACTCCCTTGCCAAGAACAGGACAAACTGCATTGGACTTATCAGGAGACGTCGCCTGCTAGACGAAGGACCCCCAGTATTTGCCATTAATCTACTTAACGCCGAAACTCCAGCTCCAGAGTCAGTCCAAGGTACTTTATCGTTGGTTTTGACTCTATTACCAAATATCCGAACTATATGGGACGCAGGGTCGGAATTCTCTTTTTAGTTAGGATTACTACTTCGTTTTTTTAAGTGCAAGATTGAAACCTTGAGTGGTCATCCAACCGCTTACCTGTCGCATTAATATGCCAAATCTGCTTTGCGAGTTTTCGACAGTGCTTCCGGCAATAAGGGCCGCGACATCATCTGCATAACCGACCTGGCACGACTCTTCTGGCATGATGAGTTTAAGTAGACTACCATTTGTAGCGTTCCAGAAGTCCAGCCCTAGGATGGATCCCCGTGCCACCCCCGACGTGAGCAGGAGGCGGTTCCTCAGATAGTCCCCCTATATCCCTAGGAAATAGTAGCATCACCCAGTTTTCCATAGGGATCCTGGATTCTTGTAGGCACAGGAATTTAAAAAGGTTGCTCTCATCCATAAGGATTTTCGGCAACAAGATGTGACTGGTGGATCTCTTGGGAATGTCCGTGGGGGATGCTAATTTGTAATGAAACATTGGAAATTTAGGTGGTCAAAGGACAGTGCTGGACTTCAGTCACATTCAAAGACTCCGCCTATCCGCCGACAGACGGCAACTGACGAGGAACTTCTGGAACAGCGACCCACGTTAAAGGACCGTTTGATATGACACGTCGGAATTGCGGTCGGTATCGTACCTGAAAGCCGGGTTGATGTCGACGCTGACTTTGTTTGTTAAGGAGGTGTTGGACGATGAGCAGCACTCTTTCATGCTTAAGAAACCTTGCAAAGTTTAGTCCAGCCATTGCTCATCTAATTCTCCCAACTAGTTCGTCAGGTGGTACTCGAGGAACAATGTCGTCGGAAAAAGATTCTCATATTCTGAACTCTTGCGACCTAAGAGGTGACGGGTTCGAGGGATCTTCGCCCATCGACGAGTTCCTTTCAGGCTCGAATCTTAGACACATTCGACTCTACAACGGAACTTTTCGCGATTATTGGAATATTCCTATATATTATTTACTGGAGAAGCGGGGGATTGGTATTAGGAATTTCGGCAGACGCTCAGTGTCTAGGTCTTCTGAACGCTCTCCGGGATTGTTTGCCAGACATTGATTTCTGGGAAACGAATCCCGAGCCGGACTCAAAAACACCGAGAACCTTTCGCGGAGTTTTGTAAAGACATCTGTCGGTTGGTATCCAGACTCCATCAACCACCTAAGGAGGCTAAACTGGTGGAAACCCCGCGTCGTAGTTTAAGACCCGAGATCATGCGGGCAATTTTCCCTATCCAGATAACCACTATTCGTGATTTTTCTGACTTTCGGAGCGCAGAGGTCGAAGCGTACAAGTCACACTGTTCTCGTTGCGCGCTCCCAAAAAAATTTAAGGGTTCGTTTCCTTGGAGAAGGGACCGCAACACTAAATGCCTTAACTCCCTGTTCGTCTCACATATTGAAGGGAACCGACAATTCAGAAATGACCCACGTTGGGCGCAATTTGTAATAAAACATAAGATACTCAAGCTGGTCGTTTGGCCGCCTAGTTCTCCTATGTTTCATTGCATCTCCTATTTTCATTATATTACAGAAGTCGTAATAATCCAAATTAGACAAAAACTCTTGAAAAATTGCATATTTAAATCGATTTGCAATAACCCACATTGGGTGCCACTTTCAATTACCGATACGCCACGTTTTACATCCGTAAATATCCATTACGAAACAACTCGTCAAACAGCCTAAAAGTCAACAAATTGTAAATTCGGTTCTGATATGTTTTCTGATTAATGCTGATGAAAGTTTCCATTACTTTCGTCATAAATCATAACATCAAAACTCCATTTGTGGAAAATGCTATATCCTTTTCCATATCGCTGGAAAATTCGGCCATGACTAATGGAATTTCGCTTATTGAAATTCGTATCATTCCCATTCCGGAGTTGCTTTCAAAGAGCCCGGAATTATCTTCATCAAGTCCACTATATGCCGGAGGTCCTGGATTTCAGTTCGAATTTCATTAAGACGTATTTCATTACTGCAACTATTCGTGGATATTACGCCGCTATAGCATTGCATTAATGTCCTTTTCCTGTAGTTAGATCAGATATTTCAAGTCGTTTGGAAATTTTAAAGTAATTTCGAAAAATCCTTTTAGGTCCTCCCGTATTGTCCTTCTCTTCATGGTGCTGTAGAGTCCTTCTCACCCCCTCCACCGTCCTTGGTCTGTCATTAATCGATTTCGGTCGTCATTAAATCAATTTGTAAATTTTATTAATTTCGTGTAATTACCAGGCCATTTGCAGTATCGGGTAATTGAGACGAAGCACGGGAAAGTTGCAAACTACCCCATGGAGAAAGGACGACCTGGCAAGGAACAAGAATGAATGAGTGGAGCGACATAACGTCATTCGTTTCATTATGTCGTGATAAAGTTTTCTCCTCATTAATAGTCGAAACGTTCGCTACATTCAGCAAGCCATCCGGCGAGTCCTGCAGAAAGGATATATAATCACGGCTCTTTGAGAGGTGACAGGCGAACCAAAGAAGCGACGCAATCGAGTGGATTGGGGGGGGGGGGGGGTGTAGTGGAAGAGTAGTGCCGGGAGATTTTCTGCCTTTTATGCTGGACACTTTTTGTTTTGTTATAAAGGCTGTCAATGTTGGACTGCTGAGGATCCCTCCCATTGTGCAAGAGAATCATTCATGTTGTGATGAAAGAGGGAAGCCGAGAAAGCAATGCTTTATTTCGGTACTTTCGCGGACTTTAATTGGAAGCATCCTTTCTGCATTGGGTTAGTGCCTGGGACAATGAAAACTCCTACAATTGAAAACAATATCATGAATACAAATTAACTGCTGAGCGAATTTTGTTTTATTGTCGTCTTTGGAGGGTCGTAAGAAAGTCTGATGTCCCTTTGTGTAAATTATTTACGATTTCAATGGAAGTTTTGTCGTAATCGTAAAATAGTGTAGGGAACAGAAAAAGTTCAGATATAGTTTGGATTATCAAAAAGATTTCACAAAGGCTAAGTCACAATTGGGTTTAAAGCTTCTTCAATCACATGTACAGAAGGAGCGAAAAGTTTTGTCTATCCTTTTTCCGAAGATGAGTATGGAGTTCGATAGGGATTTCTGTATATGTCATTGGGGGATTTATTAGGTAGTAAACTTGAATTCGGAATGTAGTAAAAAAATTACTGATTACCATTAATTTAACTAAACTACGTGGAACCACACACTTCGGGCTTGGTCTATTTGATTCCGTTGCAAACAGCCCCACAATAGCATCATAAATGCTTCAATCTTTCTTATCTACAGTTCATCCTCCTTGAATGAAGGTAACGGATGAAACCCAATATCTCATCCATCAAAAGGATTTGAACACCGTCATCATCAACATCATCATTATTGTCAGATTTATATCGATACCACGTCAATGATGGATGTGGAGATGTGGTAGCTGTGACAATCCATAGTTGGAGCTAGGATACTCACCACACAATGGCACAATGGTTAAAGGATTTGACGCACTTTTGACCACCGGAGGTTTTCCTATGGAAAGGACTCAATAGCTCAGTTTTTTACTTGATGGTATCAGTGGAGGATCCAGGAGGAAAGCTACGAGAATAAAAAAGGAATGGGGACGAGTTAGACAATATGCATGTGAGTGGGTGGGCAATTATAATAATATAAATAAGTCAAACTCCGCCGAAGCTGGTCCCAAGCTCGGTTGTGAAAGAAGGAGGAATTGATAGCTTCAGTCTGAATGGCTGTACGCCAGAGCAGCGTCTCAGGGGGTAGGTGAGGAAAGTGCAAGAACTTTGTAGTCTTGCAGATTACTCACTGAGGAAGCTATCCCTCAACCTGGCAATTAGGTATTTATTTAATTAACGGACAACAAACAGAAAGAATTCCAATTAATTATTGTCCTCAGGAGGAGGAGAAAGCAAAAAACTTATCCTTCGTTTAAAACTACTTAAAGCAGGGAAGTTAAAAGGACCAAGCTGTTTTGCATTATAATTTCGGCAAAGCCTGGGAATCGGGGAATGAAACTAGACTTCGAGCTCCGTGAAAGGCACGTTGAAAATATCTGCGCCACGTGTGTTATAAGACGCAGGACGGCAGGTGATCTCGTCAGCGGCGGAGCAGTCCATCAGGCCCGAGGAAAGTTTAAAGAATGTGCATAGATCCAGATAGGAACTACGCTGTTGTAGGAAGGGAAGGTTTAGAAAGCGGAGGCGGGAGGGGTAATCCACACTAGGGAAGCTTTTCTTAAAGAAGAGCGAATGGGTGAATTTACGTTGTACATTTTCAAGGGCAAGACATTCACAGTTACGAGTGGGTGACCAGATCACGGAGCAATACTCGAGGGTGTTCCTCACAAGGGAATTGAAGAGAGCTAAGGAGGGTTGAATGGAGTCAAAATCAGAGGAGGAGCGAAGAATAAAGCCTGACAATTTTGCTGCTCGATTGATGACATCGAGGCAATGGGTGTCAAAGCGGAGCTCATTGTCGAAAATGACTCCGAGGTCTTGAGTGGAATTTAAGCAGGATAAGGAATGTCCGTTAAGCGAGTAGGAGAAAAAAGTGGGTGAGGATTTTAGGGAGTAGCACATAGAGTGACACTTTCTGACGTTTAGCGCTAAACCATTAGTCGAGCACCAACGAACCAGAGTGTCCAGGTTATTCTGAAGGAAAACACAGTCCATAGGCGACGATATAGCGGAAAACAGCTTAAGGTGGTCTGCATAGAGCAAACAGGGACAAGTAAGGAGGGGAGGAAGGTCGTTAATAAAAAATAAAAATAGCAAAGGACCCAGAATAGACCCCTGTGGGACGCCAGAAGAGAGGGAGAAGGAGCGGGAAGTACAGCCGTCAAAAGAGACGCGGCAGGATCGGTTGGAAAGGTAAGAGGCAAGCCATAAAACAAGGGGTGTGGGAACTTTTAGGGACGAGAGTTTGGATAGAAGTATCTTGTGATTTAGAGTGTCGAAGGCTTTCGCGAAGTCAGTGTAAATGGTATGCACTTCTTGCCGTGAATTTAGACATTTGGCGACAAAGTTGGTAAAGTCAAGCAGGTTGGAGGCAGTGGACCTACGTTTAACGAAGCCGTGTTGTTCTTTCACTATGTGTTGGCCAAAGTGGGCGGACAACCAGTCGCTGACATATCTTTCCAGGATTTTCGAACAGAAGGAGAGGAGGGAAATGGGACGGTAATTCTCGGCAAGTGAACGATCGCCACTTTTGTGAATGGGGATAATGAGAGCCTCTTTCCACAAGCTGGGAAAATGATTCTCTTCAAGGCTTTTGTTGAAAATAAGAGATAGGGGAAGGGAGATGGACTTACCAGTTTTGATCGAAAAGAGGTTCGGAAGACCATCGTAGCCAGGTCCGACCTTGGCATCAAGTTCGCCAATGAGGTATTCGACAAGGATAGGAGTAAGAAGGGGAATGGTAGGCGATGCTGGGCAGGCTACATCTACTATCGGGAGGGATTCGGAGGAAGGAGGAGGAACATAGACTGACGAAAAGTAGCGGCAGAGTAAATCACAAGATAGTTAGGGGGAGTTAGCTGAGAAGCTAGAGAATTTAATGGACGGAGGGGATAACTGGGCGGGGCAGCGGGAGTTGCGAATGCGGGACCAAAAATGTTTCAGATTTCCGCTCTTTAGTGAGTCTTCCACGCTGGACAAATATTCGTGTCTGGACTTACATATTAAAGATTTGACCGAGGAACGAAGGGATTTGAAAAAAACTAAGTCAGCAACGTTTCTAGAAGACAGGAACTTCTTTCTCGCAGTCTGTTTTTGACGTAGTTTTCTGTGAATTTCAGTGGTGAACCAGACGGGGTAAGAGCGTAAGCAGTTAGGAGAGGAGGGAACGTAACAAGGAAGAAGATTAGATAAAATGGTATAGAAAGTGTTGAGTGCTTGATCACATGTAAATGGAGAGAGCATTGGGACCCAGTTGATTGACGCCAGGGCTGAGTTCAGACGTCGAAGTTCGCCTTGCGAAAGTTGAACTTGGCATGCTTGCGAGCGACAGGAGAATGGAGTCGGGATATCTGAACATCGAACTCGAGAGCAGGATGATGGGCGTCAGGAGCAACGTAAGACGGAGTATGAAGGGATTGGGAAAGATAACGTACAGGAAGGTTAGAGAGGACAAGGTCAAGAGTGCGATCTAATTGGTTTCTAGAAAGGTTAAATTGGAGGGCCCTACAGGTGTACATGAAAGTGGATAGAGGAAGGGATGGGTGGGTCGAGTTATTAGGGAGGGAGGGAGGGCCAGGTGTAACGGGCCAGGAGAGCATAGGAAGATTAAAGTCACCACAGAGGATGAAAGGAAGTGAAGGAAACAAAACGGTTAGGGCCTCTGATAATCTGTTGAAGAAATCCTCGTACAGAGAAGGCGGGCTTAGGCAGGGAAAATATACACCCGATATGATAAAGGGACATACGTTTGGTGGAAGGACACGTATGGTAACAGAATCGTAGGAGGAGGAGGAGGAGGAAAAGATGATTTCGGCACGGAGAGGGGACTTAACAGCTACTAGGGCACCTCCGCCAGTTATCTTGCCAAGCGCAACGCAGTCTCTGTCACAACGAAACACAGAGTAACCTTCGAGGAGCTCAGAATCTAAAATCCTGCCATCCAGCCAGGTTTCAGAAATGCAGATGACATGATGTTGGAATGCTAAGGAAGACAGTTTGAAATCCGACAGCTTGGTCCTTAGACCCTCGACATTTTGATAAAATAGCGTATAGTTATTGGTATCATTCAAGTTCGGCGAGGCAGGCGGGCGGGTCGGAAATTTTCACGAATCTTAGACCTCTGATAAGGCTTTACGAAGACCCCCTGTGGCCAAAATGAGGATTGGACGATAGCATCGAAGTCATGGGGATATGTCACTTTGAAGGAAGCTATCACTCTGTCAGAAGAGCCATCCTTCGTCAGCTTCACACAGGAAAGAGGTGACAAAGTTGAGCTGCTTTTGCTTCTGATATAGGCCAGAATTTCGTCGGGCGTAGTGGAGTACGCTAGCCTTGACACGAACAGCTGTTTCGGTGGCGAGGCGACGTTCAATTGGGGGCCGCTCGGACGACATGAGGTCGAAAGGGCCTGCGGTTCAGCGGTGGCGAGCGTTGATGATACACAGGAGGAAGCGTGCGGTGGTGCTAATGTAGCGACTGTAGGATAAACGCCAGAACTTCGTTGCGCATCCGATGTTGCGTAGGGAACTTGTCCCTCGGATGGAGGATTTTTCAGTAGGCTAGCGGACGTCATCGGGTTGATACCATCAAATGCAAATATAAAATGCAAATCGATCCAATGAGAAGAAGGAGAAATTTGAGGTTCGGTACGGATAACTGGCGGGAGTCGTTTGGCTTGGTCGGGCTCTCGTAATGGACAGCACGGCGTCGAAACCGCTAGTCGTGGGGCAGTTCGACGTCTAGGCGCCACGATGGCTAGGAGCACAGCTCCGCCTGCTGCGGCTGTTTCGCCACAATCTGTAGCGACCACTTTAGCAGGTTCGCGTAGGCAGCGGATGAAATGGAGTGAAGACATGAACCTCTTCATCATCTGCTCCTACTACGAAACAACGGCGAGGGCGGGTACACCATCTTACCGCCCCTTATTGCACCAAAGATTCGTCGAGCGTTTCCCGCAATTTGCGCACGTGGCTGTGAAGCGAGTTGCAGATCGAGTACCGCTTTATTACTCGCAGCGACACAATCCCGGCCACCGTCAGGGAGTGTGTTGGACGTTATCGGGGAAACTGGTAACCGAGAGTCGATGGGGCCAGAGGCGGCGATATCAACAACACCACTCCGCACTGCAGGTAACAGTTTCAGTACTTGCCGAAGCACTCCTCTCCATCGTCCAGCTGGGCTTTCCGCTGAGGTTCGAGACGAATTCCCAAGAGCGTGTATAGAATTCTCGGATATGGATCCTTTGCATAGACCAGGTATTCCCAGGCTCTATGCATCATCAGCAACTCCGGGAATTCTATCTCAAATCAATGATGAGATGGCGTCTCGGCTGTGTGCTGACATGTCGCTGCTGCAACTACAATCACTTGTGTATTGTGGTGCAGTTACGGCTGTCAGATTGCACAATCAGAAGATTCGCTTTCGTGTTATTGGTTTGAGTGACCAAAAAGATCCACTATGGAAAATTCGTCTGGAACGTCGGCGGGACTCACTAAGGTAGGACATTGCTAGACTGATTCAGATCAGCACTGGCATAGCGCAGAGGGTTTACCGGAACTATGCCATCCCCATTGAGACACCCGTAGTTGAAATTCTGGACACACTAAAACAGAAACTGTCTGTCATATGCAGTCGGTTACGACGGTATGGCGAAAATTATTCCAGACGTGTCCAGAATGTAACATACGCGAGGAACCAGCGGAACTTTTTCAGATCTCTCAACAAATCCCAACAGAGCGTCCAGACAGTGCAGTTTTCGGTGACGGAAGCGAAAGAGTATCGGGGTTGACTTTGGGGGTTACCCGCCCAGCATGCTGAGTGGATCACCGCCGAAGAGACCCGCCATGCAAACGCCTGGTATGAATTTTGCGGATATTACCGAAGAGGAAGTTCGACGAGCCATAAACGGTTCCAAGAAATGGAGTGGCCCAGGTCTGGATCGGGTGCAGAATTTCTGGTATAAGAAATTTACCAGCGTACACAGTCGGTTGGCACGCAGTACAAATGAGGTCATGAGTCGGTCAGAGGAATTTCCACCCTTTCTCACTGCAGGGATTACCTACTTTATCCCTAAGAAGGACACGGTGCAGGATCCCGCAGACACACGAGCGATTACTTGCTTACCAACCCTCTACAAATTCATCACGCCCATTATTGGTGGAAGGATCAATGCGCACCTCGAAACAAACAACATCCTGTCCGAGGAGCAGAAAGGCGGCCGAGTTGGGTCAAGGGGTTGGAAAGAACAACTCGTTATCAACTCCTTAGTTGTAGGACAAGCAACTAGAGGCCAGAGAAACCTCTTTAGTTGCTATATCGATTATGCCAAGGCTTTTGGTAGCATTCCGTATACCTGGCTAATCGATATCCTACATCTGTATCGCATTGATCCGTAACTAATAAAATTTTTGGTGACAGTCATGGAAGGGAGGTATACCACCTTATCCGTGCGTACATCTGAGGGTGCTAATACCTCAGAGTCCATCCATATCCGGAGGGGCATTTTCCAGGGGGATTCGTTGAGTCCCCTTTGGTATTGTATTGCACTGAATCCCTTTTCATGGCTACTGAATGAAGCTAGAGGGCATGGTTTTGCAATAAAGTACGGCCTACGTGCTAAGTGCGAACTGACACACTTGATGTACTTAGATGACATCAAGCTGTATGCTGGTGCTGACAACCATCTTAGAAGTCTGTCGCGGATAATAGACATGTTCAGCCGTGATATTCGGATGGAGTTTGGAGTTTGGAATCCAAGCCATCCGCAAAGGTCATCACGAGCCGCATGCTGGACATAGCATTGGTGACCTCTACATCCAAGTTATGACCGAGACAGACTTCTACAAGTACCTAGGAATTCTGCAAGGAACCCATGCTAGAGTTGGTGATCTGAAGGATGCTCTGCTGTCCTAATTCCTGCAATGTGTAAAGCTGGTGCTGAAATCACATCTCTCGGGAAAGAATAAGATAAGCGCGTTGAATGTATTCGCTACCCCTTCACTGACCAATGCATTCGGAATATTGCCGTAGACGAAGACCGATCTGGAAAACGTCCAGCGGCGGATACGGACAACTATGTCCAAATCCCGAATGTTTAAACTCTGCCGTGGAGTGGATGAACCTGCCTCGTGACATCGGAGGTAGGGGCGTGATTGACTTGGCGGCACAACATCATCGCCAAGTCGACTCGCTGCGCGCTTATTTTTACAGCAAAGAACAGGCGAGTCCCTTGGCTGTCTGTAAGGCAGACTGTGGGCTGACTCCACTTAACTTGAAGGATCGAGCTTTCAATCCTCTGAGTGGGGTGAAGTTGGACCAAGAGAGGATCGATGAATGGAAGTCAAAGGCAGTGCACGGTAAACTCGTGAATTGTCTTTGGCAGCTGTGTGCTGGGGAGCTCTTTGCTGAGACGGAGGGTTTCATGTGTGCCATTCAGGACGGCGTGGTCGCCACCCCAGCTTATAAAAAGCTCATCATGAAAGAACGGGTACTTCCCATACTATTGTCAGCTACAGGTATTCCCTCACGGCTTCCCGTGATGTCCTGGGACTTTCGCACAGTCTGGTGCAAACCATGCAGAAGACCACCATTCTGCATATGTGCTCGATGTTGCGAGGAGTTCTCGACGGATTCTCCCATTAACCTACCACTGGCCACCACCACCAGCGCCCCTTTAGTTTTTAAGTAGGTAGGATCGTCCGAGCCTAAATTCCTGGCACTTAGTGCTAGTATTAGGTAAAATCCGGCATCTGCCGAGATCGTGATAACTCGGGAAATAAATAAGTCAGAACTTAATGGGTCCTTTCCGCGGAGCTGACCTGTTTTATTATCCAAGGAAACTTTTGAATAAGAAAACGCTATCACCTATTACACTCGATTGTTTCCCAGTCCAATATAAATTAACTTTTACAAAGTTCCTTTCCTGTTGTATTCCACTTGAATTCTTTAATTTCTTCCACTATCTCCAGGAAAACTTCACCTCGTCTTACCATTCTATTTCCATGAAACTTGCAGTTAGGCGTCTTCAAGCGGAAGGCAATTTTGTTGCTTTGCAGATCTGTGCATTTCTGTTCCTTTGCAAAATGCGTAGTATCAGACAAAAAGTAGGAAAAGGAGCATCCTTGAACCAAAAGCCAGAATTAAAATCATAGCTGAAATCACATTTAATGTGGGAGTTGAAATCAAGGTTGCAAGGAGCAGTGATGTGCATTGCTGTCCCCTTTGTAAAGTTCCCGGCAAGATTAATTGAAAGCAGTGAAGGAGGTCTTCATTGCAAACGCTCTAAACGGAAGGATAACAGAAATGGTGAATTTAATCAGGAAGATATGAAGAGGATTTGTTCGCTTGACTGTGGGACTCCTTTGCTCGCGTTTCTCCTATTACAGCAATGGGTGCATAGAGTGTGAGCCTTTCAGACATTTGTCTTCCAATTCGTAGTTGCTATCTTTGATAAAAGTGTCGTAATTTTACCCCATTATCAAAAGTTTAGCCCGGAGAAGCGTGTTATTGAAGTCACTTTTATCGGTCTTTGTTTTTGAATGGACTTTTGGACTATGAAGAAAGGAGCAGGGCATTGGGAGCTAATTTACAGCGCCTCTCTTAGTCTAATTCACCGCAAAGTTCGGCAATTTTAATTTATAATTGCCTTGAATTTTCAGAAAATCCTTCGAATATCACTAACGCCTATGCCATATGATTATTCGTGAGTAAGTGAGATGCCCTCAAAATACATCACATAGTGACCGCCCCAGCAAGTCTGTCTATAGTTCTGAGCCAAGCCTCCGTATCTCTTGTCTTACTACGGACCAGAATCTGGCTGGATGTCTATTCCAATGGCTGACCTATCAACTGCTAATTCTGTTTTCTAACTATCTAAGATATTTAGATATTCAGATATGATATGCCCTAAGGGCGCATCCAAATCAAGGACGATGGAGGTCTAGAGTCTTTTCCTGATGCTTTCCCTTTTGATGTTTTCCATAGCTCGGCACCTTTTAGTTTGCGGGAGAATTCGGTAGCAAATTTAGGCATGTTGCCAGTCAAGCACTCTGTAAAGAATATTTTGAAGGAATACATGAAATCGCCTTGGGACCGTCAAATCACTTCGACGCTGATCACCCCTTTCGTCTTCAACTATCTTTTTCTCCATTGAAGATTGACGTGGCAATAGAAAGGTGTAAATTGCTTCAGATCTCGCTAGAAACAAAAAGCATCCTGCGGGTATACATTGAAGAACCTTGGTCTATACTTGTTAGATTATACAAAGGATATTTAGCAAATTTCAGTAACAAACAAAGAATCAGAACTTTGCTGTAAGTTGACCTAAAAAATTTTCCAATCAGCCTAAACGTCAGCTGAAAGGAATAGTCATTTGAAGGCTCGTAATTTGGGTTATGACAAGAAAATATTATCGACGACGAAACTGATCGTACTGATACACCTGCATCTAAGTGCATCTCAGTGCTTCTCAGTGCATCTCAGCTGCGGTACGATACGTTATCATCAGCTACTTTGATAGCAATCTGAAATTCAGGCTGTGTGTAGGAGGTGCTGTCTTTTGCCTATGACCCCCCTCCCCGTCGAATCCGAACTTGCACTGAAATAGGTTCAAAAGCCTGAGGCAAAACTCATGCCGGAAAAGAAAGATAGTGGCCGGTCTAGAGGATGTAATCAAAGGATATAGGCCTCAATCTTGGGCACAAAACCAATTATCTCTCAGAGCCTGAATTAAGCAGGTGAAAAAAACCGTTTTGATCAGTCCTCGAGTATTAATTGGCTTTGGATAGAAACACGGTATGATCTTCAGAGTTGCCTAGAACTCTATAGCGAAAAGCTCCAAATATACGAGTTCGTTTCAAATGGGATTACAATTATGTAGGGATCTACAAAATAGCGCCCAACGTGGGGTGCGTTTAAGGTGCGGGACAGATAAAGCTTCTGAGCCCTCAGACCTTAGCGGTCGATTGTAATCGATTCCCCCGTTTAATGAAGTATCCCGATTTCGCCTACGTATCGCAGGATTTCCGTTCATGAATGTGATGCTACCCGCTGCAGTTAGAGCACCAAAAATCTGATGTCTGATGCTTCCATAGGCACTCACATAGGAAATATTCCATGCATTTCGCTTCCTCATTACATGATGGACGTGTATCATTTTGGAGAATGCCTACCATGGCCTGTCAGAATGCCCACGATACCTCTACAAGTCTCCCTGCTTTTCGGCAGAATAGGGTCTTTTCGTATGTTTGTGTGATTCTAGCAGGAAAAGTTTGTTGCGTTTAGCAGCATTAAGACTCAGCCATCTGTCATTATGGGAAGCTTGTTCCTAATTTTTGATAGCAGCACTAGCCAATGCTACTGACACCCCAATTGCGGGTTCGGAGCGGGTAGGAGAGAAACTGAACCCTGTTTTGTCAAAACATCCGAGATTCTGCACCATAATGACTGGGTACCCAAGTTAGTTTCACCGTATTGAATCTAGAAACAGAGATCATTTGATTTCAACATTCCTGGACGATTTTTGAAGTAATCCAAGGATTGCTCAACGACCTCAAAGCAGCTTCACAATCGCTACAGATTGCGATGCGCCTGCCCTTCAACCGCTCGTCAATCATCCTGGTTGCTGCCCTAAGGACTGCATACACTTCAGCCTGAAAGACCGTTGTATAGTATCCCAAGGGAAAAGCCCACTTCTCGTAGACTCTTGCTCCACAACCCTATTCTCTTTTTGAACGGTCGATGAAGAAGACGTCAGTTGCCCCTTCGTTTCAAGATAGTTTCCTTTCTTCTGCCAAACAAATCCGGGGTGATCCGAGAGTCAGAAAGCTTTGCAAAAACTGGATTCAGTTCTCCCAATAACTCTTCTAATACTGCTGTTTCCCCCTAGATCTACTCGAATTAATACATAAGCTGCTCTGATTGCAGTGCTTTCAATAAAAAAATCCAAGGGCTGTAAATTGAGTAACGTATTTGGAGTTGCACCGGATGTCGTGCTTATGGTACGGGTAATACCCAGACACACAGTTCTGTTTTGTGTGTCTAATTTAGAGCAAAAATTGTTCTGATTCACCTTAACTCACCACACTGCGGATGCATAAGCGAACGTCGACCAAATGATAATAGCATATATCCACATCCAGGGCCTAAATCCCCATGTCGAGGCAAACGTTCGCCTATACAGCCCATAAGCTGTAAGCGCTAGTTTTATCTTCACCTCTAATTGTTTGTTCCAGAGAAGCGTTGAATGGATGTACCCCTCGTCTGTGAAGGGTGAAGACCATTCAGTTTCCTCCTTTTTGTAAATAATACCATTGTGGCTTGTGGATTTACTGAAAGTGCATGCCTGAGACACCAACTGTCAATCGAATAAACGTCATGCTTTGTTTTTCTACACACGATTCCGAGATCTCGACCAACAACCAGCACAGCCACGCGATCCGCATAAGCTTGAACGTATATTGTCAGTTCGCATAGAAGCGAGTTGATCAGTATCCTACGCAGAAGTGGCGATAGCGCAACTCCTTGAGGGCAGCCTTTTGATGTTTTTCATTTCAGCACACAGCAATCTCTGCGTTAGCATACCATAGATCCGTTTGATTAAAGCATCATCAACACCATGCGCTCTGGCTGCACCACAAAATGTTTGAAAAGGCGCGCAGTCAAATACCCCTTCAATGTCCACCAACACCCCCATCGCATACTCACCCTTCAGAGTTGCATTCTCTATCTTTAAAACCAAGGAATAAAGAGCAGACTCACAGGACTTTCCACGTTGGTAAGCATATTGGTTTTCATTAAGTGGATGTGACCTAAGCGCCTTCCCACGAATGTGACGCTCAGCCAGTTTGTTCAAACATTTCAGCAAGAATGAAGTCAAGTTGATCTGTCTGAAGTTCCTTGGATTTGCATAGCCATCTTCCCCAGGCCAAGAGGTAGGTACATAGCCTAAAGCAAGACTTGCTTGAAAAATATTTCCTAGCTTTAAGTTCTCCATACTCTCTTTTAGCATAGCTGAATTAATGCCATTCATGTCAGGTGCTTTGAAATGTTGAAAGGACAGTATAGTTGCTCTCACCTTTCCATAGGTAATGACCGTTTTCTCAATGTTCCAGTTCTTCATCTTCTCAACTTGGCCGACTTATTCCTTTTAGGCACTCTGTACAGCCTTGAAGTCTCTCTTTCGCCTTCCAGTTCCTCACTGTACACTCTAAAGGAGTCTGGTTTCGAACACCTAACGAGCTTCCTATATTCATGTTGTGAGTTCCGGAAGTTTAACCAGTCTTCGTTCTTATTGCTTTTGGAAACACGGTTCAGAAGTCACCTGGTTGATTTCCTAAGTTTTTACAGTTCCCGGTTCCGTCCTCGGGAAATACGACAAGCCTCTTCACAGCTCCCTAAAAGTGTGCAATTCAGAGTTTCCAGTTCATCTTCAAGCGCCAAATGAGCACTTAGTCGCCTAGGGAGCTGTGCTTTATTGCCAAGAAATTCATTGAACTTTGTCTCCGTTTTCCTAGGTTTTTGCCTTTGTACTGCAGACTGTTCGCCCGCCAGTGTGTGATCAACTGTAACACTTTTGAGGTACAGATTGCTATGTCAATTACTTCACTTCTTCTTGGTCCTACGAATGTAGGGACGCACCGTACGTTTACAGTGATGCGGCCAGCTGAACTGATGAAATCAAATCGCCTCTTGGATAGCATATGCTATTGCCCCAACAAATATGTTGAGAGTTCGCATTGCAACCTATTAAGAGTGCGAGACCTCTTGATTCTGCATACACTATCTGATGCTAGAAGCGGTCCACGTGAGATGGGGTTTCGCTCACACTGTACTGCCAGAAACTCGAAATAATAAAGCCTTTGCTACCAGAGATATGTTGGTTTTATGCTTCCTGCCCGTATTATCGCTGGTAGAAGAGTCTGGTGCATCCAGCGTGGCCCTCACCGAGGTTATCAGTTACCAATTTATCTCCACCTTCCGCCGAAGATTCCGCTTCTTTGCGCCCGATTTCTCGGGAAATTACCGCACTTAGTGTTTCATCCACATCCATGTCCTCATTCCCAGTGCCTTCTTCTGCCGCCGGCTTAGGACCTTTCTGAGTTTACGATATCCGGAGTGTTTGGGTCCATTTCCACATACTGGCATTAAACTAGTAGCATCCACGTCACCGGCATCACTTTATTCTACTCCTTCCGGTAAGGGGAAAGGAGAAGATTCTGACAGACAGGATTCAGCCTATAGCCCCCCCATCTTTAGTGGTTGAAGTTCCCTTCTGCCGACCCTTCCTCTTCCGTTTTCGATCAGATTTGGGCTGGAGTACCGCGGGCGGTAGTCGTATTTCCAATTTCTCCCAAGTTGAGAGCATCCGTACTTTCCTTCTACAGGTTTACCCATATGAGGGCATGAATGTGGTGAGTCGTCCAAAATCCACGCATTCCGTAATACGGGAAATGAGTTCTGACAAGCAGATGTACTCTGTCCTCCTCATTCTCGGTATATGTCCCATTTTCCTTCTTCAAACAGAAAAAAGATATTATCCTCCCTTTGGTTATAGCTTTGTAGAGCCTGGTTGCTTGTGTGGTTTTATTGGATCCCTTCACAGAATTCCTTGAAGCAATTCTGTTTTGCTTCCCTGCCTATACCTTGGCCAATCTCCGGTTCTCATTATGGCTAGGTTTCCATACCACCAAGTTACATCCTTTAATGACTTAATTGCCTAAGTAGGACAGCTGGTCTCATTTGCTTCAATGATGACTTTCTTGAGATTTTTATCACTGTTTCTAGTTCCAGTTGGCTCCTGTTGTCACAGCCCCTTTGAAAGTGAGCCTTGTTGTTGATCAGCTGTGTTGCATAGGAATCTCTCTCATCTCCCGGTCAGGAACTCTGAAAGACATATATGTTCTAAATTACGTTGAGGAATTATGCAAGCTCTTATTTTTCTCAAGATGAGGCCAAAATTACCTGCACGCTTCCTCGTTGCAGACTGCCAATCTGCCCCCGGTATACCCGGGACTTCTGAGCCAGTACTATTCCAATGTTTTCTTTGGAACTTGCCCAGATGCAGATGCAGCTTTCGCCTGGTGGAGGTTTATCTGGGCTATCTAAGTGCTGGCCATTGCCTCCGTTATTGTTTGGAGCTCTTCTCCACTGTCGGAGTGTCACCCTCCTCCTCCGACATGGCGCTTTCCTGCGCGTCGCTGTTCACTCTAAGCCCTAGAAGTCTAAGTCTAGGTTGTCGGGATTCTGCTCTTCACTGGGCAGCAGATTTGCTTCCCTGATTGATCCAGTCCTTTCCGCCTCTATGGCCACCGAGATTCCTTCAGGGACCCCAATAAGTTCTCCACCCGATCTCTCCTCCGAGGTGTCTTTCCTGGGCTACTTACTGTGCACGTGCATAGGTATGTTGTCAAATATATAGTTGGTATAGCAACTCCGACTTCGTAAGGGCTCTTCTGGTTTCGGACCGTCCTTCAGATAAAGCAAGTGTCATTTAGCACCTGCCCCACTGAGGCCTGTGTCCCTCCTGACGTCTGATATATTGATCTCAGACGTGCTTTTGCTTGGCCCTGCTTTTCGAGCAGTGGTCTTTCTTGGCTATTACCATCTCAGTATACCAATGTAGACTTTAGATCCTCTGCTCGACGTCCCAACTTATCCCCTTTTGGGTGTAATCATCTGGCTCTTAGTATTTCGGAGATGGGCCTCCGCCTGGGTGGTGAGTTTATGTGCGGCATGGGGTCCCGCTTGTTTGGTTGTAGCTGTTGTTGCGTTTATTCGTGTGCTCATTTGATTGCCACGAGTATGAGGGTCAGGAGGTCCGCCATGCCATACTCCCCCCCCTCCCTCCACCGTAGCACGATAAGGTCAAAATTACTCAGTGAGCCGACCAGGTATAAGTGAGGCTCTCTTTGGAAACAGTCAGTTACCCAATGTGCATGGTTCGCATGACATCCTTGATTGTCGGAGTGTTTTTCGACTCCCCAGTCTAGATCCGTAGCGTTTTATTAATAGTACGTTCACCTCGTACAAGGTGTGGCTATCGCCACTCACTGGCAGTCTTGGTAGACGAAAAGCGTGACCTCTGGAAACCCACATGTCACCCTATAACAGAGACAGCTCACTCTCAAAGAGAGACACATAGGCTGACCCCAAGTAACTATATTCCTTGTCAGTCTATCTTGCAGTGCACTGCTTAGGATTTGGGAGGGAGCGGCAAGCCACAAAGTCCCACTGTCAAGAAAACATTTCAGGAAATTCTTAGGGATGAAAAACGTAAGGAGGTAGAGCGATGTCTCCAAAGCTGTATAATGTAAAAATTTGAAGAACCCAAAAGCAGTAAAAACGCGCGGCCATATCATTACCAGCGTTAATCAGGCATTTTAAAAGATACAGGGAAAACAAAAATACAAGCAAGCAGGATTGATTTATTACCTTTGGAGAATGTGCCAACTCTCCTCCCAGGATATAAAGTTTGGAGTCCTTGAGAGGTTTTCCCATAGAAAAAATAACCAGCATTGTATGATATATGAAAAACTGAGCAATTTCCGGACACAACTAACAACCTTTCCAAAGCATCTAATAACCGTTTCAATATTCTGAACAACCCCAATAAATCTCATTTAGCTGACCCCGAAAATTGGACAGCATCCACAGCCAACCATGAGGAGCATTCCAGCTTTGCATTCTCCCCTTTCATCCTCTCCTCCGAATAACTCCCAAAGAAAATCACTAAACGGCCGCTCCAAATGAGGTCAAACTGAGGCCGGTACCCAGCAAAAGTCGAGTGGCAGAAGACCTATCCCCATACGTTCGGAAGAATAAAATCGAAGAGGAAACCCATCATCTACAGATGCCTGAAAGTTTTTGGGAAATGAATTCACCATTTTGCCGTCAACCAACAGAAACTATTCGCTATAAAACGAGGCCATTTAGCATGGAAGTTTTCAAAAGTGGCGAACAGAGTTGAATTCGGTCTTGACTGTTGTGTGTTATCCTGAAATCAAGGGAGAATATTACCAACCCCTGTTCCGATGACAATGCTGATGATTTCGACGAACAATTGACTTTGCACCAAAGTTATTTTGGTTATTTACTTATCGTCCATGGAAATTTGCCGTTTGTATCTGAAACTTTTGTTTTGTCTTTGGAAAGTTGAAGGTGGGAAATTCCCGAAATGTGACCCGGAGCTGCTCGTGAGATAGAGATACATAAAAAAGTTTTTCGCAGCCAAGTTCACTGTTTAAATAGTTTAGATAATATTTTCCTTCTTTGTGGATGGAGCCGTACGGTTAGGCTCTGTATTTTGTTACTTAAGGACTTTTCAATTAAACCAGCTTTATCTGGAAAACTTAGGAAAATTGCCAGAAAACTTATCTTCATGTCCTCAAAATAAGATAATTTCGAGTTAATTTTTTCCATGTACTGAGCAAAAGAGCATTCTAACTCTCCGCCAGATACAATCGAACCTAAGGACTGTCTGGCAATCGATACAACCCTTCACACTCTCAAATCAGAATAATTTCAAATAATCCCAAAATCGAGTCATGAAATCTCCACATCTTCATCTACACATGGGTCTATCTCAATACCATAATCTCAAACGAATATAACCATTGACATTTCGAGTTCACCCTTAACCCCCGTCAAATGCGAAAACTCCAACCCCAACCGTAAATAAATGACAAAAAATCGAACCCTGAACCCAAAATTCGTGAATCCCTTCTTCATTTCGATTCTCATTCGATCAAAATCGGATGATAAGCATGAAACGTTCGTGATCCTTAAATTGGCACATGATGCAAAGTCATTTCGGCTATCTCACGCTTATCTCCGAAAGCTGAGGGCTTTGTCGTTATTTTTAGTGCTACCCAGAATCGGGGCCCGATCCTTGAAACTAACCCACGCCTCCGTCACCATCTCTCGAGGATATGAATCGGCATAAGTGTAATTTAGTCAAATTACTTTTTCCTGTCGATTAAAGCCTAAGGGCGTACTAAAGCTTAAGCAAAGTTTCCAATTTTTCGTTGTTGTTCTTCCTATCATCCTTGCTCGCTTCCTTGAAACTGAGGGATGCCTTTGGAATTGCTCCGAAATGAAAATAGGAACAGCCTTGCAGCGCGTGTTGCGATGGGAACGGAATCTATTTTATATTTTATTGAATGGAAGCCACTTTAGATGCGCGAATTTATAGATATCTAATGAAATAGCTGGATTTATTGTAATTGAGGGGGAGGTCTGGGCGGATCCCTGAATCATCGAAACGTTCCCAGGGAGAGGAGCCGTTAATTCATTTGAATGCGCCATCGAAAGGATGATTTTTACGATCATTCATTTAGAATCGTTACCTGCTTTCCGAGAAATTTAAGAGTTGGAATCTTGAGGGAAACAGGACCAAGCATGAAGATAAATCTGCATCTGATAGCAACCTCAAAAAAGGCCACCTTTTACTCGATTTGGGCTTGTGACCAAAGGCGGGAGGGATGAAGAGGACTTTGGGATTACGGGGTATGGATTGTGGAGCCAAATTGTTAGAAGGAGGGACCTTAATTTAAGGATTGACTACCGGAACATTGGCCCTACACGATTAGCCTCTGTCAAAGTTCGGAAAGGAGCTATGACAAAAGGAGGGGATGAAAGAGGGAGGTGAGGCGTGATAGTTAAGAGGAGAATTACTATCCGAGAGGAAAGCCACCCCTGACACCTAGTACCTCTGCCTAATTACTCCAAGCGAGATTTTTTATCAGTGGGGGGGGGGCAGTCACTTCTTCAGTCTGACACGCGACAGTTTGATGATATGCGGAATTATGGGGTAAACCCCAGAGAGAATTTTCGTGCAATTTAAGGTCCAACGTTGTGTATTTGGCTGTGGATTTCCTGAGTATCGCCCTTGCGAAGCGTTGGAGGGCTTTTGCTAGGTTAGATGACATGGTAGCCCGTGCTGGGAAACCATAGGTCAAGATTGGTCTAATAAAAGTTTTTTATAAGAGGGTTTTGGTGGCAGGGATCAGGGGCCGAGATGAGAGGAGGTTTTAGAAACATTGGCAATAGCAGATCTGACGTGAGGGTTGGATTTAAGTTTGTTGTTGAGAGATATTTCCTCGCATTTAATGTTTGGTTTTCGTTTGAGAGTTTGATTGGCAATACGTAAATGGAGGTTTCTACTTTCCAGCACTGTGCGCCAATGGCACTTCCCCCTGGGGTTTATAAAGCAAATAACCTCAGGCTTAAGGGAATTAACGGTGAGGACCCACCGGTTGAAATAGGCGATGACCCTATTCGTTAGGAGTTTGAGAGAGAGAGGCTAATGAGGGCCTGATTCCGCTCGCATATAGGAATGCGTCATCGGCGAGGAGGACCCTCTTGATGTGAAAAGACCATTGTCGTTGGGGAAAATGCTGGTGAGGGGCGGATGTGGTGTGGCGGATACGTTTACGGGAGGGAGTGGAATATCGTGGAGGAAGATGTTAAATATTTTGGGGCCTAGAATAGATCCTTGAGGGACTCCAGAGTTTACAGGAAAATTGATGGAGTGAAGTCCATCGAAGCACACATGGAAAGTTCAGTTGGCGATGAAATCTCCGAGGATTCTGAATAGGGGGAAGGGCAATTGGTCTGAATTAGTCTGTAGAGCAAGCTCTCCTTCCAAATTGAATCAAATGCCTTTTCAAGGTCTAAAGCGCAGGCTATGGTGCAATGCCTATTTTCCAGGTGATTGAGGATGTGATCTTGTAGGTACAGGATTGCACATGCCATGGATCTGAGGTTTTCGAAGCCGGATTGATTAAGTGGAATGATAGTGTCTGTTGAAGTGACTTAGTAGGATACTTTCGAAGATTTTTTCAATATTGGAAAGAAGAGAGATAGACCTCATATCTTTGAGATCGCCGAGCGCCCCTTCTTAGGGATAGGCATAACGAGGACTGATTTCCATGATATCGGGAAGTGTCCGTTGTTCTGGCAGTTGTTGAAGAGGATGGCGAGACGTTCAATGATGCTAGGCACACGTTTCCCCAAAACAAAGTTAGAGATACCTTCGGGGCCCGAAGATTTTTTATTGTTGGACTGGGTGATTGCATGTTCGACTTCTTCTAGGGAGGTAGAGAAAGAGGCGAACGGGCCTATTCTGACTATATCAGCCGGGTAGTTGGGGAAAAAGAGGCAACGCTAACACCCTTCCAAGCTTACCCATTTATCGTTGATAGCAGTGGCGACCACCGAGTACCAGATGGGGTCCGCTGACTCTGAGTAATTGGTTGAAATAGTCTACGCAAGCGGATATTTTTTCTGAAGGAAATGAACCCAGAAGTTACCTATTATTATCGGGTAGTAGTTGACGTTTGTGTCCGGATAGCTACGTGGTTAAAGCACAAGGCTGCCGTACGGAAGGTCGAATCGAAGAACACATTCGAGTTTTCGTTGTTAACTGTGTCGCCCCGAGATACGCGCCACAGCGCCGAAGATGAAGGCATCGAAACTGGCGGCGATTTCCCAGACTTCGGACAGAAGGGGAGTGAGGAATGGCTACCTGTGCCGCCCGGGAAATAGGGAGAGTCGATTAGCATTTAGAGGACGCCTCCAGCCCTAACAGGACTACTGCTAACAGGCAGTTTGATGCCAGTGCAGCCGATGGGATGCTATTTGCCCTAAGTATCGCTTTGACTAGGATGGCTGTGTCGCTGCTCGCGTCGTTGCGGAAAGTAATGTAACCGGGAACATATAATTTTACATTGGCAGCTTCTCTCAGTCTGGTTTCGTTTAGGAGAGCGAGGTTAGGATCTGAATCCTCGAGGAGCTTGGGGAGAGCTAAACGTTTGTCCTTAGAAATGAGCGAATAAGTGTTGAGTGTGAGCACTTTTATTTTGGTTGTCTAGCAATTTGAAGAGGAATTGTAAGTACGATTTGGGTTTGTCTTCAGGGGGAAGATAGTTGTGGTAAAAGTCAGAGATTGTGTTCTACAGAGAGGAGAATGACATATTGAATAGAGAGCTGGCTTCCATGAAGAAGCCCCTGGGAATGAAAGAATGTGGGGGCAATAAAGAGCTAAGGGCCCTGCCACTATGGCGAAAGACGGGGTCAGTGAGGGAGGAGCGGTTCAATTGGAATGAGGCAGAAGGCTAGGCTGAGAGGCACGAACAAAGGAGGGTCTGTCAAGGATGGGGAAAAACGGAGCAGATCGGGAGTGCGGGATGCTTTTAGCGCTGTATTGATTTTAGCCTACGGGGGCATTTGGAGAAGTTGGCTGGGTGGCCAGTTTGTACATTTAAAGGGCCTCGCCGATTTCTTATCGGCGTTGTCTTGTACAGGTTGGTGTCGTTGGCCCGTGACCACGTGGATAGCTTTGATACGCGGATCGGCGAAACCTGTGTTAACTCCTTAATTTCCGAAGTTACGTTTTCGGGAGTGAATTCGTGAGGGCAGATTTCTCTGAGGGTGAGGGTTGGCTTTCTCTCCTCCTTCAAGAAGGAATGACCTTCCAGTTTGGTGATTTTGATTAGGTGGAGGAGTTTCTTATGGGTATTGGCGCCAATGAGCCAGACTTTGAGCCTGTCGGCCGGTAGGTTGGTAATCTCAAATTTGGCATTTATGCCAAAGTTTTTGATAACAAGTCCTAGCGCCCTGGCAGTCAAGCCATTCAGAAAAATCGACGAGAGAAAGCTAATTCTATTCTTATCTTGAACTATTGGTAGGTTAGCCGCGCCTGCAGATTTCGAGGTTCCGCGAATTTTTAATCTAGCTTGCTATTTATTGACAAAAAAACCGACTTGTCATTATTCGTTACACTTAATATATGAAGATACTTTAATTGTGCTTCCTCGCTCGTTTTGCGTTGAAGGAGAAATTTCGAGATACTTTTCGAGTGAAGATAAATAAGCCTTATGTGGACGCTGAGAGAGTAGCAAGAGCGCGGATGGCGCCACAGCTATTCTCTCTCCAATAGCCTTCGGGTCCAGTGAATGGAGTGAAAGTTTAGTCTCTTCTTGGGGGGCCGTGATATTCGGCAGGTGGTGCCGAAGAACCTGCTGTAGGTTCTAAGGCTGCTGAATGACAGGCAGTGTTTGTGGCGGCAACCACTGGGGCTGGGATGGTTGATTGAGTCTGCACGATTCTTCCGTCTAACTGCTTGAGATTAAGGTTCATTACGAGGGTTTTTGTGAGCCTTTAGCATCAACGATGAAGGTGGTGCCCAATTCTTTAGATTAGCCAACGCTGGCGGTTTCTTGATGGCATCCATTCACAGATGGCCAGATTCTAGAAGATAAAAGAATAGTGGCCTGCATGTCTAAATGCTAGTACCGTAAAAATAGCTCTAAATAGGCTGTGCAGGTTGTAAAGACAGTGTTTGGCTCAAGTAGCCAATTTATCGTAGGAAGTGATCAACTCTTTCAGAATGTGGAGCAATGAGCTGGCAGCAATTCCAGCCGAAGACGCCTGGAGATACCTTTGGAAGGTCGTGCGTAGCTCTAGGGGGACTGCTCGGGAGAAAGATCTAGAGCCGTGAGGTTCGGGCGTGCAAGGGAGTTTTGAAAGTACGGTGCATTAGTAGAGAGTTCGCATAGACGCAATTCGTCTCAACGAGACGGTTGCACTGAACGAGCAAATCGGCCTCAAATTGGCGGTATGTAAATCGAAGTACCGAAGGTAGAGATCCAATAGCTGTATAGCCATATGATTCGTGCGCTGGTTGGAGCTGTCGTATCCAGAACATGAATGTAGTCGAAGCGACCGTCGTCGTTTTGAAGCGTCCACTCCTGACCGATAAGGCTTTGTCGGAACGTTGCAATGACGAACTGGCGCCGCTTTGGGATGCATTGCAACCTGGAGGCAGCAAAAACCTCAGTCGTCGGTAGAGTAGAATTGCTCAGCATCCATCAATTTGAAGAAAAAACCAATACAGGTCATGTGGCATCGGCTGGTTGCGTGCGGAACACAGCATCGCTAATAATTAGTATAACAACGTGGTGTCTAAACCTCTGGAACGTTATCTATGATAGTCAACTTAAATTCGACATACCAGAAGAGTTGCGCCTGGTCTCGGCCCTTGCTGGTGGACGCACTGTCGAACAGGATATTGATGCGACTGGTAAGCGGTTGAATTACTACTCATCATTTCAACCTTGCACTCTGTAAAACCATAGTAGTCTTCCTGACTGAAGCAAAATCTGATCCTGCATGCCATACCGTTGGGCGAGTCTATAATCGAGTCAAAACCAACGGTAAAGTACTGGACTGTGGACTGGAAGTGGACTGTCTCTTGACTTAAAGATGAGCTTTTTTGAGCAAATGAAATCAGCAGCGAACAATGTTGCAGTTGGGGTTCTGGCGTTAAGTATACTAATGGCAAATATTGGGGGTTCTACGTCTAGCAGACGACGTCTCCTGATGAATTCAAGGCAGTATTTTCTGTTCTATGCCCCAGAGGTATGGGCTGACGCTTTTGGCAAGGAAGTATTTTGTAAGCGTCTCGGGCAAGTACAAAGGCGGGGAGTTTTGCGAGTTGCATCTGTCAGCCGAACTATCTCTGAACCAGCCGTGATGGTGATCGCAGGAGTGATACCCGTTGCCCGTCTTGCTAAGGTGTGTCAAGCCATATACAAGCGCATGGGAGAAAAGCCAAGGGAGGTGGTTGCTCGTGAAGAACGGCAATGCATCCTAGATGAGTGACAACTCTCTTGCCAAAATAGGACCGTGGCTGAATCGGAAACGTGGTAATACTGACTATTTCCTTACTCAGTTCTTAAGTAGACACGGAGAATTTCAGTCTTACTTGCACAAGATTGGAAATACACGATCTCCAAATTATGAGTTTTGCAATGGAGTTGCGGACAATGCTCATCATACCTTTTTTTTCTTGTGGAAGATGGGATGGGATTCGTCAGCAACTCTATTTGAGCATAGGGGATCTCTCTCGAGACAACATTGTCAAGGAGATGCTGAGGAGCGCTGACAGGTGGAGCCTTATTTCCCATTACGTTTAGGTCCTTCTCGTTGTAGAGAAGATGGATCTCGACCGATAGAGAAGGTGGATGACAGAGGGTTCCTTCAAATGACAGTTCTTTTTCTCCTTGTGTTACCCGCTGGTGAAAGCAATTTCCTGATTTGAAGGCTCTGCAAGGCGGGGTTAGTTCTCTAACGGTAGAGAGGTGTTTCGTTGGTAGTTCGACAACGCACCGTTGCGGGAGTTCAACACTCTATGCGTAAATGCATTCGCTTCGCCTATCTCAGCCTAGAGAAAACACTCTTATGCTCTTCTCACTGTCCTTCTTTTATACACAATCCGGCTCAACCGATTGTTGGTGAGAACATGTGGTCAGTGTGTCCCTTTACATGAAGTGAGTGGCACCATTATCCGTGAATTTTAAGGGGGGCTCTCCATAAATGCGAAAGGATGGTGTACATTTTTTTCACAGTGCATGGTCATGTGGGATATCAAATTAAAGGGGTCAATTAGTATGTTTTGAAGCTCATATTATTTCTGATATTCGGTGAAATATAGATAGGGCACAAAATGTGTGCTCCAAAAAGTGAAACAGGTCTTGTTTTCAGAACCTATCCAAGCGAAAAATCTGAAAAAAAATCACAAAATCACAAAAATCAAAATATATCCCGTTCCGATATCTCCAGAAATTAGGTAATAAATTGTATATCACCATATTTTGGAAATTTACCGGAAAGCCCCCGCCTCCCCCTTAAGTTCATCCCAGGAATACTAGATTTTACGACATAATCCTTTATACCTGAAGCACCCGCCTTCCGGTATCCCGACTTGGTGATATCGAAACCGCCACTACAAAACTTATCCCATCTTTATAAATAGTTGATTTTCCCACTTCCCGTTAATCTTAATCAGCTTCCATAATCTGTTTCTTGTTTTGCCGTACACTCTAATCAACGGACGTAGAAAGCGTCACCCCTAACTTAACCTGTCCGTTCTTTATCAGATCTAAAACACGATCTCACGATTACCTCTACCGATCAGGTTATTAACTGCTCGTCGGAGGCCTGCTCATCATATTCCCGGACATTGGTCAGTTTCACTGTCGTACATATACAAAAACTTCTCTATTGCCTGCTTCGAGCCGTTAGTCAAAAGTGCATTCGATTGTATGCATATTCCAGTTCCTCCGATAGAATCGTCGATTTTATTTTCCATTTTGCTTCATGTTAATTTGTCTGATGTTGCTTGAGATTACTTTTTTTTTTAATTTTAAGCTATGGTGCGCCAGACACCCGCGACTTAGTTAATGGCTTGAGAAGCAGTACAGGTTCGGAAGCATTCTGCCACCACTTCCGCTGTTCTCAAGCTTGCCTAGCACAGAGACAAACGCTAATTAAGCACTTTAGTCTGTTAGCCCCATTTCCATGAAACTTGAAAACTCCCCCCCTCTCTTTTGCATTGAAACGTTTGGTCACTCCAATTATTGGAGACTTCAATTTAAGGAGCTTTCCTCATTCCAGATGCCTACGGTTTCCGAGTATTCCCAATGTTGTTGATTACCTTCAAAAATCCACAAAATACCAAGCACCAAAACATAATATGGTCACAACACCATCAACCCCAATAAAATCCTGGGCAATTAATTAACACAAATGGATACCTAATTATACACTCTGGGTAAGTATCGCTGCGTAATGTTTACACAATAGTTACAACCACAAACGTCGTCATAAATCAGGGTAATCGCGATTGGTCGTCTTTCTTGATATTTTATGGTCCTTTGATATGGTCGTTCACGAACGTAGCAAGCAATGATTGCTGGCATTGCCAATAATAAGTGCCAGAGGAGCTTTCAGTCCAAACAATATAATTTGTTCTTTTCCTGATTGGTTTTATTTATGTTTAGGGGAGTCGTTAGGAGCGACTTTAGTGCATTTGCCGGAAAATTATTTTGTAGGAGTGTTCTCGGCTTCAAAATAATCCTCTTCTTTAAGATACCAGATATGTCTGACAGAATGGAGTTATGGTTGCATTTATGGGAGTCCTTTGAATGTCAATAGGCTGATTTTACCCAGTGCCATAAGGAAAGAAGCTACTTGCATTTCGTGGCTCATTTAAAACTCATATAACCATTAGTTGATATGGTACTGGGAAATACTAGGTTACGAAGTCGATAAGCTACCCCCGAAATGTCAGGTTTGGAACACCTTCACATTTAATGTATGAAGATAGTAGCAATGCTGGCTGCTAGCGAAGTTCTTGCAACATATTATATAAAATGGAGCCCCAGCTGGAGCATGTACAAAGCAGGAAAGGCAGTCCCAAGGATGTTTACTTAAGGACTATGCATATATTTGCTCCAAATCGTTCAGTTTGTCTATTGGGTGCCTGTTATGGCTACAAATACTGCATAACAAAACAAACTTGCATAACCAGTTCCCCACAAAGGACAATGTTCTTTTTCGAAAATCCCAAACAACGAACTATGTCTAAATAATCTGCATCTGAATAGAAGGCGTTTAAATTTGTTTAGCAACCGCTAATTGTAAGTATTTAGCGGGATCCCCCTCTAGATATATGTGCAAGCGCATACGAGTACACACGTAGTTCAAAGGGAAACAACAAGAAGTGGAAGGATACACAAAACAAAACAGCAAGCCCGCCATGGCGAAACTTTGGCATGACATTGCCGCCACTATTGTTGGAAATGATTTTCAATTGTTGGAAAATAATACAAAAGCTTGGATGTATTGTAGTTCGCACAATCGTACAAAATTATATACATCGCAAATACAACCACGCGATTGCATGCAGTACACACATAAACCTTTTCGCCTTTGGCTCGCAATCATGTTCCCAGGACTCAATTGTTTGAAACAAAAGTCCTTTTCAAACTGGCTGTCGAGCAAAAGGATCTAATGCAGATATAGCACGTACATAAGTAATCACGTATCTACTTACAGAAGTATAGATGCAAACATACATTTGTTTACGTTCAGTTAACCAGCAACACTTTTGTACGTGATGCAGTCCCATTGTCAGAGTAATTATTGCATTAAATTCACAATAAAGCAGATAAAACAATAACGAGGATGCGAGGAGAGTTATCACAAATGTCTCTCCGAAGGACTAAACTCTGAACTTGTCCGAATGCTGCATTGTATTGAATTGGTAAAACGAGAACTTGGTCTAGTTTTAAGCAACATGAACGGATGGAAGCTCGTTAACCATAAATAAGGACTTCCAAAAGGATTTTCCTAAGTAGCTTAACCAAAAACTATACCTGTGAATCTCGCCCTCGGGGTCACCTTGTCATGGTCGGGGAGCCTCAAGTTATTTACTACTACACTAACGATGTCCAAAGCACATGGAGATAGAAGCAATGGATTGTAACTCTCCAAGTGGTAAGGAGTCCCAGACCTCGAATCCAACTCTGACTTTGAGAAACCATGTCGCGCCCAGGCATGAACTTTGGAAGCTTCACAGGATTCATGTTTCCCCATGAAGAAATCTGGGGAAGACAAGCCGATGTGGCAACACTGCACCCTGTATCTACTGCCCGGTAAGCCAGAAAGGATATTATTGCAATTTCCTTAATGAGAGGAACTGGAAGCCAGAATATGTCTGGTCTGTCAGTGATGATATTCCCCAATTCTTCCAGAAAACGAAAAAGAAGGCTCGTCAGAAGGAAACTTCAGCCGCAACGGACTATTGGCTTGCCAGTCAGAACCTTCCTTTCAGCCTCTACCAGGAAAAGCGGAAGAAACAGAAGTTGGTGATGTAAAAGCAATGGGTCTCACGCATTGTGGAAACAGATCCATGATCCACGGACACCGTAAACCTGGAAGGGTTTCTAGCCGACCAGAATGGAAGTCACTGCGAAGGAAGTCGAAGTTACTTGAGAATGCGAACATGGGTGTCGGTACACCACTAAGGGTGGCGATATTCAGTGAAATCAGGCACAATAAAGTGCAATTTTCGGCGGAAGAGGAAGACAAGTTGGTAGCCCCGATGAAATACACACCGCATGCAAGAAACTTTTCAATTAGCATCGGTCTTCACATTAAATTACACATATGTCAACCAACGTAAAGGTGAGTCACATTAAACTGCAGCATGCCAACCCCGCTCCCCCTGCCCTCCGTTATCTATTGGAAGCAAGGCTGGCAAATTAAGGCCGGACTGTCCTTATATCTTTCTGGTTCAAGAGCCATGGGTTAGTTTTAACAAAATCCTAGGTAATGGATCAATTTCGATTTCCAAACGATCCTGCCGTGCCTCTTTTGACAGCTGCACTTCCCGCTCCTTCTCCCCCTCCTCTGGCATCCCACAGGGACCTATTCTGGGCCCTTTGTTATTTTATCTTTTAATAACGACCTAACCACCCCCCTTTATTATTATTATTCTGTTAAGGGAAAGTCGCACCGCGTCCTTGAAGAACTATTGTGCCCCTTTTACTGGTTATCGTGGACTTATTGGTCATAGTATCTCAAGCAGGCCTGTAACCGTTAGGAACTTTAGTATGTTCCCCACTTCCAGATGTTTTAGCTTTGCATCTGGTATTAAGTGTTCACCCAGATGTATCGACCTACTTTGCACAAGTGCCGGACACTGTCCCAGGACGTGCATAGAGGTTTCGTCCTCCTCCTCACAAAACCTGCAGGCAGTGTCCGTAGATATCCCTAGCTTCCCTAGGTGATAGTTCAGCCGACAATGACCAGTGAGAATTCCCACTATGATTTGGAGATTCTTTTTGGTGAGGTTTAAGCAGTCCTTTATACGCAAGGGTTCGTATCCCCCAATAAGCACCCTGGACTACTCCATCCCTGGTAGGCCCGCCCAATATAGTTCCCTCAACCGTTTCTCTTCGTTTCTTAGATTCATTGCCATGAAATCGTTTCCGATTCCACAGAAGGGTTCTGGCCCGTGTAAAGGCATCCCTGCTCCCTTCTTGGCTAGTTCATCCGCTGCCTCGTTGCCTTCCCACCCAGCATGGCCAGTCCTTGTCGAACGAGCCGAGTGTATTCTGTCTCTCACGGTATTCCCATACCAGTTTAGAGTTCACCTGGTTGGACCTAAGTGCCTTGATCGCTGCTTGGCTATCGGTGAGAATAGCTATGTTCTGCCCCCTGTAGTTTCTTTGCAGATTAAAGGAGGCACATTTGTCTATGGCGTAAATTTCCGCCTGGAATATGCTAGTGTACCTGCCCATTGGCTCAAAGCACATTTTCCTTGGACCAATGACACCGGCACCCGCTCCCTCTGCTGTGAGGGATCCGTCAGTGTACCAAGTAACCAGTTGTTGGTTTAAGCCGTATGTCGCAGCCACGCTCTCCCAGTTTGCCTTATTACTCCAACGTGTTTCAAACTTCTTATCGAAGTGAAACCTCGTTGTCATGTTGTCCCTCGGTATCAGTAATTCGGGATACCGCCTAGAAAGGATATCAATCTTCCTTCGATTTAGGCAGCTCCCCGCCTGACTCATACTACCGGCCAACCTGAATATTGATCTCCTTACCTGCATCTGTATCTGCAGATGGAGAGGGGTTAATCCCAGAAGGACCTCCAGGGATGCCGTTGGGCATGTCCTCATTGCCCCACTGATACACACGCAAGCCAGCCTTTGGAGCTTGTATAATTCCCTGGCTTGTGTGCTGAATTGGGTTCTTTCTGTCCAGATTACCGCTCCATAGGTAATCATTGGCCTTACTATTGCAGTATATATCCAAAGTAGTATCTTCGGGCTGCAACCCCATTTTTTTCCTGCTATGGATCTGCAAGTCATCAGAGCCTTCGTGGCTTTCCGACAAGTGTTTCTGACATGTGTCTTCCAGAGTAATTTTTGGTCTAGCGGGATTACCAAATATTTGACCTCTGTTTCTCGTTTCACCTCCATATCATGTAATGTTATGGCTTTCAGGTGATCCAGCTTACGCCTCCTAGTGTATGGTACTATGGTGGTTTTGGTTGGGTTGATCCGCAGTCCCACCTTCCTGCACCAGGCACTAGTAACCCTTAATTCAGTTTGGATTCTATCACATAGGGTATCTTCATATTTGCCCCTACAGATTAAAACAATGTCGTCCGCGTAGCCCTGGACTTGTATTCCAGTATTAGTTAACACGTCCAGGAGTTCATCCACTACCATACTCCACATCAGCGGCGATAGGACTCCACCCTGTGGACAGCCTTGAGTGGTGTTCATGATAATAGAATTTGTACCTGTTTGTACCTCTATTTGTCTGCTTTCTAGCATTTTGCCCATCCAGAGTGCCAGGGTGTTTCCCACTCCTTTGCGGCTCAGGGCATCCTGTATCTCTGTGTGCGATGTGTTGTCGAATGCTCCTTCGATAATATAGTTGTCTATGACCTTCTCCACCGTTTTGAGTACGAACGATGTTAGGCAGATTGGTCTGAAAGATTTAGGGTGAAAAGGATCCTTTTTACCCGCTTTCGGAATAAAAACCACTTTTGCCCTTCTCCATGCCCTTGGTATGTAACCCGGTGCTATGCTCCCCCTTATCACCCTCAGAAGAGACTCTAAGATAATTCCTAGGCCTCTCTGGATAAGTGCTGGGAAAATGCCATCTACTCCGGGAGATTTCATTGGCTTAAAAGTTCCTACTGCCCATCTTAGCCTAGCTTCTGAGCATACCTGTTTTGCTAGTTTCCAGCTCTCTTTCCTTCCCCTTTTATTCGTTGTTGGGGTGCCAGGCCAGGCCCGCCCCCGCCCCCCCCTTACTTGACCCTGTTTGCTCTGTGCAGACGACCATAAGCTGTTTTCTGCTATATCGTCGCCTATGGACTTTATATCCCTTCAATCTAACTTAAAACTCTGGTCCTTTGGTGCTCGATTAATGGTTTAGCGCTAAACGTCAGAAAGTGTCACCGTATGTGTTACTTCCTAAAATCCTCACCCATTTCTTTCTCCTACTCTCTTAACGGACATTCCTTATCCTGCTTAAATTCCACTCAAGATCTCGGAGTCACTTTTGACAATAAACTTATCTTTGACACCCATTGCATCGAAGTCACCAATCGAGCAGCAAAATTATCAGGCTTTATACTTCGTTCCTCCTCTGATTTTGACTCCATCTAACCCTCCTTTGCTCTCTTCAATTCCCTCATGAGGAACACCCTCGGGCACTGCTCCCTGATCTGGTCATCTTCCCAAAACTTTGATTGTCTTGCCCTTGAAAATGTGCAACGTAAATTCACCCGTTCTCTCTTCTTTAAGAAAAGCTTCCGTCGTGTGGACTACCCCTCCCACCTCCGCTTTCTGAACCTCTCCTTCCTACAACAGCGTAGATCTTATCTGGATCTATACACATTTTTTTAACTCTCCTCTAGTCTGATTGACTGCTCCGCCGCTAACGACATCACCTGCCGTCCTGCGTCCCATAAGACACGTATCGCAAGTATTCCCAACGCGCCCTACGCAGAGCTCGAAATCTACTTTCATTCCCCGATTCCTAGGCTTTGCCGAAATTGCAACACACAACAGCTTGGTCCTTTTAACTTCTCTACTTTTAGTAGTTTTAAGCATATGTAGGATAAGATTATTGTTTTCGCTCCTCCTGTGGACAATAAGTAATTGGAGTTTCCTCTGTTTGTTGTCCGTCAAATTAAATAAATAAATAAACTAGAATCTTTTCCGGTGAGAGGTCCTCAAGACAAGATCTATCTTAGCTTCGGTAACAGTAAAGGATGCTTGAAGAGATCCGAGAATCTGTTTCGCTCAAGAAACAGAATAAACGCCTCTTCAGGAAGTTAACTGAGGCCCTCGGGAAGAACAAGTCCCAGGAGCATTTAATCCTGGGACTTCCAAGCGGCGATTGCCAACGATTAAGCGTACTTTCAGGGGAACTGCCTTCCCACCTTCCGTTCCAGAAGAGGAACCTGAGACGGTGGATGTATCTTTCAGTAATAAAATTCAGTTGCAACCCCCAAAGACCAGTCACCATCACCAAAACTATACCCGTTCCTTCTACTTCCAAGTCACCATCCAGCAACAATAGAGCCCCCATCATACATCCATCAACACTAGTAATAAGGAGGTAAGTCAAAAGGTTCTTCCACTCGTGGTTCGCTTGTCCTCCCCCCTGATTAAAAAATCAGGTAATTTTCACCAAATATTAAAAAAGGCACCTGAGAACTACTACGATTAAGAAAATTCTGGTGTAGCACAAGAACAATTTCTTCACCTACACCCTCCCCTCCGAAAAAACTACAAGCCTCATCCGCAGAGACCTTGACGCTTCTTCCTCATCTGCTGAGATTACCGAAGAACTGAAGGCGCAAGGAGCCTCCAGCGTGATCAATGTCAAGCCTTTCGCCACAACTTGGGCGAAGACCATGAACATCCAGCTAGATTTATGTCTGGTCACCTTTGACTTCTTGTTTTCGAACTGTCACCTTTCTTACCGCTACGTGAAGTGTGACCAGGTTCATGGTCCGGGCGATTGCTCCTGAGCACGCGCCAGATTGCGTGAACCGTGGAGGCCCCCTCAAACTACTGTAATTGCCCGATGTTCACCCGAATTGTGGCAAAGAGGAATGCTGAAAAACGAACACTACCCTGTAGACGAGGTAGACCCTGCCTGGGATGGAGCGATGGCATAGGACGCCAAACAGCTTTCAGGCATATCGAATTGGTGGACCTCGGCGCAAAACCGGGTTGTCTGGAGTTCCTTATTAAGGCAGGCTTAGATTGGATACCGGTGGTTGTGCCGTTGATGATGATGACGTTCTGGGCCCTTAGCGGGCATGTAAGAGATACTCGGCCAGTTCTTTTGTGAGCCAATTAACATCTTTTCAACTAGGCCTCCGAAGTTTCCATCCGCTTATTGATCAGTCCTTCAATTTGATAATATTTTAAGTTCGTTATATTTGCTGCGATCTTGGCTTACTGATGGCTTATTACCCTCTACCTGCGGTAGCTGAAATAATCTATTGTTCCTGTTGTGACTAGACGTGCTAAATACTACTCAAAGGATACCGGTGACCACAATGGGGGTGATGTCCTCGACTCTTTTGGAGCCACTAACTTTTTGTTCCGCCACTAACTCCCCGCCCATGTCACCAATATTGAACCAGTCTATTACCTTGCGCTCATTACAGAGGCCTTCAATTTCACCCCATACTTGTCGATCACACATTCTCCTGATTTTTCCCAACAACAGAATTCCAGGCTTAAGTTGAAATTCACCGAGGTTATGGTAGTATATTTTCCCCCGAAATCAGTTATCTGCGTTAATCCCCGTTCAAAACACAAAGAGTTCCTACATGTGCTATCGACTGCTACTGGCTCTCGACAAGGTGGAAAACTTGTCAGTTCTGAACCCGTGCTTGGTACTATGTCGCCTGTATTAACTTCCTCTTCCGGCAGAAAAGGGAACTGTTATAAGCTTCACCTGCCGTACGATCCCTTCAGCATCGGAATAAATCTCCAGTAACCGACCCTGGTTGTGAACGGGACAAAGGCTGAAGAAAAAGAAGAAGAATATTCAGATGGAATATTGCAGGGAAGGAGTCTATTTAAGATTAGGCTTTCTCAAACATGCAAATTTAAAAACACGTTTTTTTTATATTTTTTTGTTTTATTTATTTACACCTCACGCGCCGGCTACCTCCGCAAGAGTCTCCTTTCTTTTCATTCTGCAATCTCTCGTCTCGGTCTCCTGTCACCCGGTGGGCTGTTTCCACAATGCGGCGGCAAATACGAATTCGTGATGGCGCTCAGGTCCGCGCTTCCGATGTACCGCCACATCCGTCCGCCACCAGTAGACCCTACGCCAATAGGGTCACTGCGCGAATCTGACGCTTCACGGGCGTTTTGTCGAAGCCGCCCCCGGCTCGTTGAAAGCCTTCAGTCTCGACAAGGACACTCACTTGGGACTGCCCTAGACGTCGAGCTTGAACTAGTGCTCACCTAGTTTCAGAACTCAAAACGAGCCTTTGTATGATGCTAACAGCGGCCTCCGAGGAGCGTCCACCCAAATACGGACCTGTGAACACGTCTCCAGGTCCTTTGAGGGTGCTGACTTCCGTTGTCGCGTATCGGGAAGGTGAAGTCGTTCGCAGCTTGGAAACCGTGTCCCTGAGCAGATCCAGCATTCCAGAGTCACCTAACCCTGCTCTGATAGGGTCGGCGGAGAGGCACAGATTCTCTACGTACACTATCTCCACGGGGCTGAACGGGGTTGAACAGTACAGAGGCCGAGAAGGACGGAAGGCAAGGACCGTGACCACGAGGGATCATGGTGAGTTATCAAGGCGGCCTTCAGCGTCGGGTGCCAACGTTCCATCATACCATTAGGCTGTGGATCGTATGCAGTAGTTCTATGCCGTTTGAAGTCAAGGAGCTTCCGAATTTCGCAAAAAGAGTAGATTCGAGTTGCATTTTCCGGTCTGTGGTGATAACGGCTGGAATATCAAAGCGTGGAATCCACTCTCGGCAGAGGACACCAAATGTCAGAGGTATTGCTTCAGGCCACCGCGTAAACCTATTGATAATTGTGAGGCTGCGTGCGAGTCCCGTAAAAGAGCCGATGATGCCGAGATCGTGTGTAAGCGCTTGGATGACCTAGAAAATACACCTACTTCCTTTCGAACATGCTTGTTGACCTCGCACTTCCGCGACGCGATGCACTATCTGGCCCAAGAGTTTACGTCCTTGTTCATGGACGGACAGAAGTATTTGTCTGTGTCTAACCAGTTCGTCGTCATGATGCCTGGATGCGCAAGATCATGTATTGCTTGAAATGCTTCTCTGCGAAATGAATGGCCTGGGACACTTATCTGAGGTCTTGCAAAGTAAATAAGAGTTTGAGCCGAGAATAGGAAACTCCTTGAATTTGTATTTGGAGTTTGCCCTGAGGATCTGAAGCTCTGCGTCGTCTCTCGGCCGTAGAATCGACTGCGGCGGGGACGGTGACCTCCGCGAACCGAGACAATGCGTCTGCAACGCCATTGTCTTTTCCAGGCACGAGTTGAATATCAGAAGTAAACTCGCTGATATAACTCAAGTGTTGAAGTTGACAAGAGGACGCTTTGTCAGGTGTAAGTGTGAAAGTAAAGGACTTGTGGTCCGTGAACACGGTGAACGGCCTGCCCTCGAGGGAGAAACGGAAGTATTTTATGGAAAGGTACGCGGTGTATAGCTCATGATCATAGGCGCTATAGTTGCGGTGGACTGCGTGGAGCTGTTTTGAAAAGAACCTCAACGGTTTCCAGATTTAATTCATCCGTTATGGAAGAGAGGTGCTTAACGCTGTATCTGAGGCATCGAAGGATATTGCCTGGGGAAATGCCAGCAGTGTTGCTTCAACAACCTGCTATTTGACGGCCTCACCAGACCACGCAATCTCACGGGAGTCGTTAGCTTTGGGGCCAGACAAGTAGGCAGGATTGCTTGCTGATGAGCGACCTTGGGCAAGAAACGACGATAGAAGTTTAATATGCCCAAGAATCCTCGCAGATCCTTTAGCGTGGTTGGTAGGGGAAAGCTCTTTGTCACCTCAACCTTATCTGGATCAGGGTGGATATCATCAGGGGTTATAAAATGGCTGAGAAATTTCTCCTGCCTCGGAAGGAATCTGCATTTCTTAACGTTTAAAAAAGGAGATGAACAGATTTGACTATTATCTGAAACGTATATTTATTTGCTTTTCTTCAAAGATTCATTTAAAATCCCTAACACTGAATCGATTCAATTCCTGTGAAGGGCTAACGGTAAGATACCAATATTATTTCTCCTTCCCAGGATAAAAGTGCACTTAATTTTAAAATCCAGTATTCCGCCATTACTTGCTCTAAATGAAATCCGTTGTGATTGTGAAATGTAATGAATGCGCGATTAAAAGCCTCTGAAAGGTCCTTTAACAATTGGATGATAAAAAAACGGCGGAAAACGATGAAAAAAGGAACGAACAACAAGAGAATGAGGAGCTTAACGCTTATATTTGGAAACACTTGGCAGGGAGTCGAGGACGAGATGGGATTCTATTGCAGAATCTCATTTTTTACCCTCATTTACTTGATCCTGGTGCACGAGTAAGGATTGTTACTTCTTTCGAGTTCATGAAGCAAAGAGGGGAGCTTGGTTCTGGCTCCAAATTTCATGTACACAAAGTACTACAAATGGGAGGCGGGCATGAAAGAGGGAAGCGGTTCGAAAATGGATTCAGTCGTTTTCAATTTGGAGTATCGAAATCCTTCTAGTTTCAATATTCGCGTTCAATGAGTCTGCACTGCAAAAAGGGAAAAGCGAGCTAAATTTTGTGCAATGCTTTGGGTTCCTGATTTTCTACAATCAATCCATTGTCGGTTTGAAGCACTGCGGATTATCGTCAAGTGCTAGTCCTCCCTGTTCTATCACCAGATACTCTGGGTATTAGACAGTAAGCGCGTTGTGAAATCGCACGGTAGATTTATAGGAAGTCAAATTTGGATTGAAATCTTGCTTTTAGGAAGCACTCACCATACTCCACGAGAAGCGGAGTTGGGAGTTTAGAAAAGAGCGAGGGAGATCGACTCCATGCAGACTCTAAAAACAACCCCTAGACATCCCCTCCACTGGTGCAGGCACATATATCCTTGACTGTTCTGACGTAAATTGAACTGATCCGATCGGAACATACCCATAATGAGATTGTGTAAAAGGCTCGATACGACACGATTTGGCGACGATAGTGACGACAAACATACAACGAGCCCAGTGAGCTCAGATGAAAACTTACTTTACCCACGTTTCGTACGTTCCAAAGGAAATCCTTTCTTGTCATCAAAACTTCCAGGCAAACAGCTTGAGATTTATTCCTGTTTAGGATTTCGCTTCGATAAGAAGGCAATACTTGAAACAATACTAGATACTATCGAATGGATTACCGAAACGAAATGGGAATCTAAGGAACTTTCCCGATTGAAAGAGAGTCTTAAGGAATTTTAAGTACACACTCCAAGAATAAATGGAGATTCCAGTCGACTTGGGGGTTTAATACACAATCACAAATGGAGCAGAGAGTGGGGGTAGGAGTAGGAGCAGGAGGTAGAGTATCAAATCTAAAATCCTGGTGGCATAGGATCCTATTCAATTCGATTTGAATTTACATAATTCGATCCTGAAATGTAAAGACCCCCGTGTGGTATCGGTGGAATGCTTTCGAGAAAAGTATATTTTGCAGGCCAAGTGCAGATTTAACCCTAAATTGTTTGGGAATGTCCTAATGGAAGGATATTTCAAATGTTTCAAGGCTGTATAAGTAATGATATTTTTGATATGATAGGCAAGGAAGTTTTGTATAAATTTCACTGGATGGAAAGTTTCAGCTTTCACTAACATTGAATGCTGAAATTTGATCCCCGTGGAAGAAGATATGGCCAGACGTAGGTAAAGATTGCAATTTCAAAATAAAGATACGCGACTACAGGGGGTACTTAAATGAATGGTTGAAGGGGAAGGCGTAACAATTCTTCCATGTACTAACTTGTTTAATGAAAAAGGGATAAAAACCAAAAAAAATCTTTTTGTTTAGAAATTGAGGAGTCCTGAGTCCACCATCCATTTCATGGTGGTTGGGGACAATTGCATAAAAATTTTCTTCAACTTTTCAGCCCATAAACTCCTTTTTTTTAGGTTACCACCCAATGCTCAAAAAACAGACGACTCTGGTTTCGTCCTTGGACTCAGGACTCCTCAATTCCTGAAGCAAATTAATTCAGCTGGGGATTGCTTAGGTAAGGACTACTAGGCGGTTTTTCGTTTGGATATAATTCGCTTCCATGACGGGTTTACTGGAGAGATCCAGGAACCAGTTTGGTCAGCCATCTTCCAGGGTAGAGTTTGGGCATCGTCTGACGAATTGCCTCTGCTCTGGGCAAAACCGCAGTCGTCTGACCAAAAAAGGGTTCTCCAAGGAAATTTACTCACAAAAGGAAAGTTTAGAAATGTGTTTTCTTTTCATTTTGATGGTACAGAAACTTGTTCTGTCAATATGGGTTCCATCCAATCGATTAACATGTGGTCTGGTCTTTGTCTAGGTAGTCGTTGACGTGGGTCTCCTCTCCTCTGCTTGTAACTTCGAATGGCCCATCACAAAGTTTCCGAAGCGAATTTATCATATCCTCGTGCCCGAAAAATATTGGGCCAGAACTTACAAGACCTTAAAAATGAATTCGTGCTTTTGTCGGTGGCATTTGACTGATATTCGGCGAAGCTTCTGGAACTGTCGCCACAGCTTCAGGACGAAACCATAGCGACCTAATGGTTCACTTCTTATAGATCCAAATTGACCAATGCGCTTCCCATTAATGCTCATAGGGAGAATGTGATAACCCGTCAGACTGAGAACGTTGGTTTTGTCGGTGTTTATCTTTACTTCGACTGAACTTACTTCTCTTTCCAAATCCAGAGCCATTTGGTAAAAGGTCCAGGAATCCGTGAGAGGACAAACAAATGTCTCACCATAGCCGAGATGTTTGGGGAAAATTATCACAGTTCTTTGAACTCATTTACGTCCCCTGGACAAGGCAATATTGTGACGAAAATCACTTTGGAAAATTATGTGTGACGTCAATATAAATTGTAGTTATGACAATTAGCCAGGACGCCAAAATTGTATAACAGCAGGGCGGATATTTAGTTACGATAATTGTTAACAGATGACTCTAATGTCGGTAAGAAGAACTTGTCAAAGACGCAAAGTACTTTTTTATTGAAGTTATGGAACGGGTTTTTGTTTAGTGCTACGCAATCCAGTGATACGAGCCTCACGTAAAGCAAGTAACACAACTAGTGACCAGTACGAATGGCGAAGAATGTAACAATTGGTGACAGAGGTACTATTACGTGAAGGAAATCTAAACAATTGCTGACAGCGGCGGGATCACGTTAAAGTAAATTCGTAACAATTGATGACAGAGGTGAGAATGTGTGAGCCAGGATGGTTAAATTCGAGGGCTTGAAAGTGGAGCAGCTGAAAAGGGAGCTGTTAGCTCCCTACGACGGGAACTTAAGCAGAACTGCAGCTTTGGAGTCACAAGGTATTAATGACGAGGAACGTGAATTCCAGTTTGAGCCTACAATGTTTGTTGAGAGTCGCGCAGAAGTAAATGGAACGACCGCGATAAACAACAACGGTATAGCAGCTCCAATGCAAGCTATTTCCAAAACACAAGGAAAACTAGAAGAATCTAGAAAGCAACAAAGAGAACTTAAAGAAGCAGTAAAAGACCGGACCGTAGGCATAAAGAAAATCGTGGGAACCCTCCATACATATGTTGAACGGTGGGAATATGTTGAGTCAAAGGGAAAGATAGAGAAATTTACGAGAAAGTTGGAGGTGAAAGTAGAACAAAAGGCCATTTTAGACGTAGCAGAGCAGCATAGAGAAGCTTCAGAGTGTTTGGAGGGTGGCCTCAGGAAAGGTATGAAAGGACAAGAGGTAGCTGTAGAGCAGCAGGATGAAAGGCCGATGTATCGAGAAGTGAGTACACACAAGGAACTGATGCAGCATGAAAACCCCAATGAGATTCCAAAGCCGTTGGAAGAGATCGTGCAAGCAGTTGAAAACCCGCAGGAGAAAGTTGACAAGTTGCAGTCCAGTCGGGATATTCGGAAATCACAAGAAGTGATCAGTCAGGAGCTGACTAAAGAGGAGGAGGGAAACTGCCGAGAAGCAGTAGACCATGAAGAGGTCATAAGTAAAAGTGTAAAATGGCAAGAGGAGGCCATTAGAGAAGGTACAAAACAGAGGAAGAAGTTTGTAAGCAGAGCAAGCTTACCTGACAGGACAGTGCAAAGGCGAAAGGGATCAGAATGGATGGATAAATGGACATGGAAAAGGCAAGAGTTTTGGGATAATTACTGTGAAGAAAGCGAGATGATAATTAGAAGAAAATTGGAAAGTAAGGAGGATACATGAGTGTGTCGTGGAGCGATCCAATAGTGTTTATCGTTTGACTGCTACGGCAGAGAAAGAACTGACTTTGGAGCGAGTATGGCAACGCTCTGGAGAAGTGGTAAAAGTAAGGGAAACAATAAGTTTGGAGGAGCGGAACCAATGACAAAATTGAAATGAATTAGTGGTCAAAATTTCGATAGCTAAGGTTTATGTGGCACAATGGCAGAATACTCTGCAAGTGGGTAAATACATGTTTAACAATTCGGAAAATGAAGGGCGTAGAGTCGTACAAATGTGGATGGTTGTGTTGCGAGTGATGACATGGGGCATCATTTGTAAGCATCATGAAGTACTAAGCAGTGAGCATTTGGATATCATCGGAACTGTAGCGAAGAATGAACGGCAGTTTTATGGGGCTACATGTTTCGGATCAGATTGCGTAAGATTATGTGATTGACATGAGTTCGCAAAAAGGTCGAAAATACGAAGACGAAGGGAAATGCTGACATGGCGCAGCTCCTTCGGGAACCAAGTGTTCTACGAATTATATAAACGAGCACCTAACATCTGCAAGCCGCTTCGGTCACGCTGCTCAGAGGGCAGATGTGAGGCAGCATCTGACGATTTGCCTCTGCCCTAGTAAGAAACCGTAAAGCCGCCATCGCTTGACATTTTTGTAAAGTTTGGGTGATAAGCCCTAAACGAGGGGTTGGTGGACCAAAAAAAGAGGGAGTAAGTTGCTCCCCATTTGGTCCGGTCCAGCATTAAGTTGATGCGGACTTAGGACCCCATCATTCTCAAGTAGTATTGTTCCGGAGTTAACAGCCCAAGAAGGAAGAGAAACTAAATTCGCAATCAGTATTGGAAGGACTTCGTTGGGAAATTAAGGAACTTAATAACGCTCCTAAGTAAATTAGACGAAGTGAATAAATGCCGGTTGAAGATGGAATTGGAGTAGATGGAGAAATGGGTACGATTCAGAACACCAAAGGCAATATAAGGAGCGTTACAGATAATATGGGCAAGATGATACCTTGGCCTCTGAGATTTTACCTTTGTACATCCCGTGACATATTGCGCCATCATATGTGGTTTTGATGGTAGTTATAAACTTCTCCTGCATAGAGCACGCGAGACAAAGTCTTTGCTCATGCTATCAAACACTTTCTCGAAATCGATAAAAATCAAGTGAATTACGGTAGAGTGACGTGGTCAACGCAGGAGTATCCAAAAGGGAAACCAGACAGTTCTCTGTCGATCAAGTCTCCAAGGTACATTTCAGGATTATTTTGGTGAAAGCAGGAAGCACGTAGATACCCTTCAATTGCCACACTCAAAACGTGTGCCCTTCTTCCTAAAGATGATCCCCCTTCTTTCACTTTCTCCTTTGGTTGGTAGTCATTTATTGAGGATAACCTAACAGGCTAACCCATCCATCGTTATAGGCACGAACTATGCTCCTTGCTTCTATGTTTTCCTTTGGAAAGGCTTCTGGCCAGCGAGTGAATCTGTCTATGGAGAATATAGCATCACCATCATATCTCTATAAATGTGTTGGAATCTTCCTACAGATTTAAATGTGTTCGATATGTGCGCTGATACGCGCTTTGAAGTTTAGAAAGTCAACAAGGTAGGCACCACTTCGCCCACTCATTCTAGTCGTGTTTCACCGGTAGCTAGCCGAAACTTTAGCAGAGCTGTTTGACTGTATCTCTAGACCCTAGGTACGATAGATTGTACCCAATGTCGAACAACGCTTAACGAAATGGTTTTGAAAAATTTGGATGCGCCTTTTCTGTTGAGAAGTCATAGCACATTTCTGTGTCCTTCCCTGGAAGTTGAATTTTCTTGGGTTGAAAACATGAGTTAGGCTGCAAAAATGTTTGCATCTGATCCTCGCTCTTGTGAAGATGCCACCATCATCATAATCAATATTAGTCTCTTCAGATGACTCAATACGAAAAAGTTCATCAATAACAAGATTGTTTTGACTGTCTATGGTCAATTCACTAATCAAACTTAAATGGCGTGATTGTAGAATTGAAAACTTCTCTAAATTTCATTTGAACCGCGGCACTGCGGTCGAGGGGTTTCGATGGTTTGCACACTCGAAAAAGCCACCGATTCTGGGATTGGAAGCCCCTGCACCGTTAATTCCCTCCTTCGCTCATCTTCTATGTTGGTTTTAATTTCTGGGTATTCTTGCCATTGCCATTCTGGTCCCCACACTAGAGATGAGCTGTCAGAAAATAAAATACATGAACACATATTTACACATCAATAGGTACGCCCTATTTGCTAACTGAGGTTGTGCCTTGTAGGAGGTCTATTAACTCCTCAGAGGTCTGCCTGTCTATCTGTAAAGCATAATTCTCTCAGAAACAACTGCCCGATTGGCACGAAATTTGGTGGAAAGACGGAAGCTGACATGCTTCTACGTTGAATTTAAGATGGGGTCCTCATACCTGTAAAATGTTGGTCTTAAATTTTTTTCATTAAATATAGTAGCGTGAGGCATTAAACGAAAGGTCTCGATTAGTACTTCCTCAAATCCTGAAACTGATTTGAAAGGCGCGGAGTGCGGGAGTCAGAAAGTAATCGTTTCTTTGATGGCCCCATGCTCAGAAACTACCCCGCCCTTTCCTGGCATTCTCGGGCCATTGTTTTTGGAGAAAGGGTGGGGACCTCAAAGGCCGCGCCTCACTGAACATCTGAGAGAAGGAACAATGATCGAGGATGCAATCCGTCGTGGATCCTTCCTTTCGACCGCGGCACTCGGGTTTAGAGGTTTACGGCTCCTTGCGAGCGGTCGAGCCATCTTTTTTTTATTTTCTTTATTTCCAGGTTTAGCTTGTATGTGGTTATTTATATCGTTAGGTGCGCGCGAATCCTTTTTCAGGATCCGGTGTAGACTCACACCTGATTTTGTTCTTAAAATAACACTGAGGGATCGAAAATTTAAAATAGCGCCCAATGTGGGCACAGTGTTTCCTAAATTCAGGCATACAAATTTTCTAATTTCATGTTCCTTCCTTCCGCTCAATATTATTCCTGGCAAGGCTCCACGTACCCTTGAATTCATCTTTCAAGAGTAGGTTTCACGCCTTTCCCCCCAGAAGTGTTCCTAAGCCTCAATTTTACTTCCCGCCTTGTAAAGTAGGGTTTCCTGCCCTATCCTTGGTAGAATACCACAAGAGCTAGTCGTTTGTAGGGTTTGTCTTTGAGAATTAACGCCTCTCAGGTGATTCTTTTCTATAAGTCCCTGGATTCATGGGCCTTTGCGGGCATAAGCTAGAAGGTATTGCCGTTCAAGCTTCTGAGTAGTGTCCTTCCCTACCCTTATGTGAAACGGCGCGTTTCAGATTTTGGAAAACTTAATAATCTTTTTTCTTCGTTGGGTTGAAGTGACGGGTGAGATGAATCCTTGATGGAATACGGAGGTAGTCGGCTATTTAATATGTCGTTCCGTCCTCATTGATTCGCCCTCGGTTTGTTCTCTGACTCTAAACGAGGAAGGTTAAATTATTGCGATCCCTTTTGTTCGTTTTTATTATCTAATTCTCTGCAACGAAGAGCAATTCGATTGTTGTTTCTCCGTTAATATGCACCGTATGTAGCAGTTATCCTGCACACATGCTGCAACAATTTTTGAGGTTGTGATTGCACTTTGGCTATCCATGAGTTTTGCGCAAGTTAAGCATAGAGTTGACAATTTCCGGAGGAAGGAGTACTCGTGATCTCGTTGAGCAGATATCTTGATTGATTTCGGACTTTTTAATTAGTCGTGAAATTGTAAATTTTTATCATTTTGAGAATTTTGTGTGAAACAAAAATCGGTTCAATGTCTGTCTGTCTGTCACACGCATTTTCCTCGGAAAGAGTTGTAGCGATTGATGCCAAATTTGATGGAACGGTGGGAACTGAGAACACTTACGCATACAGTGAATTACATCGTTCTAAGTTGATAATTAAGGGGGGGGGGGTTCCCATATATGCAAAAATAGGGTGCAATTTTTTTTCACCAAATATAGTCATGTGGTGTCATGTGGTCATGATATCCCCTGAAAAAATATCACGTATCTTGAATTATTTGGGACTAAAATATGACAGGTCGGAGGGATCACTGCCAATAGATAAGTCCCTTTTTATAGTCAGATTCTTGACCCGTTCGACTCTACAGCCGAATTTGTCTTTATTATTGGAGAACGCCTATATACTGTTTGCCGGGGTATCGTCAAGCAAATCCAGATGCCCAGTGGCCGGATTTGCGGAAGGGTCTCCGGGATCGTCTACCAGACATTGATCTCTGGGGGATGATCTGGCCACTCAGGATGGTATTTTGATGATCGTAATCACTTTATTGCCACTACACTAACTCTTACATGGAAACCTCATCCGAAGTTATCAAACACCATTGGTACTGAGATTATTTCCTAAAAGTCTCCGCTTTTAGTGGATATGCTCTTGGCCTGGTTGTTTGGATTCGGACATTTTAGGAGAATTTTCGTAATTGACTCATGGGGAGACATCATGGTTATGCTTTCATCGTAGGCACAGCCTTTTGCGGGCTCACAGCATGGAGGTGTACCGCAGAAGTCGGCAGCATTGGAGCAAAAGTGTTAGCCCTCGCACCACAAAATCTAAATTATGGAGTCCGCATTCTTTCTTGACGGACATCCCGCCATAATCACGATGAAGCGTTGATTGTGGTCACAATTTCATTTCATACCCAAAGAGACCGTGAGTTTATGGTAGGATGCCAATAATTCACGTAAACCCTGTGGGCCTTCATGCTCGGAACAAGCTAAGCTAATCGCATAAAAACAAAGAATATTTTCCGAAGATTGAAATTGGAATTCTCGCTCATGGGGTTAACACAATCACCGCTCTCACACCTCCCACTTCAATTCAAATGTTCACCTTATCCTTACCATCGCCACAACCACTGACACCATTCCCGGAAGAAATATGCCTTGGCACAAGAAACCCAAATGCAATTTTCTAGTGGTGCCAATTGTTTGGCATAAATATTGCTTCTGGGCAGAGCTCAAATACATGTACCAACTTTGAATCGTCTGCGAACGCTACACTTCGTCCTTTTGCTCCATTCAATAGCCCGAATCCAGCTCCCTACTCGACTCCCTACCGGACCCCGGCCACAGTTCAAATCGGAGCCAGACTATTGTAGTCCTGTTTCTTGAACTTTCTTCCCTCATTGACATGTATATGCGGTGAATTCCCTCGTGCGAAAGGTTTTTGGCTCTGCTCCTGATTTCCAGGGAAGAGGATCTAATACACAAAACGATGATATCGTCACACATTCGAAATTGACGGGCACTATTTATTTTGCAGGTGAATGTAAAATTTCGGTGAATAAAGTGGGCAGGCGTGCGAAGGACAGGACCTGCCATTGTGCTGCTGACTCTTCTCGGGGGCGTTCGGCAGGTTAAGAAGGAATGGGGGCGTTTCTCGGAGTTTTCTGGCACAAAATAAAATTATTCCAACAATGCAAGGACTCCTTGTGTACACAGTGTAAAGTCGAATGGTCGATTTTATATTTCAGGAGTTTCAATTTTTGTATATCCGTTTGGCATAATGCCGCATTTTTGGACTTGGCATCGAAATAATGCCAGCAACATTTGAAGATCCTTTAGGGGATGGCTTTATTGAGGGTTTGCTTTTTGTAGGACCGAATGTTTACTTAAAACTTTGCGCTGGAGTAAAGTGGATGGAAAGTAAGAGTAATTGCGGCTTATTTCCATATTGAGCACAGTCCATTTGGTTCAGTTGGGGTGCGGTTTTGCTTATAAGGCTCTGTGTAATTTACCGAGGAATACTTGGAACTGCAGGACTGAGTGGGTTACGCTCGATGAAGCGAAATTGTTAGGAGTTCATTCATCGTTTTGCACGAGCAATTTACGTGTCCAAACAAACCACCCCGTTCAGGGTAGATACAAGGATTTCGCTGGATATTAATGCAGTCAAAAATAATCCCGTCCTAGCCCCCATCTCCGCCCTGGTATGCAATATTCAGTTAAATCGCGAAAAGTATTCCATATTTCATCCGTGCTCAGGACACTTTGCGAAATTGCCGACATTATTTTGTGATTTTTATTCTGTGCACACGCATAATATCATTACCAAATTAGCGCGATTACATTACATTTCGACAATTACAGATCCGCATTGCCCGATAATTTCACTGTACCAGAGCACCGTTGTCGTTACAGCAAAATTAATGAATTTCAATTCATTTTAATGTTAATCCACAACACCTACACATGCACATATCATTTACGCAATATGACCGAATTTCATGCGGTGAAATTACGCCTGCTTCCTATATTGCCAGTAATTTTTTTCCGGCAAATTCTCTGAAATTATTTTGAACCTCCTGCCAGGATGCTGGTTGCCGAAAATCAACTTTAAACCAGGATCAGTTCGAATTTAAAATGAAAACTTACATAAAGGGTGGGGGTGAGTTTAAATTTCATGGGGCATAAGTTGTTAATGAAACCGTATTGTATGAGCAACATTATTTCCACACGTTCGGGTTATTGCCCAAATTCGGGACATTGTGGTTTTCGGCCCAGCATTAATTTATTTGATTACCGGCATCTTTCAAGGAGAAATTTTTACTACCCCTGGAAGCACCCTTGTCCAATTTACACTTTAAGTGATAAGAAAACATTGATAGTAACTTTCAAATGAACTTCTACAACCGTGAGGACAATAGGGGTGAGTGGGGCTAACTAATGAGTCACATTTTTGACCAAACGAGGACCCTCCTTTTTTCCGAGCGATAAAGCTGCGGAGCACTAGATAGTGATAAATTTCGAGGGCGGACTCCCTAAGTTTCTTTGAAAACTTTAGGGAATTTTACAAGGAAGGATATTCTTCAAATGAAGTTTCCATGAAGTTTTTCTCTGGTCTACCTCAATTACTTCCTCTTGACCTTCCTAAACCTTTTATTTCCTTTGTTGTGTTGTAGGTTTTCCTTAGAAGTTCTAGCGTCCCCCGTGGTTCCAGTCAGTGCTAGACCTTAAAAATAAAGTCAGAGTAAAAAAAAGTCGGAGTAAAACGAGAAACTAATTAAGGACTCACCGGGACACGTGGCTTCTCAGTCCATCTCCTTGCCATTTTGGTGACAGCGACTCATGGAGTGTATTAGAAATTCAATGCACGCTTCCTTCCCACAATTTTCACTCAGCGAACCATTTGGAGAACACCACACCGTCCTTCGACAGTTTTGTTTTTGTTTATTCAATGATAATTACCAAGGACAACAACCTCTTGACTTCTCTCGCTCTTGACTGGTTCAGCCCCTCTCACCTCATTGTCAAAATTTCCGGATGTCCTTCATTGCGATGCATGAGAACGCAGTAGAACCAGAAATATAAAAATAGATATCACGCAATGTTGAATCGCATTGAATACGGATCATATCCCAATTGTTGCCACTCCTGCCTTTTTTTGGGATAGTTAGGGTAGGTGAATGCGTTTACGCACAGAATGCTAGACTCTCGCAAAGGTACACTTTTGGACTACCAGCTAAGCACCTTCCCTCCTCATTCTGAAAGCGTTTGTCATATTGCTGCTGGCTTGTCCCCAAGCTCTCTCGACTTGGGTAGCTTTTAAATCAAGGAATTCCTTTCACCAATCGAGGGCGAGAGGAGGAGGACGAGAAATGTTAGTTCAAGGAACCCCGTGCCACTAGAGGAACCCGAACGTAATGCCCAACATGGCTCCACCTGAGCATCTCCCTCACAATGTTGTCTTGGTAAGACTGAAAATTTCCGTACCCACTTAAGAGCTAGATGTGGGTATAATGAGTCTCACCATGCTTTCGATTCGGTCACGCACTTAAGTTGCCAATGAGCCGTGCAGTCCATTTGCCTCTTATCTCAGTCGTCCAGATCACTCTTCCCTAACAACCACCTCTCCTAGCTCTTTTCCCTTGCACTTTAGTATGGCTTTGCGGGCCTTAACCATATTGGGAACGGGAATTACCACTGTGATCACCTTCACGGCTGGATTAGGGACACAGACGCCATGCGTTAATTTATCCACCTCATTTGCGAGAAGTGCTTATGATATACTCACCTGCCAACATCGTCAATCCACATCTCTGCGGAGTGGAGCAGAACAGATTGCGTTGGACTGATCAAAGGACGTCTCCAACTCGACTTAGGACCCCAGTATTTGTTGTTTTGCCTGAAAAAGCCAAATGGGCCAAAAGTATGCCGAGCTGGGAGTAGGCTCATCCAGCTGACGAGGATCTGCTTGTCATATGTTAGGGGCAAATGGATCTTGCGGGGGGTTGAGCCGAAACAACAGCCCAGGGATCGTCCTCCTAGCACTGAAGAAGGTGCTAATAGGACTCTAAGCCAAGGCGGAGCAGCACAGCCGGCCAATGGGGAGCGTGGTCTTTAGTATACGAACTTTGAATACCATAAACACCTTCAGTTTCAAATAGGATCCTTACCCTGGTGGCCGGACTAAACAGAGTGGACATTTATCTCACACTACTCATGGTACCAAGGCATGGACTCAATTTAAAAAGAAAGCAATTAAACCGACGATAAAAGCTGAGGTGGTGATCCAGGCGCATCATCGGAGGACGAATTGCTGGTATCCAGCTACCTCCCAGAAAGAGGAGGCAGACGGACTAGTGGTTTCCAGCCTGGAATCCGCTGCGGTCAAGCTGGGTGTAGCAAGTACCAGACATAGTACTCTTAAGTAAAGACCGGCTAAGAAGGGAATGTCCACTAGTGTACTGCTCAAGAGTTAGTACCAGAAAGCCGTCCATATTCTCAGTAAGATTGCCGACACTGTTGACGAGCGGGATGAAAAAGACCTCACTAAATACCAGGCGATTGTTGAGGAATACAACAGTAGATGTCTGGCAGATAAGTAGAAGGCGAAGCCCACCGCTCTCAAATGCAGTCGATTTCAAGACAAGGTCGAACAAGATCACAAGCGGAGCAGAGTGCGCAAGATCTCGAACGCAAAGCAACATCTGGAGAAAAGTACGCAGCGATAGACAAGGGAGAAATACGAACTACCAAACAAAAAGTGTTGTACTTGGCAAAACCGGACGACGATCTGCTTCCAATAGACGCCAGCAACGAGATGTTGAAAGAGATGGGCATCGAGGGTCCAACGGAGACAGCTGAATCGCCCACGCAAACAGATCATTCTGAGGGAAACGCAGATAAATCTGCAGCACTCGAAGTGTGCCTCGGTTAATTTGCTTGACTTCTTCTTACAGGAAGACACCAACATCGCACATCGCACAGGGCTCCAAAGCATTATTCCGCAGCACAGGAGACGCTGATCAGGACAGACATAGAACATGTATCCTCGCGAAGAAGAGTCCGCATGCTTCGCTGTGTGCTAAACCTGAGTTCCAACGACCTATTCGTGGTCACACTGGAGCAGGCGGAGGCAGAGAACGTGTATATTTCCTCGGCTTACATGGCTCACAACCGATCAGCTCCACCAGAAGAACTACAACATTTAACGAGCCCTATAACAACAAAGAAGACCATCCTGCTGATAGGTTGCGACAGCAATGTAAGGCGCCCACTTTGGGGAAGCTCGCAAATCAACGAGAAAGGTTAGTCATTCTTTGATTTTATTATTACTACAAACCTATCGGTGTGTAATAAGGGTAGTACACCAAACTTCCATTTTCCCAGCTCAGTGAACTGTAACGGTTGGGAGGAGGTTCTTGATATCACCCTACTAACCGACAATGGGATTCTTATGATGAAGAACTTAAAAATGTCTAACCAGATCACAGTTGGATACTTTTCAGTACATTTTCAGTATAATTCTTCAGGCACCCCAGGAGGATAGACTGGAGAAAGTTTGGTCAAGTAATTAAGAATAAACTCTCCTATGCGCAAATTGGCAAGATTGGCACGACAAACGAACTGGAGTCAAAGGTCGGAGCTCTGAAAAAGGCATGCGATACTGCCTTCAGAATCTCGTGCCTTGCTAAATACAGCAAGAAGAAACTATCATCGTGGTGGAATGAAGATCTCTCTAGCTTCAGGAAGCTAACCAGGGAAGCCTTTCACATCTTCTACAGGCAAAAATATTAACAGCCATACAAGGACTGCCTGAAGAAGTGCAAGTCGGCAATCTAGCCGCCAAGAGGCGGTCTTAGAGACTATTGTCAGAACATCGAAAGCACCAATGAATCCACGAGGCTCAGTAAAATTCTATCCAAGGAACCTAAGAGCCCATCCTTTCTTAAAAAGTTGGAAAGCTCCTGGACGGAATATTCTGGTGAATCTTGAATCTGGCGGGAAAGTGATTTTGAATCAGCAGCAAAATCACTTTCCCGCCAGCGGGGAGCACTGTGAGTCAGAGCCATCCTTGAAGGGTTTGCGACTACCCCAGGCGTGCGAGACTATCAAATCGGTACTTACCGAGGATAAGATCGTCTGGGTTATAAACAATTTCTTCGCATATAAACCTCCAGGCACTGATGGAATCATGCCAGTCATACTACAGACGGACCAGGAAAGTGTTGTGCAATGGTTTGCTGAGATATATCGGAGATGCATCCCTTTAGAATATATACCACATTCTTGGAGACGGACACGATTGGTCTTCATATCTAAAGCAAGCAGGCGCGGTCGTGAAGGACTTTCCAAAAATCAGCCTCACCTATTTCATATTGAAGGCGGTAGAGCGCGTCCTGGACATCCACTTATGAATGATAATGGAGAGAACGCCTTTCTCTTAGTCCCACCATGTCTACCTCAAACACAAATTGACAGAAACGTTTATCCACGAAGTAATTGGCACGGTTGAGCGGTCACTGCAGAACAAGCAGGAGACCCTAGCTCCTGCTGAATTCCACCATGGCTATGTGAACAAAGATTGGTTCTTTTCTTCAGTGTAATGCATCTGGGGTAATCCTGAATCCAAAAGTCTCCAGGTACTGGCGATACTGAAAGTCTATGGATGGCTGCAGCATGATCCGAGCCCCACGCGTCAAATAGTCATTGTTACGGACAGCCAAGTGGCCATTAAAGCCTGGTAATCACCGAAGACATGGTGGAGTGGGTAGTCTAGAAACGCGCTGAACACTAAGCTTCAGATGCATGCTCTTTTTGTACCTGATCGATCCTATCTACCGCCCTCTGAACTGTTCGTCTGGCTCGGTCACAAACTGAAGGTCACATGCCTTGGAGATGCATTTTGCCACATGAAGAACTTCTCTCATGGGGCCACCAAAGAAATAGATAAAATCACTACGAAGGAAAAGGTTCGGAAAGCGTTGGAGAAGCAGTTTGATCTTGTTGGACTGCAAGAGTCAGCAGTGCAAACGCCAAGGCAAGCCTATGGGAGAACATAAACAGCCAGCATCAGCCTACCAGTATAGACAGCGCTCAAACGGTTAGCAGCAGGGAGAGTGAGAACAGGCTGGGTTATGTGTCGCCGCAGGGAGAAGGTGCCGTTGAAGCGATGCTTTAGATGGTTTGGCTTCGGTCACATTGCGAAGGCATACACTACTCCAAATGACAGGTTGAAGCAATTTAGGAGATGCGGAGTGGAATGCCATATTAGCAAAGACTGCGGAGCTAACCCAAATTGCCTACTGTGCAAAGGTAAGGAAGGTATGGACCATCGGCACATTTCAGGCAACAGCATGTGCTCGGAATACAGAAGAGTCCTTTACACAAATCGCAGATGAGGTTGACACAAATCATCCTTAACCACTACGAAGTGGCGCAAGATCTACTCTTGTAAACCATCCGCGAGAAAAGCATCGAAGTGGCCATAATTAGTGAGAAATATCGAAATCGCGGCAGTAGCATTTGGGTTAAAGACCAAACGACCAAACAGCGCTATGGGCTTGTAGAGAACAGCCTTCGAAGAAATAATGAAGCACCCGGAGGAGAGCTTCATCCGACCGAAGGCGTTCACATTTAAAGGTGTCATCCTCCACTCAGCGCTACACATGCCGAGTACGAGCAGATGCTTGCTGCTCTGGTTTTGAATGCAAGAGTGGGGCAGCCGGACAACTAATGTGAGGGGACGTGTTCTGTTCGAAGCATTCGCAGAACTAGACGTGGTAGTGGCGAATGTTGGGCCCACGTATATAGTGGACCTGAGGTCTATAGTAGACCAGACATACGTGGGTGCCACTGTAGCTAGTAGAGCCGTTTGGCATGTCAGTGAGGACTATACTTACAGCGACCACCAGGCGATCTGCATGGAAATCAAGAACGTATCTTTCCGGGCAAGGAAGGTTTGCCAGAGGGTCAGCCCAGTACCGAGGAACCATTCGGAAGAACAAAAGGAACTGCTTCAAACAGCTGAGTGACCATGCCGACACAAACCCTTGGGGCGAGGTCTACAGGATGGTAATGTTCCCTCACCACGAAAATAGGGGAAGGCAAATGGTTTTTGCAGCTAAATGAGGGCATAATACCTCCAGTAACTGTGGAGGAGCTGCGTGAAATATGTGGTAGAATCGCTGACAACAAGGCCCAGGTTTGAATGGCATCCCCCACGGAGCTTTGAAACTGGCAGCGAAGATTAGACCCGATTTTTTCGTCAATAGGAGAGGAGAAGGACGAGTGCCTGAGGGCACACCTACCCCGCGAAGTAATACCTACATGGTGGTCCCGCGGGGTTGGGGCTAGAGAGACCGGGGGTGGTTTTTAGTGGGTGCGAATCAAACATGTGCCCGCTGTAGCTCAGGCGTTTGTGCCGGGGAGCTGGGACGGACGTGTCTTTCTAACAAACTGTGTGAACAGATCAGGGCTTAGAACAATGTTTTCGACTATCTGTTCCACAAATTTCTGATATTCACCGCAGAAAGTGGGACTCAAAGCAATTTAATGATGCAAGTAAGGAGTCCGAAAATTCTTCTTACGGCATTTCGTCAGTAATTCTTTGATTCTTTTTGGAAACGGCAACTACTTACTTTATTATCAAATACACCCTTTACTCTAGTCGCCTGCTATGTAAGTAGTGTATCTCGATTATCTCATCATCCAGTTTTCTACCCGAAAGCTTCCTCAGCTTTTCAGGGATTCGTTGGCCGCAATTTTATCCAGGCCCTTAATCAACGGCAGAGGTGTATTGAACCACCTTAGTAATATACAGTATCTTCAAACCTCTACGCAATCAAGCTATCCTCCGTTTTACATCGTGACCGAAAGTTATATAAGGTTTTAGCAAACAACTGCAATTATGGCTGAACTTTCCGAATGCACTTTCCCACTTTATATGGCTGCCAGGAAACCTGTGTTCGTTTTGTTCTGCTATAGTTCAGCTTAAATTGCTTCCATGCAATAATTTTACTTCGCGGTATAGTCGCGCTTCCTATTCGACACTGCCTCCTTTAACAATGGCCGATCTCGGCTTCACATCGCCTCCGCGGCTATATCTCTAATAGCAATCCATAAATCGTCTCATTATTGCCATGTATTCACATTTTCCTATGAATTTAGTTGGTGGTTTTCGAAACCCAGCTGCAATTTCTACTTAAAGTCAGGTAAATCCAATTAAAAGTTCCCGCCTGCCTGTGGTGCATGCATGTACCCCGTACGTGCACATAACCCCGGTAAATGCATATCGCCGGGCTTCATGTTTTTCAAGTTTGCTCCTCAGTTTGGGGTTTCCATCTAGATATCCTTCCCGGAGACTTCTTGTGGTGAAATTGCTGTCCTCATCTAGGAGTCGACCGAGTTCAGGGTTATTAGCATGACTGATTGATGAAAATTGCTTTGGTAAGTTGCATTATTTCTGCGGTGAGCCAACCACTGAATGGAAATGTGCATTCAATTTAGTTTCGTCCTGGGCCGACGACTGGCATCACTGCCCTCTTCTTATCCACATAACATACAGAACTTCTCCATATCCAACCACACAAAAAGAGCGGAGTCAATAAATCAAAATAAAAACCCACCAACTTTGATAATTAGAGAGCAAAACCCTTTTATCCTCTCCCAAATACTCATTACGCTTCTTGTTTGCCTTGCTGACTACTCCGTCCTCCTTGCAAGGATCCCACGAACAATAGCATTCGAAATGACGGTGGAGTTTCATTGAAAAGAACTACCTCCAATTCGCACAGGTGATTCGATTCTATTATGCAAATTCAAGTTTATTCGGTAACCGTGTAGTGTTCCATTTAAAAGCCACCCCCTTTCTTCCCAGCTGAAGTTTCGTCTCCTTCTCCGGCTGGCATTAGATTGCAGAATGCCAAAGTGCTCGACTGTCTGCACTACTAAAAGGATACGAACAGAGGAGCAAGTACTGGTACTTTGAGCTGGTGAATAAAAGATAATTACCGGCGATAATCGTTTCCCAATATACTCTACGGAGTTCTCGTAGTATTTCTGGAGTAAGTTACGATTGGATGATAGGTGTGGCGTAGATTTATCGATAGACGGTTTCGAATCCTTCAAATCTGGCATTGCTAGATCCATGGAAACAGTCTTGATTAAGTAAACGCTGACGGTTGTGGAGATGGAATCTTAAGGAGCAAAGTCATCACTGTTGAAGATTGCAATACGCAGCATACCCATTGGAACTCAAGGGAGCCCTCTCCTATAGGACTGAGGGGATGAACTGACAACCTCGCTGTCGCATCCTTCTGGGTTAAAAAGCCATATGAAGCAAGGAACTTAACCACACATCAGCAGGTTAGCCTACTTACTGGCCCAGTGACATCAATAAAACACTAGACCCAAGTGGCTTTGGAGTTTGTAAAGGAATACTCTTTTTTTTCTTTATGGATGGAGGTGGAAATCTTAGAAAGACGCTGCTGCGCCAGGTTGCAGCAGTGTGTGGGATTCGCACCCACTAAAACCACCCCCACTCTTCCGCCCCTCCCCGCGGGACCACCGTGAAGTATTACATCGCGGGAGAGGCTCTGGTTCGCTATACCAGCTCGTCCATGTCGCGTCTCCGTCGTGCCGCCTTCCGAGCTCGATCCAACTCCAGGAGTTTTGTCTGCACCACGGCTACTGCCTCATTTACCGCCATCCAGTTTTCCTCCGACTTCAGCATCTCTTCCACTAGCTTCGAGGGCTCGATATCCGCCCCTAAGATGTTGTTCAACCTCCTTCTCTGCTGCAGAAATCTGGGACAATGGAACATAACGTGCTCCGGGTCCTCGGGTGTAGCACCGCATTCAGGACAGTTGGGAGACTCGTCCAACTCGAAGCGATGCAAGTACTTCCTATAGCCACCGTGTCCCGTAAGGAACTGTGTCAGGTGGTAATTCAATTCTCCGTGCTTTCCGTTGACCCATTTCTCGATACACGGGATCAATGTATGGGTCCACCGGCCCTTGTCGGAGTTATCCCACCGTTGTTGCCATTTGCCACACAACTCTCTCGTGATGGCTTTTCGGAAATCCGCATTCACCTCGGCTGGATTTGCCTTCCGTTTTTCGTAGAGCCAGTGTGCCTCGCTCGCTAGAAGATCTATAGGGATCATTCCTGCGATGACACACACTGTCTCCGTCGACGCCGTCCTAAATGCGCTGCACACCCTTAGCGCAATTGGCCCGTATGCCGAACTTAACTTCCTCCGTTTGACAGCGTGGTTCAACGCTCCCGCCCAGACAGGGAAAGCGTATAGCAGGATCGACTCACCACTCCCGCGATGAGTAGCCTGCGACTATACTTCGGCCCTCCCACGTTAGGCATCATCCTTGCAAGGGATGAGCTGGCATTTGCTGCCTTTTCTCGCGCATAATCCAAGTGTCCCTTGAAACTCAGCTTGGCGTCGATCATCACCCCCAGGTATTTGACAACCGATTTTGAAGCGACCTCACGATTACCAACCCGGATGGTAACCGTGTTGTTCTTCCTACGGTTGGTAATGAGGACCACCTCTGTCTTTTCGTCCGCCAGGTCCAACTTCGCCATTCGTAAACATGATGGTATGAATGGCTTCATTTGCACAAAGCTCCACATCCTCGGGATGCTTTGCAATTGCAACTACCGCCAGGTCGTTCGCAAAACCAATCAGCGTTGTCTCCCCCGGCACGCCAAGGCCAAGCACTCGATCGTACATTATGTTCCACAGCAGCGGTCCCAATACAGAACCTTGAGGCACACCTGCTGTCACAATGTACTCCTTCGGCCCGTCGTCCGTCTCGTACCAGAGAAGTCTGTCCGAAAAGTAACTCTCGATGAGCCGAGCCAAGTAGCCAGGAACACCCAGTTTGGCCAAAGCGCCCTTAATCCAGGCCCAGTTGGCTTAGTTAAAAGCATTTTTGACGTCCAGCGTGACCAGAGCACAGCATTTGCCCATGGCCATTGCATTTCGAGCCAATTCCACGACCTTTGCTACTGCATCGACCGTAGAACGGGCTCGCCGAAACCCATATTGCCGCTCTGAAAGACCACCCACAAGCTCGATGAACGGGGGCAGCCTGTTGTATATCACCCTCTCCAACATCTTCCCCATGGTGTCTAAGAGACAAATAGGGCGATATGAAGAGGGCACGCCGGGTGATATTCGGGGCTTCGGTAACTTGGTAGGCTTTACCCCACGGATTCGTATTAGCCTCCCTGCAGAGCTTCTGGTAGCATTCCCGCTTGCTTCTCCGAATGGCCTTCTTAAGGTTGCTTCGCAGATCCCTGTATGCCTCCTCACGCTCCTGGTGCTCCGGCCTTCCCCTTGTCCTGTGGGAAAGTCTCCTCGCTCGGAGACAAGAGGATCTCAAGGCAGCAATCTCCGTATTCTACAAGTAGTTTGGCCTCTCGCCGTGGTGCAAACATCGTCGTGGCATCGTAGCGTCACATGCTTCGGTTACACGCTGAGACAGCAGTGTGACCCTTTTCACCACTGTTCCATCCGGATCATGGGCTCCCGCCAATGCGGCCAGGAATGTTTCCTCGTCGAAAGCTCCGATAGACCAACCAATCGCCTTAGCCTTTCCACCTCTAGAGCGTCGTTGACTGCTTGTCCGGTTTCCAATGCGGAGGAAGATGGCCTGGTGGTCACTGTGGGTGTAGTGCTCCCTCACTTGCCAAGCAATCTCCCTCACCAGTGAAATGCTAACAAATGTCAGGTCAACAATCGAACCCGACCCTCTTCCTCGAAAGGTGGGCACGTATCCAACGTTGGCCAGCACGATGTCCAGCTCCGCAAATGACCCCAACAGAATTTGACCTCTGGTGTTCATCGATCGGCTTCCCCACTCCAAGGCCCACGCGTTGAAATCGCCCGCAATGATTTTAGGGCTGCGGTCTCTAGCGTCCAACACCAGACTGTCTAACATCTCCTCATATTGTGCTAAGGTTGCACTAGGAGGAGCGTAGCAGCTGTAAATATGGACACCGTTGACCTTCGCCCTTATGAAACCGGCTGTCGGGGGAGGCCATGACTTCTTGAATGGCCTGTCTTCCGCACGCCCAGATTGTGGCGTTGCCAGACGCATCCACCGCCCAAGTCACACCGCCGTGGTTTCTGTATGGCTCGCAAATAACCGCGACATCCACATTCGACTCTCGAATGGTTTGCGAGAGCAGGTCCTGAGCTGCCTCACAGTGATTGAGATTGATTTGTATCAATCTCATTTGCCTGGGCGGTTTAGCTCCCTCCTATATACCGAACATCTGCTGCTTCCCGTAACATGCCGATCGTCCACGGTCCCTTTCCCACTACATAGCATACACCGTGGATCTCCGGTGCAATCTTTGATGAGGTGGCCCTCTTCCCCACACTTCCTGCAACTCCTCGACCTATCATGCTAGCTAGTGCATACCGCGGCAAAATGGCCGAAATCGAAGCATCTGAAGCATCTCTTTAGAGATATTTCCTCCCTGAGCCTGCACACGACCCAACCTACTCTTACCTTGCCCGCGGTAATTAACGTAGTAGCTGAGTCCGTCGGCAAACTAATAATAGCGGTCTGTGTGCCGCCATATGCCTTCTTCATCCTTTTTATGGCACTCTCGTCTATATCGCTAAGGTTGAACAGTTGCTTTAGCGCAGCACAAATGTCCTCCCGTGAGGTGACCTCATCTAGGTCCTTGCATTCAACCACTATCTCCTGTTTCCGAGCGCTTACCTCAGCTTCCTCTCCTAGTACACTTTTCACCATCAGATCATCATCAGATCCCCTCTCTGTGTTCGCCTGATACGGCTTACACTGTAAAGAAATACTCTGTCAATGTAGAAAAGGCACATATACCATATCCACTATTGTCAGACCATTCTTCCAAAAACATCACGGTATATACTAATAGATCGCTGCCAATATCCCTAAGAAGGGTATAGCGTGTTAACTACATTTACGGGCCATTACTGCCGATTCGATGAAGCTCTCTCCATCTCTCCCAAGAAACACTCCTCCTCCACTGTTCTTCGCCATTGCATGGCATAACCTCTAGTGGAGTTGTCACCCTTTCTTAATATGGGGCTTATCCACTGGCACATCCGGCATCTCATCAATGCGTCTATCGGTATCATCAAGTGCTAGTGTTCTGAGATCTGAGCTCCACTTCCTTCTCCAACATGATTGGAAAGGTATAGATGTAATCACTGCAGAAAGATTCAGAGCAAAAACCATCCCTTCTTCGACGACTTAGTGATCAACCCCTTCTTCCACTTATCAGCGGAAGAATCAACTCTGCAGCGATTTCAGTTGCTGGGATAAACATTCCCCGCGGTCGAATCGTCAAGCCCAGCGGCATTGCTGGCCTGAGCCGGTTGACAGTCGAAATGATTTTACTTTTGTTTGAGTAAGCGGTTGTATCTAAGCGTCTTTCGTTTCCTCGGGTCGTCGATCTGCTTCCAAATTTTAGCAGTTAAATATTTGAGATTACACTTTTGATAGTGGCCCAGTAGTCATCAATATCATCGGTCGAGCTGTTCAAGATGTCTGCCATCCGGTTAGCAGGAAGCAGAGCCTTACTGCACCCCTGTGAGAAAACGAGAACACAATACGCCAACCAAGACAAATGACCATCAAGTGGTAACCTCGCCCGATAACGACATGAGCGTTACTCTTGTATCATGCATCTAGAAGATGAGTTCTGAATTCAGTGCTGATGCCAAAAAGGTCAAATTAGATTTTTAGATGTTCATTTTAGACCAGTTGGAAACCAATCGGTTTTATAGCAGGTTAGGTAGGTAGGTGGCCGTGGCCACTCAGAGGAGCTCAATTAGCCGCAAACTCTTAAAACTATGACTGCTGGTTTGAAAGCAAACAAGGAGGTAGAGTCCAGGCGGTTCACATCTTCAGAATCAGCCCGTAGCATTCACAAAGGAAAGCAGCCCTCCCATCTGCAACTAGAGATTTTCATGAGGTCCTCAAAATAATGGTTTACCTAGTGTCCATAGCCTGGTTCTAGCTAGTGCTAGGCAATCGCAAGCCAAGTGTTTGAGGGGTTCTCCCTCTTCCTAGCAGAAATGCCCCTATAGGCCAGTACTCAATACAGACCGTCATAATCTTGAATGGTGGTGGGCCTTCGTTATCTGAGGGGCGCGGCTGCTAAGTAGTGTGAATAGATTTCACCCTTGAGAGTCGCCAGCGGGACACAGCCTGTACCCACAGAGGGACTGTCAAGAGTAGAACCCCGCCCCGCCAGTCCGCCAGCCTGTTCATTCCTCTCTATGTTCCTATGACCGAGAAGCCAGCACCGTGAACTGGAATGTGCCACTCAGACTATTCAGTGCGTTTCTGCACTGCACGCCAGTACTTCCGCTTGGAATACACTGGCGAAACCTGGGAGATCGTGTGACTAGGATACACCGAGTGTATTCGAAAAACTCTGGAACTGGCAACTGATCAATTAAAAATACTCCGTCATAGCCTTGCCACCGATTATTCACTCTGCCCTAGTTCGAAAAGCCACAGCAAAGTTTCTCATGAAGTTCGGCTTGAGTGTGGCGCTGTCCGTAGGGAACGCCCTGTGTTCCCAAATGACTTCGCCTAGTGTGTGGCTATGGTCGTAGGGCTTTCTTGCACAGCATGCGGGCTTACGTAGTCTGAGAACACTGCACGCTACAACGTATTTGATGTGAAAATCTAGGGGAGGAGAGGTAGGAGTACATAGCAAGCATCTCCTGGGCAGGACTGCAGAACCTCGGTACCGCTTACATACCCGGTTCTTTGAACAGTATTAAGCTTCATTCGATTGCACTTTTTGCTCAGAGCTGGCCACCATATAGTGGAGTCGTACGTTAGGATGGAACATACCACAGCTAGGTACATAGAGAGATCCACCTTCGGCCGGAAATCTCGTTTCTTAGCCAAGGTCCTCTAGCAGGAATGAAAGCCTTCTCAACCCTCAGTTCTATGTTCAATCTCCAATTTAACTTCGAATCTTGGATTACACTCTGATGCTTCACATTGGAGGAAAAAACTAATCTTTGTTCATTGAGCCGCCGCAGGTGGAATTTGGGTCTACTTTCATCATCATCGTCAACGGTGGAAAAACTGGTATTCAGTCTAGTCCTGCCTTAGTAAGGAACTCCAGACTCCCTGGTTTTGCGTCGAGGCCCGAAAATTCAATATCCCTAAAAGCTTTCTGGCGTCCTGACCTACGCCATCGCTCCAACTCAGGTCTTCTTTTTTACCATAGATATTGTCCTTATAGACTCTCCGAGTGGGACCATTTTCATCCATACGGATTAGGTGACCTGCCCTCTTGAGCCGGATTTTATCCACAACGAGACGGTCGTGGTATCGCTCATAGATTTCGTCGTAATGTAGGCTATGAGTCCGTTTTGTTTGAATTTATTGCTGAGTCCTCATCTTGATGGCCACAGGCGCACCTATCCTAACAGCCCTTCTATGATATTACTCATAATGGATCATGTCACCAATATCACCAAGTCGTCGCCATACAGCACCACTTTCCCCTCTCTCCTGTCCGATTTCAGTAAAATTTCGAACTTCACTCTCAGCCAGAGCACCGAAGAGATTACGTCACCCTGGGGCATACCCTTGCACACAACTCTGGTCATGTAGCTACCTTCCAGATCCGACTAGATTATCCTGGTTCTTAGTATCGATATTATCTAATGCTTAAGATACCCCTTCAACCCAATACGGAGGGAGGCTTCTTTGATGACGTTGGTAGTAACGTTGTTGAATGCTCCTTCAGCGATAGAAACTGCAGAAAGCCGCAAACATTTGGCATTGTATTGCTCATAGAAAGCCTCCTTTTCCTCTGCATCGGAAGCCTCCTTTGGCACGTATTAGTACGCTATTAAGACATTCCTAAATCTGGACCGGAATATCGCAGTTAGTATTCTGTATGCTACCCACTCTCAGAATATGAGGATGTCTAGCGGATGCTTATCTTCAGAATGCTTTCAGGAATATAACAGTATTAATGCTCCCTAAAGCCCCAACATCTTCCAACGCTTATCCTCAGAATGTCGAGCCTATAACGCTGAAATTATCATTGAACTTTCTGCTAGATATAAATTTACCTGTGCTACCAGCCTCCCTGTTTTTCTTCCGTTCGTAATACTTCCCTCTCTCTTCGCTCTTAATTTTCTTTTGCAGGTCTTCTCTAGAAGAAGTCAGCTAGGTCCGTATCGGGTGTCGAGGACCAGAGTACACTACACTATACCACGGGCACGTAAAAATATCGCAGTTAGTTTGTTACCGTTATCGCAGTTCGATGATAGGTTTGATTTTTTTCCAAAAATACCCAGGGCTCTGGGTTTGGGATTGACATTTGGGGTTCTTTTTGATAGCTGGTAACCTTATCGGTTGCCGTAAACTGTTTTCATGTCTCTCCTCTGAGGCAGTGTAGGTGATTACCCTTATAAATCGTCCTTGCATAAGCTTAAGCTTACCTAGCCATATGCAGACCAATTTAGATGGCGATCCACCATTGCTGAAATTGTATATCCAGCTGACCATAAAGCCAGCAATAGCACAACAACAATAATAAGGCACTATTAGGAAAATAAACTTTTTTTAACAATAGAAAATAGGAAAGTGGTAAACGAGAAAAAGACAATTAATTTTCTAAGGAGGAAAATTTTTCTTCTAAACTAAACTAACTAACAATCGTGAAAAATATCGTACCCGCTTTTCACTAATGTCTGCGGAGTGGTTGATTATTAATCATTTGGCGTCTCTACAAGGCTTTATGCTGGATTTTTATCCTCTCACATTTATTTCTCTGTTGAAACTACATGTCAGGCAACGTTTTGACGGCTTAACTTCTTGGGCAGTCTTCGAAAGTCGCTCGGGGAAATCCTTTTAAACTTTGTCCTTGTTATGGGCTTTCGACACTCGCAATCAAATCAATTGTTTCTGTTTTTTTTTGTTGTCACCTTGCTATGAACCTTAAGGGATTGAAGTAATGTCAGCTGGGCATCTTTTAGGCACCAGCTCCTCTTCAGTTATGAGATCCTTACAGAGAAACCACCGCTCAATGTGTGATGATATACATTATCTGATTTCTAGTTTCTAAATAATTTCCAAACAATAGATTTCAAAAAAGCGTTCCTCACTGTCAGGTTATTTCCATTCAAAACGCGCTTCATCCATTTTTTTTCTCACCGGATTCCAAAACGTAGAACCAGTCGTAAATTAATGTCAAATCCTTGCCATCCTACATCTGTCCCGTTCCGATTTTTCTGATACTTTTGCAAATGATTTAGCAGAATTGAGATTCGATTAAAAGATATCGAAATGTAGCTCAGGAAACACGAGGATTTCCTGAAAATGTTCAGCTAACCACGAATATCTGTGTATCTACCGAAGGTGAATCCTCGATTCATACCAACTGTTGTTAGCGCATGAAATGGGAAGAGAAAGGAGACAGAGATTCATTTAAACGATTTAAACGTATGAATTTTATGGTGACAACTTCCTCGAAGGAATAGACCACATTTTCCTTCTTCGACTTTGTTAGTGGGTTTTTATAGGAATGTAACGAGAGCGTCGTTTTTTACGAGCCAGATACAAATCGAACGTATCGAACATTACTTCAGGGATCTGGAGCGATTTGTTTTCGTTTTGCTTTGCTGAAGTTTTTATTGAGTCAAAGGATTTGAATTGTACAGTCGCGTTTACTGAATTTAAATTTGGTCTTTTATAGTCACGCTCTCAGTTTTTCTCTTTTAATTGTTAATTGTGAACATTTGTGGAAATATTTGTAAGTAACAATCAGGACTTTTTCAGAGGGAAGGAAGAAGAATTGCGAACCCTTGGCCGCGTTCGCCAGAAGAATCCTCCGAAGACATAACGACGAAATCTCTGAGCGATACCATGACCATCCGGTTGTGGATAAAATCAGGCTCAATAGGTTACGGTGGGCGGGTCACTTAATCCATATGGGTGAAGATGATCCAACCCGGAAAGTCTATAAGGACAATATCTACGGTAGAAAAAGAAGACGAGGCAGACCCTGCCTAAGATGGAGCGATGACGTAGGCCAGGACGCCAGACAGTTTTTAGGGATAACGAATTGGTGGACCTCGGCGCAAAACCGAGATATCTGGAGTTCCTTATTAAGGCAGGCCTAGACTGGATACCGGTTGTTGCGCCGTTGATGATGATGATGAAAAAAAACATCATCAAAATTAAGTATCCTTTTTTTCTTAGGCAGGCATTACTTATTTCACTGTAAGTCCGAATTTCATTTAAGATAAAAACGTCCTGGTTGGAAATAGAGGCCGGAAAACAGTAGCCCTTTCAATTCAAGCCAACATAAGTTAACGACCTTTACACTTAGGGTCATCAACTTGGATAGCCTCCGGCATAAAAGCTAAGCATCTGGACAATGAACCTTAAGACTCTCAAGGATATTTCAAAGCAAGCATCATGCAGCTCCAAAAAGGAGTTCGTAAATAATTATCCCTATTTTAGTCGTTCAAATATTTAACAATATTACTTTAAAGGACCCCTTTTCCAATTTATATAAATGGCGCCCAACGTGGGACTGATATTAACATTTTACTCCGTACGCCATTATTTTTGTTTTTAACGACATTGAATACAGCAATTGTGTACTAAGGAAAAATGCTACCTCATAACGCAATCCTCATTATCTCCACCCAATTGTTACCCTATACTGATGATGCTGGTGTTACTCAAAACCATAGAAGAAAGTTCGGGCTCGGGGTGAACCTTTTGGAGCCGGGATGATAATCACACGGGACTGGGATGAAAATTATGTGGGTTCCCTTTTCCTACTTTCTCATTGAAGTTTCTATTGCAGGTGTAGGTTGGAGTTGGTCTCGAGCCCCCTATTATCTGCCCTGGTATTATGCGTTGAAGCAAACCTGTCTTGAAAGAGACTCTTGTTCAGATTGACAGGGAGCAAAATCCTGCTGCTCACCATATGTTTTCTTATAAGGTCAAAACTTTCGCTGTCCAATACCATGATCTTGCAAGTTCATATTTGTTTATTTAGCTGCATTCGTGAGAAAAAACCTTCCGGAAATCTATAGCCTCCTACATGACGATGGACGACTTCCACTATGATCCAGAGGCTCTTCTTAGTGACGCTTAAATAATCTTTCAAGCCTTTCGGTTCGTATCACCCCTTGAGCAGCCTGGACTGTTCCATTCCTGGTAAGTTCGCGCAGTAAAGTTCTCTCAGTCGTTTTTCTTCATTTTTCGGTGTCGTAGCCATGAACCCATTTCCGACACTACAGAATGGCCTGTAGAGCGGTGTCACTGTTCCTTCCCTCGGCAGGTCGCTGCATCATTGCCTTCTAACCCAATGTGGCCCAGAAGCCAGAATATCCAGACCATTGAGCGAGCCGAGCGAGGAAAGGAAAGGATAGGAGGAAAGGACCTTAATAGCCGCTCTCCTATTGGTTAGAATAACAATGTTCTGTCCATATAGTTCCTTTTGAGGCACATTGGTCTATAGTGTTTATTTCCCGGCTGAAATATGCTAGTATGGTTACGCATTGGTTCAAAGTGCATTTTCCTCGGTCAACAACCCCAGCGCCGCTTCTTCTGTCGTAAGAGATCGGCCAGTGTACCAGGTAATCAGCTGTTAGTTTAAGCCGTAAGTCAATGTTAGGTTTTCCCATTTTTCCCTGTTACTCCGACATGTTTAAAAGTTCTAATTGAAGTTAAACCTCATTGGCACGTTCTCCTTTGGTATCCGTAATTCGAGATGCCACCTAGAAAGAATATCAATTTCCCTTTGATTTAAGAAGCTCTCAGTCTCGGTAGTACTCCCAAAAATCTGAAGGATCATTTTTACCCGGTTTGGGAATAAAGACCATATTTATATCCCAAGGTTATGCTAACCGTTGCTACTCTAAAAAGAGATCCTAAGATGATTCCTAGGCCTCCCTGGAGTCTGAAGCGGTGTTGCTTTCAGTAGTTTAAAGGTTTCCACTCCCCCATCTTACTCTAGCTCCGAGCATACCTCATTCGCTAGCTTCCAATTCATCTTTCTTCTCCTCCTCTCCGTTGCTGGGATGTCGGCCTGAATGCTATTGCCTTCCGCCGTGGAGTATTACCTCGGAAAATGAGTTGTGAGAAGTAGATATGTCCTGTCCTCCTCATTCTCATCACATCCAAAATGAGGACATCCGCGGTCGATATGGGGTTGCACCCATCGCTGAAAAATTGCGAGAGAGACGTTTTCGATGGTATGGTAACGAATTTCGCGCTGAGGAGAATTCGCTTGTCAAGATTGGTCTGAACATCGAAGTCGATGGCGCCGACCGAAACAACGGTGGCTTCATACACTGGATGGGGATTTGAAAACCTCGCGATTGCATGCAATCAGGATTTTCATAGAACCATATGGCGTAACCGATCACGACGTGCCAAACCCGCTTGTAAACGGGGCAAAGGCTGAAGAAAAAGAAGAAAGACGAAGATTGACAGAAGATATTGCATTGTCTGACGTTCTTTTGTTTGCTTCCCTGTTCGCGTTACTCCCTCGAATAGTTTTCCCCTCGTTTCTCATTCAGGCAAGGTTCCATTTCTACCAGGGTTCGTCTCTTGATGAGTTGACTGTCTTAGCTGGACAACTGCCGGAAATATGCGTCAATGACGAATTTATTGAGGCCTTCCACCACTGTTTCTAGGTCTGTTTCGCTCCTCATGTCATCGCTCACTTGTAGATGAGCCACGTTGTCACTCAGTTGTCTTGTGTAGAAGTCCTGATCTGTTTCGTAGAGTTCCTTATTATTCTATTTACTTCCGAGATGTCCTCAATGTCGAATCTGATAATCCTATGATCAGACATAGAAGCCTCATACGATTCCCTCCAATTCTTGATCAAGCCGCTCGTCAGAGTGTTTCCTAGAGTTATGTCTAGCACTGTCTGATGCTAGTCACGAATGTTGGTGTGTTTCACACATTTGTTATTTCTAGCTTTTTACTGAGGATGAATCCCAGAAGGTATCCATTACTGGCGCAACTTCTACAGACCTCATGATCTCGTTGGCATCGCAATCGAAAAGAAACTGTAGCTCCTTCCTTCGACAGAAAATTGTTAACCTATCAACTGAACGAATTCTCCCCCGGCTTCCATTGAGACTTGAACAACTACGGGATCTCCAGTTAGAAACTCTGAAAGTCATATATATCTTAAATTTCTTTTGAGAATGATGCAGGCCTTTGGTTTTTCATAAGAGAAATCCCAAATTACCTGCGCACTTCCTTCATTCAGACCGTGAATTTGTCCCCTATACACCAAGGGTTCCTGAGCCACCACTATGGCAATGTGATCCTTGGAACTTACCCTTGCGATTACTGCAGATGCAGCTTTTACATGGTGGAAGTTTACCCAGGTTATTTTAGTGCTGCCCATCGGCTCCATTTACGCTTGGAGTTCTTCTCCAATGTTAGAGCATTACCGTCTTACTCAGACATAGCACTTCCTTGCGGCTCGCTCAAACCGGACAGAAGTGTAGAAGGCCTAGATTAAGGTAGCCCAGCTCCTCACTACGTTTAATTGCCTCCAGGGATCGGTGTTTACCCCGATGAGAAGTTTGCTTTTGCCCTCCTCCTTGCCTCTAAAAGCTCTTCACAACCGGGCGTGGAGATCCATGTTGTCGTCGTCTTCACTATTTGAAGTTGTTTTCTAGAGACGAAGTATTTGGGACAACCAGCTAGAGTCTTACGATATACATATGTTTCCCATCGAATAGTAGGCATTAACCAACGTGGAAAACTTTAGTAAAGTTTCACCATTTGCGAGCCCAAGTTCATGGTCAATTCCAGCATAATTTGAAATTATTGGGATAGCTCTGCGCTCTTGGTCAACTTCGATCAACTCTAATGGTTTTTTGATCGGTGCCAATCTCATTGAATTTGCACTTTATTCCCCTCCTTCCTTGATGTGGGAATTATAGGTTAAGACCTCTACATCGTTCGCGGGTCTCTGAGGAGTTACCTAGTGTACCTAGGAGGACCTAGTGCTAATTAGCAATTAGTATCAGAACCGGGACCCACCTCCATGAAATCTCGATGCGGAAAAAAGGTATACAACAGCCAGATTCCAGAAGGAAGCGGATCCAAGGAATGAACGCTAGCTTTAAACATCGGATCTACATCAACGTTTCGGCGCCCATGCTGCAAAGAAGCAGCTTTCGTTGGTAGAGGGATGGGGAAGTCTGTAAGATTTTTCGGCAGACGATAGTTAATACCTCGGCTACGATGTGGTTGAAGCTCCTTCTCAGCATACAATGGCATTGAGTACTCCGTGTGTATGGGGTAGACATGTCAAAGAAGAATATTGAGGGATTTATCGAAGTTATTGAATAGACATAGGGGACCTGCTCGAGCGAATGGTCTGGGCACTGAAAGTCAGGTCAGTAAGTAAGTATAAACTCGATACGATTCATACTCATGTCGTATATAATCGTTTTCTTCTTCGGCCTTTGTCCCGTTCCCTTTGTCTTGACCGGTTGCACCATTTTGTTTGGTCTAAGGCCTGATCAGGATTGAGTCGCCAGGCTTTTAAATCACCGTCCAACGTATCAAGGTTCCTCGTGTATAATGGTAACAGAAAACACCAGTACCCTCTTTAGATCACGCTTCTCCACAAAATAGAGGTGGAGGAGCGACTGAAGAGTTGCCTCTACCTTCACAACAAAATCGATGAAAACCATTTAGATCATTTCAGGGGTACAGTGACAATATAAAGTTTACACTTACAGAATTTTCAAAGTAAAGCGGCAATATTTATATATTTATATTGTCAGTGTACTCCCAAACTAATATGAAGCAATACCAGAGAGTTTGCGAGAAATCGCACTTTTAATGGAAATGGTAGGTAGGTAGGGATCGGTGGTCGTTTTGATGCCACAAACTCTCAAGACCATGACTGCTGTGATAAGACCAAGGGGGCAGAGTCCACCCTGCTCAGATCTTCAGAGCTCATATCATTCATGAAGGAAAACAGCCCTCCAATCCTGTAGTTAGAGATTTCTCTGAGGTCCTCCAGGAATGGTTTACTTAGTGTCGGTAGCCTGGCTTTAGTTACGGCTGGACAATCGCAAGTGAAACACCTGAGGGTTTCTCCCTCTTCTCCGCAGCTTGAAGGGTATGCATTATTGGCAATTTATAGAAGTTTTTATTCCAATTGACGATTTCACCTGCCTCCCTGTGATGCCACCAGAAACACTACTGGGATTCAGTTGTACCATGGGAGAGAGAACTTGACGAATGGGAGAGAGAACTATATATACCAGCTTGATCAATGAGAGAAGACAACGATTTCTACCCTCCACCAGGGCTCCAGTAACCAAACAGTATGTTATCACCTCGGTAGAGTATACCTGACAACAAGAGCAGGACACAATATCAGAGTTCATTAATTAAGTTCACTTCTGCGATGATACGATTTAATCCTTCCAATCCTCTCACTGATAGCATAGCTCCCACCTGAGAAATTTACATACGTATACGAAGATAAACAAAGCATCGATAATTACTCTAATTACCAGAGTCCTATGCAAATTATAAATCACAACGGAGGCGACCATCCCTCCATCTCTCCTAAGAGGCAAACACCTACTCTAGGGGCGAATGACGCCTTTTTTATCTCGGAACACTGCCCCACCTTGAGCGGAAGGACCACGTATGAGACTACACAAGTGGATCTGAAAGTGGTGGACCTAATTGCTTTTTATTTAATTACGCTCCCCATTTTAGTGAAGGTTTTATGCTGACAAAAAACCTTCACAGTAACCATTTGATCTTTGACATAATACCGAAGGTGGGTGGGAAGTGTATGCGTGGTGAGCAGGAGTAGATACGAGATATTGAATATTCTGCTTCGGACATTCTGTGGAAGGGAAAGGATTAAATTTCGGGATAATATTTCAAAAGGTGAAAGGATGTTGATGTGCTTATGGAGGGAAATTTAATGAGTTTTAATAAATGCAATACGCGGAAACTTTCCGGAGTTATATGCGCAGAATAGAACGGTACAAGGGAAAGTTAATGGAGCCGAAAAATGTTCAAGGAGGATAGCTCAATCTAATTTCAGCATTAAACTGTCTTTCTATTGAATCCGGTGTGGGTTACTAAACGGAAAACGATTGATAAAACGCGCCAATGAATGCAAATTAAATAGATTTTTCAACATAGGCAATTCTATTTATTTAGGATAATTTTTAGTCAGTTGGAAATGCAAATTTTGACACAAGATAAGACAGTTTTCTTGACTCCCCATGGTTGGGACCAAGGCGAAAAAATGCGAGCCAAGAATGAAAATTATGCAGGAACCCGCGACTTAAAGTGAAAATTAGAAAGGTTTCCCTATTATATCTTTTCGTATCGAAATTTTTCTTTTGAGCTTTCGAGAAGACTCCGGGGCCAGAGATAATCTGGTGAAATTTACATCTTTTTCTTCAACTTTTGTCCCGTTCAGAAGCGTGGTCGACTCGTCGTGATCGGTTTCACCGTTTGGTTCTAACAGATCCCTCATCTGGATGCAATCGCCAGCATATCAACCCCACCATTATTTCGGCCGGTCTATTGGTCGCTTACCATCGACATCAATGTTGAGACCAATCTTGGCAAGTGAATTCTCGATGGCGCGAATACGTCACCACAAGCTCGAAAACGCCTCTCTTGCAGTTTTCCCACGATCTATGCAACCCCATATCGATCGCGGATATCCTCATTTCGGATGTGATCAAAACGTGTCACGCCACTAGTCCAACGCAACATTTTCGTCTCCGTTACCGCAAGACGCCTTTCATTGTCTTTTATAGTCGGCCAACACCCAGAACTATAGAGAGCGACAGGACGGACGACATTGCGGTAAATTTTAAATGGATTATTGGATAGGTGGATAGGATTACACACAAGAGGAAGAAATTCGATCAACAATTTGGTCGGATCCAATGTGAGCATGACGTTCCAACATTTTTTTCTATAAAATACTTCTCGGAGTTTATGTGCCTCCGTTGATCGCCCTTCATAAGGACACGGACTTGTACTACTTAGCGGAGACCACCGATCCAATAGGAGAAATGCGATATCTGCCTGTCATCGCAACGCTACAGCAACTTGCCGCGGGAGCGTCCTAAAACAACTGAGCTGAGTTATCCAAGATAGAACTTTTACGAGAAGTGGCGAATAGAACAGATGTAAGAAGCAGGAAAACTAGGTAGATTACCCCATATTCAGGCATCCCGGATTGACCTCCCCAAGAAATTCACCGGATTACAGCCGCGAGGTTCAAATTTTTGGTGAATACGGAAGCCGACGCCCCTCACTCTCCCAGATATGAACGATCAAACATATGCCAAAAACCGGCGTTAAACTTTACGCTGTCAATTCTGCACTTTCTAACATTAGGGAGAGGACATACACACTCAACCTCGGACTACGTTCGGAACTCAGCCGGAATTGGGTGCGAAATTTTTAAAGCACTATTGCCTGTTGATAGACATACGAAGATGCCAACAAATCTACCAAGTGACGGACCCTTGAGCAATAGAAATTGGTAGGCATAGCTCATCACCGTCGCATGGAAAGAGAAGTACCGCGGTTGATTGCGAGAATTTATCGTTAGTATCGTCCCAGCCAGCATAACGAAAATAGTAAAAAAGTAATGTTCCATTACATCCACGACAGGTACACGATGGCCTAAAGAGCATGTAGATTAAGCTCGAACTCCACATGACCAAGGCAGAGTTTGAAATTATGATCACTGGAGGGATTCGTCGCCCCTCTAATAGCAAGTGGGCTGGTCCGCTTCACTTTGCCCACAAATGAAACGGAGTTCGTCATCCATACTGCGACTACCATCATCTAGATAATATGTTGGTCCCGGATATATACCTAATCATCTACCTGCAGGGTTTTTCGTTGGACCTCATCAGGGCGAATCACCAAATACCGGTAGAAATAAAGGCCGTTACAAAAACAGTCGTTATCACCTTCTTTGGGCTATTTGAATTTCGGGTAATCATATTTGGGCTAAAAAATGAAGGACACATCGTACACTGATGACATATTGACAGCTTCAACTACTCCAGAGTTACTTGACCAGCTCTTCTATTTCGTTTTCGAGTGACGTTGGCAGTTTGGCCTGCACATCAACGTCGCCTCCATTTTTGAATCTTCCATTGTAAATTGCCTTGAAAACTAGATTCATCAGTACGGATTAAGGCCGTTTCTGGGAAGGATAACAGCAATCTATAGCATCGAAAAGTCAACATCATTAGAACAGTTTAGGCAATTCCCAAGGATGGTGAATTTCAACGGGTATTACCTACCCAGAGCAGTCCACGTATAGCTGCACCTAAATAAACTGTTAGCCCGAGCCAACAAAGGGACAAGACTGCAATTTCTTGGACTGCCGAACTGGAACACACCTTCATGGAGATGAAACGCCTGCTAGCCGGTGCTATGTGGTTGAGACACTGCCACTGAGACGCTATCTTCGCAATACGGAGTGACGTTTCGCACATGGCAATGGGCGCCATCGTGGAACAATTCAACAGCAATACGTGGGAACTCCTAGGTTTCTCGAAGAAATTTATCAAGGCTCAAACGCAATACAGGATCTGTGATCTATACCACCTTAGTGGTGGCGTGGAGAAAAACGAGAGAACAACTCTGACGGGCGAATCAAAATCAAGGTCTCTGTTCTCTTCTAACTAGGTTCATGCTCCAGCAGGGTACACCTCTTGATGACATTACGGTCTTAGCCGGGGTTCTGGGGTTCTTAATAGTTATTTCTACTTCCAAGTTGCTCCCAATATTCTATGCTCTGTCATAGAGGGCTCATGCTCACAAAAATTAGAGGCACCCTCCAATTTTTAACCAGCCCGTTCGCCAGAGTGTTCCCTAGAGTTATGTGTAGTAGTTCTTGGCCAGTGTTGCTCAGGAATTTTGAGATATTCCTACATTATATGTTTCTAGCTTATTGCGAATGATTAAAACACAAAGGTTATCTGCTACCAAATCCCATGATGGCATGCAACTGCGGAGAAGTATTAGCGTCTTTTTCTCACAGAATTTCTCCAATCTAACAACAGATTTGATCGGGATGTCGCCTTGAGGGAAGTAGCCCGATGACACTTCTTCCTCCCTAGTTCTACTCCACCTTTCAATGAAGCTTAGGCAGCCTCGAAATATTCCGTCAGAAACTTTAAAGACATATTTATTTTAAATTGCATTTAAGAATGATGCAAGCTCTTGTTTGTTCCCTAAATTATCTGCAAAATGCTTCCTTCCAAACCACGGAATTGCTCCGGGTTCATGAGTCAGAATTATTTCAATGTTATTCTTGCAAATATTGCGGATGCAGCTTTTACATAATAGAGTTTTACCTGGGCGGTTTTAGTACTGACCATTGGCTCCATTAACGCTTGAAGTTCTTCCTCAATCCCAGAGTATCATGCCTTTCTCCGATATGGTAATTCTCTTGATACCGCTTTGAGTGTTAGAAGGTTTAGGTCTAAATTTTTCCTCCTCAATGACTTCCACGATTCCTTCGAGGAACCCAACCTGTTTTCATCTGATGTGTCCCTCAGAGTACTTTACATTTGTCTCTCTCTGCGTACGTAAATTGGTATTCTGCCAAAAGTAAGGACGTTACGTCGTTTAATTGCTCCACTGATCGGTCACCCCCACCGATCGTGGTAAACGTTCTTACCGTTACCCCAGACCTACCCGGGATTTTCTTCCTCTTGGATTTGGGTCTTTTAGAATCCTCCTCTTCTAGACTGACCTCCGCGCCTTCGTTTATGAGAGCCATTATGAGAGCCTGTTTCGGGACCAGGCTTCCCTTCAGATAGCGGGCATTCCATTTAGCATTTTTGATGTCTGGTTTTTTTCCTGACGTCTGATATACTGACCCTAGACGTATTATTGTTGATCCCTGCCTTCTGAGCAAGGACCTTTCTTCGTTGCAGTCTTCTCAGGTCAAGTGCGAATAGCGGACTCCGACCTCCAAGGACCCCACACTACACTATATCAGGAAGCCTCAAAACTAGTCGCCCGACCAACAACGACTCCCAGGACAACCAAAAAGGCATTACAAGGTGGGGGTTATTTTAAATTCCAATCAGGTATGAACTTAAGACAGAATGATAGTCAATTGGTGTAGTGGAACCTATTGCTTCCAATGCACATATACGAGCACAAGAAAAAACCAAGCCACCGGAATCCAGCACTGAACCGAAAAACTAGCTTCCACGAGTCCACCTAATCTATATGAGTTGCTCTATTTGTGTCTCGGTAAATTTTCCGGGACAAGCATAGTGGATAAATGTCTTTTCGGTTCAGATCCTGGTCGTCGTCTTTGGCTTTAAGGGCTGCTCGGTGCTTTGCACCTTAATTTATTTTCATTGATAAGTTCTGGGGATGACGAAAAGAACCGAGTCATCCCCATGGATTCCTGACAGGTTGTGAATGCTAATCTGTGAAGATGTAAAGCCGAACGTTCGGATTGGAATTTTAAGTTTGTGATGACATGCAGTTTCCGCTGAACACGAGTATCTGGGAAATGAGAAAATTTTCCTTATAAATTCATGGAAAAATCACTTAGGCAACATATTCGTGTTATTGATAATTTTTTTTTTTTAAATGATTTTATGTAAGACGTGATCCTTATGCCTAGCGATGTGACTCTTTATTGGCAGAAATATTCAAGCTACCGAGCAGAGGGGTAGTGAACTCGTTCAAGAGTGAAACAACCAACCGAAGCCGGTTTGGTCTCTAAAGTGTCCAGTCCCAATGGATCCACATCCGGAAAGTAACTCCATATTTTTTTAGCTCCTATCCTTTTATAGACAGCTTCAGGAGCAGGATGAAAGGGCCAATGTTATTCTGGATCTTGAAAGGCTTTACCAGTCTGCTCTCAAACAAGAGGATGCATGGCTATATTACCTTCACTAGTAACAATCCTCGCTATTTAAGATATTGCTCAGAGTGCCGAGAGGGTGATGGAGTAGGACCGAAAGGTTATCACCCCGGCCCCTAAATACTCGGGGCAACCTAGAGCGAAATGACTCAATGAAGCTACGTTTAACAAAAATGTCCCGCAGAACATACGAACCATAATAGGTTGCATCAGGCTAATATTTAGAAAGGGTTGGGTTGTAAGCGAGAGCCTTGAAAGTCTTGAATGGGAAGAAGAACCAGGCGGTACTGATGACGTCCTCATAATCCTATTTACTAGAACGACACGCAGGGCATCCTTTCGTAGACCATTCGTGACAAAAATATCGATGTGGTGGGCCACATTGCAGTTTCGAAAGTGGCATCTGCGGAAAGGACATACAACACTAAAGGCGCGGAAAAAAGATTTTTAGAAAAATTATGCAACACATTGGGTCCACATTCATAAGATCGAAGGAAAAAGCAGTCGGCATCCAAAACTGTTCAGCCCCTCCCAATATAGCGTTTCCTGAAGGGGATGACAGGATACTCCACATTGAGCCCAGATTCATAAGAATCAAGGAAGAAAGAGTCGACATTTGGAACTATTTAGCCGTTCCCAACACAACGTTCCCTGAAAGGACGACAGGATACAGCTCAAAAATGTTAAAGAGTACTTTAATGGATGGGCTTTTCAATCGGGTGACGAAATGGCAACTGTCAGCAACAAGTCTGCTCGGAACATTTGCGAAGTTAGGCATAGTATTCCCTAATATGAGGAAGACGAGCATTTTCTTAGTGTTTATAATAAGGTTACCAGTTACCACTTGGTGGGGAATAACGTGTCAACTGCAGCTATGTTTCACCGTCCGCGGTTACCTGAAGTTCCCTTCATTTCCCCCCATGATTCCCTGAGATGCCTGCAATCCTTCTCTACCGTTCCAAACCAAATATGTTTGGGACGACCCACTCGTTGGCCATCTTGGTCGAGTGGATTCTAGTGTATGGCGTAGCTAACAATGCAGCCCCTCCTTAATGTCTGATCTATTAACTCCCACTTCCGCCTTCCGATCACAGTGCATACGAATGTCAGGCCTATACGCCCACTAAGTGTTTTGTTTGAGATAGCATCAAACCAGCGTAATCAAATGATACCATTCAGAGAGGTGTTTACGAAGACTTGGAGCTATTGAGAGGCAACAGAGTCACTTTCCATTCCAGAAAGAAAACTAGCACAGAACAGTTTCACCTTTTTGGTGTTGAGATAACTACATTTCCAAATTTTATATAAGGCATCGAAAGCTTTCTCGAAATCATTGAAGAGTAGGTGCAACGAAGATGTTCCAAAATTGTCCATTCATGATGCAGGCAAAGCAGTATCCGGAGGGGAAATCAGTCTGCTCTCTCTCGATCAAGCTTTCGAGATGTTCTTTGATACGCCCTGGATTATTTTAGCTACCATCTTTGTAACGGCAGGGAGTACGAAAATACCACTCCAATTGTCACATTGAAAAGTGCCTTATTTGAAATTTTAATGATAATCCCCTTCTTCCATTCTCTGGGAAAACTCTCGGATTATTAAGATTCCCATACGAGTTCAAGAAGCAGATCTGTAGTTCTGGATGAGAACTCGACCGTTGACGTTCTTCAAAGGATCATGGTACACACTTCCCAAAACATTGCAGTCTTTGACATCTTCCGATTCCTTGACCAGCCCAATAACAAATTCTGCGTTATCACGGCGTACACTAAGCTGAACTTCTCGGAACTGCCCTCGGTATTGGAGTTCGGGCGCTTCATGCCTGCCATCATCCGCACCGGTCATCAGGGTTTTCAACCTCTTCCATTCATCAATCATCTTCCGCAATTCCGCAGTTAGCCAGATCTTATGACTTCCCTTCGAGACATGGCCTACGATCTGTGCAGCACCCAGGAGAAGAGTATTTTTGGTAGCAGCCCAACGCTAGTCGATATTCGCAGGCGGGTTACTCAATATATCTGACGTTCGACTAGCATGTTAAACTTATGGGGTCGCAGTTCCCCAACCCTGCGAGAAGTGGTGAACGCAACACGAAAGCGAATCTAACCAACCACCAGATGATGATCTTTTTCTAGGCCGTTGTCAGCGCCTCTTGATACGCATATCCAGGAGACCACTCCTAAATCTACTGCTACTTTTACGGCGTCGGTAAGTTTAAACCCAACTGAGTTTGCCATCAATGACGAGGTGGTGTAAGTTGCAGAAATCCAAAAACCTCCTACCATTGTCATTAAGGTCATCAAGACCGTCTTTCCTCATCACATGACGCAATAGTACTCTTACTCCTTACCCCTATTAGTATCTACGCCAGAAGTCTCCCAAGGTATAAGGGCCGACAAGAATGTCGACTACCAGAAGACAGCGAAGAAGCAGGGCCGCTGAAGTGAGCCAGTACCAGAAAACTACTCATATTCAGAAAAAGAATAAGGGAGCAGGTAGTCTAGATTAGCGGGATGAAGGAGAACCTCGCTAAACGCAAGCAGTTGTTGAGATATACAACAATAAACGCCTGTAAAACCAACAAAAGGTGACACCTATCACTTTCAAGCAATCGGTCCCAGGATGAGGTCGAAGAAGAAAATAAGTGGTAAAAGGCGGGCAACGCCTCTACGGCCAACCACGATAAGAACAAGTTCGTTCAGCCGCTGCATCTTTAACAGTCCGGTATCCCCTTAGCCGACCGGATGATTATCAAAGAGGGGGAACCCCAGATGAACAGCCAAGGTTTTCATCTTCGTCCGGAGAGTGCCTGACAGCATTAGAAAAGGCGTGGTCCAAAGTCAGAAACGCAAAGATGAAAATGTTTCGCCCTGCGAAGCCGACCTATACCCTTGACTCAGTCGACTCCTTCATCGAACTTTACGCGAAACTTATTATATGGACGAAAACACAGATAAATCGGCACGACTCAAAGTACGCCCCAGCTAGTCTGTAATACAGGGGCTGACTTCGATGTCACATTAATACAAAAACCCTGAATTAGAAAAGGTCAAGCCATCAAACAACTGCGAAACAAATATTAAAATTTATTCCATAAAGCAAGGAATATTTATTGATCGGAACAGACTGAGAGCAAGCATTCTCGGCAAAAAGAGCCTTCACCCTTTCTGTGTCCAAACCCGAGTTCTAGCGACCTATCTGTGGTCAAGCTAAAGCAAGGCGAAGCAGAAAATGTATAGATATCCTCGCTTTTCATGGCTCTCGACCAATCAGTTCCAACAGAAACACGACAGCATCTCACGCCCATCATGGCAACGAGGAAACCAACCTGTCAATAGACTTTAACAGCGATGCAAGGAGCACCCTTTGTTACAGCGCAAAAATCAGCGAAAGGACCTTCATTCACAGTAGAACCCCCTTGTCAGCAGTAGTTCTCATGTTTTCTAGCTTGCTCGGAGGAAGCAACACACACATCGGGAACTACTAACTTCCGTGCCTCGATTCCAAAATATATATATGCACCCTTTCGTCAGTCTTCAGTCGAAAGCGACTGCTGGATTGGCAACCACTTCTAATCTTGAATGAATACAACATTGAATTAGCATATTACGTGGAAACTCAGTTGGATTCTATACAGATAAAAGTTAGCAATTAGCCTCAACTATCAGAAATTGAGTTGTCTCATAAGGACCTGCCACCCTCGGATAACCTACTAATACAGAATCCTTCGTTCTCAAGCCATGTCGCCTTGTCTCTCCTTTACAATTTCAGTTAAATAAATGTGGATACAACAATAGCCCAAAAAATTGAAAATGATGCATTTCACCAGCTCAACACCCCGGTCCCCTCTCGGTCCCGCTATCCTCAACCTTTCCCGACTAAAAGTCCTTCGACGTCAGCAGATTAAAATCTTATCCCGACATGGTCAACCCACCCTTACCCTCTCAAATATACGTCAGAACGGGCTGGTTGCATCATTACTCTCGAACTAAAGCTTCTTAGTTGCGGCGGTAAGGATGAAATGTCTATTAAATGACAACGTTGCTAAGGATTAGGATCAGCTTCTCGCTCTCCCTGGCTAAATAGTTACTACAGAATTTTCAACTGTGAAGATAAAATGTGCTGATTTCAATGTTTTCCAGTTTCCAGTTTTCACAACAAAATATTTTCCAAGAATAAGAACGGAGAAAGGGTTGGGCCGAGGGGATTTGTCGACGGGCCGTCAGGAGCGGCACAACGATATAATTATTACGGAATACGAACGGACATGGAACTACGCGAGCAGAGGGAACTATGTATCAGTGAAAGGTTCAAGTTTTCAATTTTCCTCAAAGTGGAGTTTGTTTTGCAATTGTTAGGGATTTGGAAGTAATGCGTTGACCTCAAAACGACAAGGGGCGAGTTCGTTCGTCGCAACGGAAACTTCTGTTTCTCCGTGACTATATTTGGAGGAGTGATTAGGTATTGTTTGAAGTGTTTGAATTGTTCTTGATTTTGGAGGAAGTTTGTTGAGTCCTTATTGAATGTGATTTTCGAAACTTAAAGATTGCAAAAACTTAATAAAAGCCGGGGAGGCACAGAAGACAGGGGACAAGACGACACCGAAATTTTGGGGGCTCAAAACGCAGTGAGATGTTTGAGATGTTTAATCAGTTCCAATGTGACTTTCATTTAAAAAAATTCCACTTGAAACAAAGATCCCTGTATCTATTTTCCAGTTAGATAAAATGCTGAAAAATTGGATGGAAATAATGGTCACCACAAACGGTCAATTATTTGTTTGCCATTCCCTCCCGGGATCCCATGGTATCTGTCCAGATTTAGAATAAGCCTGCACCATATCCCAAATCGTCGAAAGGGTACAAAACTCATAAACTCCCAACTCGTAAGTTGTCAAGGATGAAAAACGAAAAAGGATAAAAATGGGGCATTTAGAAAACGGATACCAAACAAGGATCCAGAAAACAGAGAGCCGGAATTAATGTACTAAATGAAAAAAATAGTCCGTCGTTAAGTACATAATCTGCTTAAAAATTTAAATCATTTTCAAGATTATCCTTATGCTCAATAAATCTTTGTTTAATAAAGATAAATCGTCAACCTTGTCGTATTTATACTTTTTTTTTGTCGCTCCCTTTGTTTTGTTGGGAATTCGTGTGGCAGGACAAAGAGTTGAATTTTTTTCCTGTGGAAATGTGTTTGTTGTCGCTCTTGCATTGCCTTTCATCCCCATAAGTATGGCCGAGGTGTTGGGTATTTTTCCACTTTCAGGAATTATGAATATAAATAGACTTCACCACGGTAATGGGAATGTTCGCGTGTTCGGGTATAATTGCGAATTTATTGGATTTGTATTTATGAAAATTTGTCGTTTATTAGATTTCGTGGCAGGAAATTGCGGTGGGCCTACAGAAGGGTAAAAACGGGCCGCTTCAGCTCTAGCTTCCTTCATTGGGGAACTCGAAATAAAAAATTAGATAATAATTTCTTAATAGTATCTGAAATATCGCATTGGAAAAGATACTTCCTTCATCCCGTAATAAAAAACTACTCTCCCCAGGTGTGTCATCCTCCAGCATGTCAATTTTAGAGGACGATCCCGCGTGTGCTGCGGTAGATAATTCAAAAGATAACATCCGCTAAGACAGACGAATCCATCAGGCAATTGCAGAGTTTAAAAAGGAAGATACGGCCACATGAGAAAAAGGAGACCAAGTTACAATGTAACCATTCAAGGTTGTTTCTAACCAGAGAGCTGAAAAATCTTAAGGAAAGTTTAGTTTAGTAAAGTCGGGGAAGGAGCCTAAGATAAAACGAGACATTTTGGAAGCAGGGTTGATAATGCGGACGAAGTGGGAATAGAAACCAAGCTTGTCGTTGAAGGAATAGGGATAGGGATTGGGTACCAAGAGAGTAGGGAAAGGAAGTGTGGAGGATAGAAGCTAGTAGAACATGGAGCTGCATTTGCTGAAGTTTAGTGTCAACTTGATCATCGAGCACCACCTTGGGGAGCTTCAGAGCAAGGAAAAGAGGAAGGAAAAGGAACGAGTTGAATAACCAATGGGTAATCGTTGTAAATAACATACACCTCCTGGCAGTGAATTAAGACATTAGCAAGGAAATTGGAGAAGGTTCGAAGTAGAATATTTCACAAAAAAATGCTGCATTTCCGCTGTGAACTCACCGAACTGCAGTGTCAACTAGTTGCTTACGTTTTACTTGACAATTTTGGAGCAAGAGAGAAGGAGTGAAATTGGACTTAATTCATTGCTAGAGGAGACTCTCCACTTTTAATGGCAGCTATACTACGGTCTTCTTGCCCAAGATGAGGAAAGTAGTATTCTTCGATACGTTTGGTGAAGATTATAGTTTTCAAGAAAGAAGTTAGTTTCGTCACTCTTCTCACAGATTCTGCTAGAGACTTGCAAGACTTGCGGGAGACCGCCGCGCTTCTAGGAAAGAGGAATTTAACATGCTTTTTGAGTGCGATCATTCAGACAGTTTTTGGCCGGTGGGCCAGCCCTCTGCTCAAGGTGCCCAAGTCTGGTACCAAGTACGTGACTATCGTTGCCTATAAAGCAGAATCTGCTCCCGGAGACTTCCATCAAAACGCGGGCACTCCCGAGCACATTTATCACACCCTTCGCCATGATCAAATTCATTGGAATGCCAATAAATAGCTCAGCAGTGGACCTGAAAGCACCGCTTTAGGAAGGCGGATATTGTTTCCTTGGAAAACCATGACAAACATCAACATTATCTCAAGAAGGTTTTCCCGCTCCGCGGCATGGAGCCAATCTCCAGGTCAATTGGAGCAAATACTAAATCGGCCAGTCTGAAGCTACCACATCAAGAAGGTTTCTATCCACTAGAATACAAAATCCAAATAATCTTAGGCTTCCCGAAGCCTTCAGACTCTTCGGAGCTACGAAAATTTCTTAGCCTCATTAATCACTTGAATCGCTGCATTTCGTACCATCCCCCCCCCCCCTTCAAGCTCCAGGTCCTGCTTAATTTTCAGTGCGACTCTTTACATAACCGTAGATCAAGTTCACCAATTTGAGACCGACCTCCTTGTCCAGCTTAACCGTCTCATGCAAATGATGCACGTCTACACAACGCCTTACTACCCCCAAACCAAAGGAATTGTAGAACTTATTCTCAGGGCAGCCTTGAAATGGCATTCCCGAGACTTCATGGCTCCGAGCATTTTCAGCAGTCCTCCTAAAGAAACCCACCACTTTCAAAGAGTATCAGCAGACATCTTCAGTTGAAATGGCTTTTAGCTCATTGCCTCTCTTTCTGGATGAGTTCATTACTTTCCAGAATTGACCGGCCACTAGGCCCAAACATTTCGTCATTGACTCGCACAGCCTCTTCAGAGCTATTTCAACGATACCAGCGTCTAGGCATATGACCACCATTCTTTTGTCCTCTAGGATCTGGTCATCTGCGAATTAATGCCATCAAGGAGTCGCTAGAAAAATCTTATACCCGCCCCTATTGAGTCATCTAACGGATTGTGCAGCTTTGTCATGGATACTGAGAACTCGCACGAGTTGAAATCTATCTATCTCAAGTAAACAGACGGAAGAGTCTTTCAGACTCAACCACCAATCCCAATCCCAGTATTTGTTGCTGCAAATACTGCCCGTTAATCTGCAGATTTGGAATGCACAGCAGGCTACAGAGTTACACAGATATTTTGGTAGTGCCCTCTCTGTAACACGATGTCCATAATCAGATTCGGAGATTCGCGATAGTAGGGATAGATAGAATGTCTCGCCTGAGGGAAGCAAGAATTCGACTTCCCGGTGGAGTGTATTCTCATACGGCTCTCTTCGTGTGAGTAGACAATCTTCTGATCATGAGACCCAAGACTGCCGGGAAATGCATGATTTCGACAGCTAAAAGCAATCACCCATCCGGGCAGGTGTCCGCTGTCCGTAATAGATGAGACTAGTGGTTCGATATTCTCAGTCATCAACTTGCAATGAACCTACTGCCAAATATCAAGAAAGTTTTATAAAATGGCCGCCGCCATGCCGTTCGGTCTGATCAAGTTCGTGAGCATGGCAGACGATAGTTCAGACACCGAATGACATGAAGGTCCGGCCCCAGGATGGATCCATGCACTACTACAACGTGACCTCCATCTTCCTTTGACCATCGTCGTTTCATAAAGCAGGGAGCGAGAGATAGTTCGGTACGTGGAGAGGATTGTCTAGCGTGATTAGAATATCTGTCCGTCAAACGTTACGAGGAGCACAACCCGTCGAGTTCCGCGGATGTGTGCCTCCGCTTGACGAAAGGCATCCACGACTTGCATGACAGTAACAACTGTGGATCTCCTGTAGATAAGTCTCCGGAGGCGCGTATGCTTCTGCAATTCCTACTTCTGATGAGCTTTTCGAGCACTTTTCCAGAAGTGTCAAGTATATATAGTGGGCGGTATGAAGACGGCAACTCAGGGTCGCCTTCCTTTTGCTGATCAGTGCAAGCCTCGCCATCTTTCAACGAGAAGGAAAAATGCCCTCTATCAGGCAAGTGTTGAATGCGTGAAGCAATAAGTCTGGCCGATGTTGAAATACCAGTTTGCATACCTCTGCTGGAATACCATCATAGAGAGGACTACCTGTTCCAATTTTTTTTATGGGGAAAAGTGGACAATCTTGACTACTCTCCGCGCCGACGTCATCATACCGTACGGGGTTCGCAGGGAATAGTACCCGCATGATGCTGTCCATCCCTTCGGCCTTGTGTGAACAAGGTTTACCTATTTTGTAACTGTGTCCCCACGGGTCTCCATTCACCTCGTCGACCAGATTCCGCCAGCAGCGAGCTTTACTCCTGTTTATCGCGCTGCGCAGTCTCCTTTTGGATGATCTGTACTCTGTCATTATGATGCATGCCTCCTCCCGGTTGGTTAGACGTTGTTTTAATCGGCAGAGTGGCTGACATTCCTTCCGCAATTCCGGCGTCTACCAATACATAGAAAGTTTGCCACGTCTCGATGCCCTGCTGCGCATGGAAGCTCCGCAGGTTGTCGTCTTCGGTTTCATAACTGAATTTGCGACAGTGGCACCTGCAGCGCCACCACCCCCAGAGGTACTCTCCGCCGCGACCCCACTCGTGCCAATGGTTTCGACAAATCTCCCGGTGTTCACTTTTCCGACGTTCCATGCACAGAAAGAACGTAGCAGTGGCGCACACCGATAGTTTTTGTCAACCACTTCGGAGGCAAGATATTAATGGTCACTTGCCGAGAAGTCTTACAAAATTTATTACCTTCCACCAGCGACACCAGTGGCGTCGGCGTAAAGATTACGTCTGGAATGCTTCCCTTGCAGCCTGCCGCCGGAACGGAATGAGACGTACCCCATTCAAGTACCCTGGCATTGAAGTCACCCGCGTCCAGGAGCTGCCCATCCGTGCCTAAGATAGTATCCTCAAAAGCATCAAGCCTGCGTTGAAAGTCCGACGTCGTCTCATTCGGTGTAAGATAGACACTGATAAACGTTATCTTCAAACACCGAATCCAGACAAAGCCGTCACGTCGGCCTTGGGCAGGAACCCTAAGGAGGATGCCGGCCCGAACCCAGATGGCAGCAGTACCTGATATGTACGGGTGCCATGGAGCTGGGTCCTTGTTTTGGTGTTGCTCACTGATGAGCACTAAATTTGCTTTGGTCTCGGCAACGAACTACACTAGCAACTCGTGGGTGATTGCACTCCGGTGCATATTGATGTGTAGGATATGAATCATGTTGACCACATCCTAACTCTTCCCATTTCTCCTCTGAAGACTGGACACCTTCCAGAGTCTCCGGATATTCGCGTTTGATGGCAGGTCTCCGATGAGCGGAATATATGACAACTTAACGACGATCGAAGCAGAGTTCACCCCCCGAATTTGAGTATACGGGCAGGAGTTGATTGTTGCGGTGGTTTGGGTAGAGAACTTAGAATGATGCTTTTTGGAAGGGTTAGATATCCTGCCTGAGGGCTGGCGCGAAATAATGCACCTCCGTTATCTCCAATGATGAGGTTCTTCATAGGTTTACTCCTCGGGGCTGGTGTTGTGGCGGTCCAGCGAGCGGATCATCCATTCGGACGTCAGAGATCTTATTGAGTGCTGACTGAATGATCCCGTATCGGGGACAAGAAGCAGCGTCCAAATGCACTTCCGGTCAATGTGCCACATGAATCAGAGCAGGCAGGCGTCGGAATCCGTCACTTGATAACTACAAGCCTCTTCAAGTCGCGTTAAACACATCTACCGAGTGGGACGAGTTCTTCGAGGTCCCCAATTTACTATTTTGCTTTTTGGAGCCTTTCAGGCCATGTCAACTGTTTAATTCCTTCATCAATCACTCGCTGTCTATTTCCCTTTTCCTAGTTGAAACATCAAAACAACTTCGCTGGCAAATCAGAGCCATGTCGCTCCTTGAAATAATCTGATTTAATGCTAAGAAGTGCAACGGCACAACAGCCACGCAAATACATACTACAAGCTATGAAATGTCGAAAGACATTAATTCCAGACAACAAAGGACACATCAATCTGAATGAGTTCACTACTTCATCTAAGTAATTTCCGCTATTTACTCTAACCCTCCTCCATCCATTTATATTATGTTAATAAATCAAATTAATTAGACCATATTATATGAGCATGTTTCCGAGATGTATATCTGTGAGCTGGGAGCAAAAGGATAGTGTCGTGGCCGACCCCGTTGTCCCCGTCGCAGTAGTCTTGGCTATAGATCCTTCAGCGTCATGCATAAATATTTCTCTAGCGTAGTAATCGCCAGGGATAACATTGTCCTCGCCTTTGTCCCTTGTCTGTTTCCTCCTCGTTCATACTCAACCTCGCATTTTCCTAATATTCATTTCTAATGATATTCTCTGCTATTTCTGCCCTTCTGATTGCGCCTTTAGTTTACTGAATGCCCATTTCGTAATCTCGCTCTCATTCTTGTCCTCACCCTAACGGCTATCCTTGTTTTATCCGTTCGTCCTTATAACTTCTGAGATAGTTGATTCTAAGCGTCATGTACGCTCCTCGCTCGGGTAACTAGGTTAGTGAGGAATACTTTCGAGAAGAATCAGAACTCATACACGCCGGATGCTAACCACCCTTTCCTCCTTCAACCCTTCTCATTCTAGTCATGTGCATAGCTGGGGACATGTCGTTGGAAGGTTCGAGTTGGGGTGTTTAAGGTTCATATATGAACAAACGACAGCAATAGCTACTAATTAGTTTCATGCCCAAGCGAGAGTGGAATTGAAACAGACAGCTCAAGCTTACGGAGTCCAGTAATTCCAGCCTAGCCAGATGCTATCAATAGCTTCGAACGGGATATGGGCAATTGAGACTAAACCCTGAAGATACTCTTCAGATAGCCGTCCTTCTACGTAAAGCTCATCCTGGTGCCAGTAGCCATGCCATAAAAAGAGCTCAAGCTCCATTACTGAATGGCTCAGGAGTATTTAAGCTCCTGTGGCTTCCCAGATGACCATTTTTTATTGTTATTAGGATGATCTCTCGATAGAAAAATAACCACCGTCATCTCCATTTAGAAAATTGCTACTGGATTCCTTTTGCGTAACTTAAAATGCAAGGACTAAACTGAAAAGCAAACAGGAGTAGAATACGTTCAAAAGTAGGGAATGCTTACGCATCCTCTGAGGAAAAGGTTGGTGAAATACTTGCAGGCATGTGGAATTATTCTTCTTGGTCATTACTGAAAATGTAAGCCGGTGGTGGCCTTGGGGTGGATTAGGGAGAACTGTAAAATGAAAAATGTCGTCGCTTACAAATGCCATTGGAATTTCAGGTTGAATAGCTTTTCCGCAAATAATTTCTGGGGTCATTTGCTCCCCCCAATATTGGGCGTAACAAGAGGATCGCATTTGAAATTAGTCCAGTGGAAGGACCAATAGCTAAAGTTGATTATCTTTCCAATATTTGCAGCCCCAGAAAAACGGTGAACTCTTCCACGATGGACTAAGAACATGATTAAATGTAACTGAATTTGTATAAATTAGAAGCAAAAACTACCCCGTGCTACCTCGTCCGTATTTAACCACAACACCTTCAAACCGAACTTCATACTATGAGTATTCAATCGATTCCTTCCTCAAATTGGTAGTGCCACCCCAAATCTATTATTGCTTAATTTACCTAAAAACGATTTATTTATATTTTAGATCTCTCATATCGTCCCTGTGTTCTTGCTGGCATTAAGGGCAACTAGATGTTCAGTTAAGCCATTGCATGCAAAAGAACTTTGCTTGTGTAGCGAATCGACTATTATAGTTTTAAACGAGGCCGTCCGTCCGAGGTTCAGCTGCAAAATGAAGAGGTCAATGGAGAAGAAAATGAAGGTGTTTGGAAACATAATTGCAGAATATGGGTAACTCCGCCAAGGTTCCAAGTCCATTTCAAAAGGAAGGAGCTGTAGTCTAAATTGGAGTGTAATGAACAGGCGTCGTAATCTGCCGCCTCTTCATCTTACTGAAATGTTGACCCCTCTTTGATATGTACAATATTCACTTAACTTAGTCCCTGCTTGTCAAGAAAGGCAATCTGAACAGTTAGGAACTTATAAGCGAGCAGACTTTCAATTTCGAAACCTTGCTAATAAACGGGTGACGTTTCATTTCACGACAGCCGAGGGTTCGGATAACCATGACCTGAATAAGGATTGAATTATCGGTTACGATCCACGGCGGTTATTGGGCCCTATTCCAAGGTCCCCCACTCCAACTTCCTCCAACTAACGTTACAAGCTAGATCTGGAACTAACTATACTATACGGTGAGAATCCTACTACTGTGTCCCGGAATGCCGGAAGGATTTATTCCTGTAAATTCGTTGCAGCATTTATGCTTACTACAACCAAAAGGTGCGCTCTCAATTTAGACTGGTACTGATTGCGAGGTTCCGCTCCGGAATGAGAAACATTTTAGTAGCACAGTATCATACACCAACAGATAATTCAGGGAAGAAGGAAAGCGACGCGTTTTATGAGAAATCGACTGCAATCCTGGAGACCCCCCCCCCCCCGCCCTGCGCTTTGCAGTATGAAATGGATTCTGAGTGAAATTAGTGAGCCCCGACATTTGGATTCCGTCAGAATGTCGCAAGAAGACGATGTTCTAAGCAGCATGGAGGAGTATGATGATGCGTCCAACAAGGGTTCTGTTAGCGGTAATCAACTGAGAAAAGGAACTCCTCTTCCACCTCGCAATCTATGGCTGTGTCGCCAGTGCAGCTGCCACCTTTCTGGAAGGCCAAGCACCTGGTTTGGTTTATGAAGATAGAATCTATGGTTAATAATCAATTTGGCCACGCTGTCTCAACTCCAGAAAATTGCGGGTATACTTTCACATCCTTCGCAGGTTGACAAATACAAGTACCTCATGCGGAGATTTCAAAGCGCTTGGACAATTTGGCAGACCAGCGGCTATACAAGCTATTTAACGAGCTCAAGCTCGAAGACAATAAGCCGTCCCAGTACTTACTCCGCATGAGAACGCTAGCAAGATCCGCCGTATCCAACCACGCCATCCGAATCAAGTGTTTCAATCTGTTGCCACTGCTACCGCGGCAGTTAGCACGCCATCAATCGCTACCACAGCCGCAGCTCAGCCATGCGCATCTTGATAGCTCAACTCATCTCCTTCACTCGATGGCGGGGAGAAAACCGTCATCAAGGGGGGCCCTCATCCACAACAGGTCGGCTTTGGGGAGCATAAATGCGGACAAATTTTGTTGGTTTCATCAGACCTACGGCAGTCACGCACGCATTAATAGGCCCCGGGCTCTTCTCTGGATTTCTCGCAAGGAAACAATTAATCCCGCTTCGATCTAGGCAGCGATGGTCGACGGTACTTCAGCTCACCCTAAAAACGCCTCTACGTGTACGAAAAAAATTCGCTCGTTTTTAGTTGATTCGGGCTTTACTACCTCGCTTCCTCCAAAGACGTTGTTTAAGCGACTTTTAGTCCAGGAGATCTTCCCCCATCGACCCAGTTGGCGAGCCCACTACATCTCGTCTCGAAACCAAACGAAACTTGCGCGTCACGGGCAACTACAGACGACTCAACGCTTGTAAAACTACGGATAGCTACCCTCTTCCGACGGTCGAGGACCGGCTAGACGAGATAGGCGGAACCATCTTTTCAGTCATAGATCTAAAGATATCATTATACGAGATCCCATTGCGGAGGAAGACATACCGAAGACTGTCGTCACAGCACCTTTTGGGCTTTTCGAGTTTACCCACTTTACCCTGGGACAGCGCAATGCAACACAATTTCTCGAACGGAACATGAACCATGTTCTCTTCGCGACCTATGTTACTCTTTGCGAGAGCATATCTTGGCGACATTATTAAAGCTTCCGAGGGTTGCGTTCATGCTCTGCAACACTCTCTCCAGGTTTTTGAAGTTCTATGCAGCGCCAGGCTTCGCATTAATGCTGAAGAATGCGCCCTCGGGAAAGAGCAGGTAATATACCTGAGATACTTCGCTTATGGTTTCATGTCGCCGGAATATAAAATGAAGGTCGTCTAGAAATCTCCTCAGCCACAGTCTCACACCGAGCTTCATCACTATACGAGGTTGCTGAATTATTACTGACGATGCATCCGAAACGCAACTGGAAACCTGCACCACTTAGCGAAAGACTCAAAGGTCTTCCGCCCAAGAAGAAAAAGATGGAGATCCCCTGGACACCCAAACCAGACGCCACCTTTCTTCAAAGTAAAATGGCCTCCGCAGAGGTAGCTATCACCACCTTACTCAAACCTGACGCCCCATTGGCTCTTCGGATCGTCCTAGGGTCAGACCTCTGGAATACTTCCTATGGTAGTCTACTTAAAGTCGGCATGCCAAAAGGATCGCACTTGGACAGTTGTGCAGATGATGCCGCGACGCTTGTTGCTGGACGCACTGACGAACAGGCGCAAAACAGACTCCACCTATTGATACGATGGGTAAGCGGTTGAATAACTGCTCATGGTTTCAACCTTGCACTGGAAAAACCCGAAGTAGTCACTCTGACTAAAAAAAATTCCGACCATGCATCCCATATCGTTGGGCGAGTCGATAATCGAGTTGTGGACGATGCCCATCACACCTTTTTTAAGTAACAGGTGGGATGGAATTCGTTAGCAGCTCTATTTATACAGAAAAGGATTTTTTTCTAGACAACATTGTTGAGGAAATGCTGAGAAGGGCTGACAGGTGGAGTCCTGTTACCCATTACGTTCGGGTTCGAAGGACTCTTCGCTTTCGCCACGTAAATTCGGCTGATTCCCCTCCGGCACCTCCACGCCCCCCATAGCCTGCTTCCCACAATAAAAAACGCAATTCGCGGGGGGGTGTCACTACTGATACCATGCGATTTAATCACGCGCTCGTCGGCCTGGGCGAGGAGTCGACTGGACTCGTCACCGATTTGGTTGAGAAGTGTTCCTATTCAAAACTGAAAGGCACCTTAATCAAGCGATTATTGGTAAGTGAGTCAGTAAAGCTGAATCAGTTACTGGTGGAGCTCACCATAGACGACCGCTCCTTGGGCTAACTGCTGCTTGAGATGAAGCAGTTAGGCAGAAAAGAGTTGGGGTTGAGTTTCTGCTGCGGTTGCAACGACACTTGGAGATGGCCCAGGCCATCTTGGCCAGTGCGGAATTTGAATCTTTAGAGGAATTAGCGAAGACCGCAGCCAAAATCCATGAAGTACATGGGTACCCCGTGGTGAGTGAAGTGTCGCGGGAAGCCACGGGCCAAATTTCCTAGCTTCAGCAGACGGTGGTAATAGTAGGAGCTTTCCGTTCGGGAAGTAGGTCCGAACTCGTTCGCGATCCGTCAGTACAAAGTGGGCGATTAGATAGTCGCACCTAACGGACCTGAATGGGTCCTGCAATTTGCTGGTATCACCGCACTTACGGCTACAGGGAGGTAGACGTAAGTCTAGGAACGTTTTCATGGCGTTTTATAGTAGCGGACATTAGTAGTCCCATATTAGGCACAGACTTTCTAGGCCACTATCGATTACTAGTGCAGAATAGATCTGCAGAATACATCTCATATAGATCCCATAGCCACACTCCGTGATCAATACGGATTTCGTTCTAGGCACTCGACCGGTGACTTGATGACACTTCTCACGGAAAAATGAAGTCATTGTTGTCTCATATTTCGAAGGCTTTTGATAGAGTATGGCACCCTATTCTCGTAGCCAAACTTCGCGCATTTGGTCTTGATGACAAGCACGTTAAATTGATTGAAAGCTTCCTAAATGTTCGTTCCATTCGAGTTGTATTGGACGGTGTTGAGTCAGAACTTCGTACCGAAAATGCCAGGTACGTCAAGGTACTGTTCTGTCACCCAACCTCTTTCTCATCTTCATTAATGAACTCTTAAGTAAAACTTTAAATCCAATTCACACCTTTGTTGATTACAGCACCCTTGAATTCACATATTCATTTGATTCGCTGGCTGACTCTCGTTGTAGGACATTGTGTGTCAACCGGGAGCGCATGTCTGAGTCATTGAATGAGCGACTGTAGGTATAACTACACTGTCTGCACTTGATAAAGTTCAACGACGGGCTTTTAAAGTCATCGGGGATATGAGTATTACATCACAAATTGAGTCCCCTGGGCGCAGACAAAATGCTGAATGTCTCTCTCCTCTATCGTTATTCTAACGGTCACTGCTCCCGGAAATATCAGGCCTTATCCTTTGTAGAGCCTCTCCCAAACGCAACACCCGACTAAACAGTCGCTTCTATCCCCAGATGTTAAGGGTCTGCACTTGTCGCACCTGTTGTGGCTTCGTAACGATTGTTTTCCGTGTAGGGTTGTCAGCCCTACCCAACCCCCAACCTGGAGGACCAGTTGGTACAATTTGTCCCGTTTTTAGGCGCGGGAGACTCGCCTTCATCCTTCTCCGTCTGCAGCTTTTCGTTAAGAAAGAGTTCCCAGCGGTCACCACGTGGAGGTGGAGATAGGGTTTGGTAGTAGAGCTGTTGGTGTTGGTTCAGCAGGCATTTCCCAGGTTTTATGCTCCATCGTGGGTACCAATCCACGTTTCGCCCCGGGACCTATACTACCCTTTGACCACTTACCATGATACCATGACCGTACGGTTGTGGATAAAATCCGGCTCAATAGGTTACGGTGGGCGGGTCACTTAATCCGTATGGATGAAAATGATCCCACCCGGAAAGTCTATAAGGGCAATATCTATGGTAGGAAAAGAAGACGAGGCAGACCCTGCCTAAGATGGAGCGATGGCGTGGGCCAGGACGCCAGACAGCTTTTAGGGATATCGAATTGGTGGACCTCGGCGCAAAACCGGGATGTCTGGAGTTCCTTATTAAGGCAGGCCTAGACCGGATACCGGTTGTTGCGCCGTTGATGATGATGACTTGTCGCACCGCGCAATACCACGAATCCTTCTCATCTCGAACTATACGAATGTGGAACAGACTACCGTCTTCTGTCTGCTCGTCTGACTACAACATACAGATGTTTAGGCAAGGAGTGCATCGCCATTTCCTTCACGCTCAGTCCCTTCCCCATTCCAATTCCTAACTTCCTTCCTCCTCGCCACGGCTGTACTATAGTTTGATAGCATCAAAGGGCATCCCCTGAGTTTTGGCATCATCTTAAAAAAAGGTCTTCCGGAAAACTTGCCACCTGCTCTATTGTCAGTCGTTCAATCATTTTTAAGGAAGTAGTTGACCGTCGCATTCGCGCGCTCTTTCAAAAATACCGTAATACTACCACCGAAAGAAGTCACTCATGATGTACAGTACCACATCCCCACTACTGGCTCTCATATCTTCTCCAAAGTGAGTCTATTACCACCCCAGAAGCTCGCTGTTGGTAAGACAGAATTCGACACTTTTTTAAAGCAGGGTATTTGCAGGCCATCAAATAGCTGCTGGTCTTCTCCGCTACACATGGTCCAAAAGTCCAACGCGAATGAAGACCATGTGGCGATTATAGACGTCTGAATGCTCAGACCGCTATCCCATACCACTCATCCGGGATTTTGCGCACAATCTCGGTAACTCGGCGTATCATCAAATCCCTGTAGCTCCAGAAGGTATTCCAAAAACGTTAATATCCACACTTTTCGGTCACTTCGAGTTTCCATGGATACCTTTTGGTCTGTGCAATGTGGCACAAACTTTTCACAGTTTCATCCACTCTTTCTCCTGCGAAACCTTAACTTTTATTTCGTGCACTTGGATGATGTTTTGGTCGCCTCCTCCTGTCAGTCTGAGCATTTGGAGCACCTCAAATGTATTTTCAACGTCCCTTTGAAGGTGCTCTGGTACTACTTAACGTTAAAAAATGCAAATTTCTTCAACAGCAGGTAAAATTTCGAGGCCACACGAGGAAATCCACCCGGATCCAGACGAAGTTCAGGCCACCACAGACTTCGCACAACCTAAAACAGTCAAGGCGCTGCGAAGCCTCACAACATCACGTGATCCTTAATGTCTACTTGTCTGGACCCAAGACTAAAGACTCACCCATGATTGCGTGGTCCCTAAAGGCCGTCCAGGCATTTGAGCTAACCAAACGACAGCTAGTGGACGCTACACTCCTGGCATTCGCCCAATCAGATGCACTCCTAGCCGTATTCGCCCATATAACATAATATTAGAGCCTCAGACATCGCAATAGGTACTGTCCTTCACCAAAAGGTGAACCAAATCTGGCAGCCGTTGAACATCTTTTCCTAGAAACTCAATAGAGCTCAATAGAACAACAGCGGCTACGATCATGCACTATTAGCCGTTCACAGTGTTCACAGGTCACAAGCCTTTTACCTTCGCTTTGAAGTAGAAGCCCGACAAAGCGTCCTCTCGCTGACTTTGGCATCTAAACTTCATAAGCCAGTCTACACCGGACATCCAGCACGGGTCCGCCAAGGACAATGTAGTTAAAGACGCTTTGTCACGGATTTCAGAGGTTTAAAATCCCTGCCATGGTCGATTTTTTGCCAATCACCGAGGCGGAGAAGGAAGACGCAGTGCTCCAGAATCTCACGGACAACTCCAGATACAAATCTCGGGAATTCCCGCTCTTCGGCTTAACCTCCAAAGTACCCCGCCAGACCTCTGAAAAGGGACCTAGGCCATATATTCCGGTCACTTTTCGCAAGAAGGTATTCCATGCAGTACACGATCTTGCGCATCTACATCGACGTCATGGGCCCTTTACGAGATTCGCATGGCTCCAGGTATTGCTTCCCAATCATCGATAGGTTGACGCGTGGCCTGAAGCAATTCCTCTGGCCGACATTTCCGCACAATCGTGCGCCGAGGCCCTTTGTCGGGAATGGACCCTACGCTTTGGAGTTCCAACCAAAGCCATTACTCATCAGGGAATGCAGTGCGAGTCTACCCTGTTCTTGGAGTTAGGCAAACTCCTAGGGTCCAAACCCCATCGGACGACTCCGAACCACCCCCAATCCAATGGAATATTGGAACGGTGAACGCTGTTGGAAGCAATGAAGGCCGCTATTATGGCAAATGATGACTCTTCGTGGACGCAAATCATGCCTTTCATTGGACTTGGCCTACGTACAGCCCATCATGAAGAGTTTGCCGCCAGCCCCGCTGAGTTAGTATACGAGGCGAATTTGAGACTCCGCAGCGACCCTGCGTTCGACTGAGCTTTTCCGCTTGCTCCGGGGTGGCGTTGAAACATTAAAATCACCCCCACTATCCCCTCATTCTTCGACGAAGGCTAACACACCAAGGATCTGGACGTCTGCACATACATCTTGGTTCGCGTGGATGCTCCTCGGAAGTCCTTGCAACCACCATATGAGGGCCCATACGAAGTATTGGACTGAGGGCAACATTTCTTTAGGCTTGACGTTGATAGCAGGCCCAAGAAAGTCTTCCTGTCCAGGTGGAGGCTGAGGTCTCGAGGAGAACAGGTGCACGCGCATGAGATTCGATGTCCGAGTCGGATTTTGTTGCTGAAACCCAGTATCTACCGGGGGTGGGGTAGTGTGGAGCCGCTTAGTCGAAATTCATCTGAGAGCTCGGCACCAAAGTACCACAACACACCACGACTGAGAATTGACCCCACCCTCAGCCAAACTGTAGTTAAAACTGAGATGCAATTCCCAAATGAACCTCCAGGAAGAAGTGTCATAGATCCTGACGCACAAACTTAGCATCCAATCCCCATTTCGAACACAATCTAACTAAGCCATGGAATTGTTTCATGGTTACCGAAATGCATTTCAGATTCGCAAACAAGAAAGCCATTATGATATGTGCCCATCGCTGTGAATTTCATTTAAGTTTGATAATGCATCCTTCAACGAAATTCCGGTAGTATTTTACGTACCCAAATCGAATCCTTTCCCACTGAGCATGCAAATCGTATCTGAGAACTCTGCCAGCTTTCCGGCGAAGTAACCGCCACAGCCATAAACATTAGAGCAAAGCAGGAAGGATTCGTGGCGAGTTTAATGCGTTTCTCGAATTTCCATTCGGGCCAAGTGTTGAGCGCTAAGCATCCTGAATCGCTTCTGAATGCTCTCTCTAGACACATAAATCAGTTTTGAGTCAACCTCAAATGCGGGGCTAAGTCAATAGTCGTTATGCCATTTTGTGCTGCTGATTTATCATTAACGCGATGCTCGCTAGCGTATTAAGGATAATGTTTGCTCAGTTTCAATGGCAGTCGACCGATTTAGGAAATTGGCCCACCTGAGCCTTTCTCATGGAGTTGAAAGGATATTCTCAGCCTCTGGGCTTCGTTATGGTTAGCTGATTTTGAAATCAAGGAAACGTGAGTGGAATCGAGCTGCTGCACATCCTTCTGTTGTCCTCATTTTTTAAAAGATAAAGATTCAAACTTTGTTCTCAACGCAGATGCTAAACTGACTCTCAATTTGAGTCCTCCAATTTTAAGGCTTCAAAATGTGCGCCCCAAAGCACTATCAATAACTTCGCCGTGAAGTGGACAATAAACCATTTCGAAAACAGCTAGAAAACTTAAATCACCCCTCGAAAGCACTTAACATCTTCCGAAATTCCAGGATTTTTTCCTCAACTCCCTCGGGGTAGAATTATGGCGCAATTTAGAACTTACAATTGCGCCTAGCCCGCAGTGAGCGGTTCGATTTGTGTCCCGGACAGTTTTCTTGATTTGTTGGAATAGTTGTCTTGTTTGCGGAACAGGACAGGATGGGGGGTGTCCACATCCCTGCACAATTTTCTTCGCCCTCGCTCCCAACCATAAGGTATACAAAAACAGGAAGCAGGACGAAGTGTTCTTGTGATATGATTCCAGCGGACATTCATTACATGACATCTAGATTGTCCCCTCGGGGGTGGAGAGGATGTTCGGCTTTTTCATGCCTTCGCATAGACTTTTTGGTTGAAATTTATTTCTTCCTGTTTTTTTCTTCCTGTGCTTTCTCTGCTCTCGTTTCGAATGATTCCTGGTCTGTGCCTGGAGCAGAAAACCAAAAGACATGCCTCAAAAGGCAGTTAAGTCGCATTAGATTCGATCATAATTCATTTGGCATAAGTTTGTTTTGCCGACCGGCCAACAAGGACATTTCTTGCTTGGAGCCGATGGAAAGAGGATGGCTCTCCAATGGGAAGTTTGGTAATTAAGAAAATTTATTTTTATTGCATATCCTGCAAGGATAAGTTCAGAGGAAGATATCTACTGCTGGCTTGGTCTGGTCATCCATTTAAGGTAATGGATTGGAATTGAATACAAGCATTACGGTTTCAATATGTTCTTGTAATTGAGATGGAGGAGCTATTTTGCATTTTGAGAGAAGACTGTGTTCCTGGAATGGTCGTCCAGGCTGATTATGCGGCCTGGGAGGATTTATAGGTGCATAGTTCATTATAATGAGTTGAAGAAATTAAAGGAGGAATATAGGAATTGGGAAATGTTGATGTGGAACAGCTGAAACACTCATATATGCTATACAACATCCCCCAGTTCGGCGAAAGCCTTCAGTTTCGACAAGGAGGCCCATTTGGGCCCGCACCGGACGTCGAGCTTGAATGAGTGCTCTCGTCGCTGAAGGGCTTCAAAAGGACCCTCATATGGTAGCCTCTGAGGAGCGTTCAGCCTAATGAGGACCTGCGTGCATGTCTGCCATGAACTCCTCTCGATGGTTTATGAGAAGGCCGAGGAAGACGAAAGGCAAGAAAATTGATAGACCACTCCAGTCTATCAATCCAGTACAAAGCTTTGTACTGATGAAGGAGGTAAGTTGCTTCCGTAATATATATCTATAATGTAAAATACAAATTGTAGTTTGGAGTAAGCTATTGATCTATCAATTTTAGGCTTGCCTACAAATAGAAGACAATATCTAACCTCTACGAAAGGCAACACTTCGACCACGACGGATCTTCGCGGCCAATAAGGTGGCCTTTAACCCCCGGTGCCGAAGTTCAAGCATCCCATTGGTTCGTGGATTGTATGCCGTAGTCAATTGGCATTTGACACCCAGGAGCTTACCTAACTCCGAGAATAGAGTAGACTCAAACAGCATTACCTGGACCGTGATGATTATGGCTAGTACATTAAAGCGTGTGATCAATTCTCGGCAAAGGGCTTTGGCGCATGATTGCGCAGTAATGCCAGCCGGAGGTATTGCTTCAGACCACCGCCGATGGTTGTAAGGGAACTATTGTAAAGATGCTAATCTCGCAAGGGGCCAATGATATCGAGGTGTTGGAGCGATTGGGTCGACCGAGGGAGTTTACGCCCTTGTTCATGGAAGGCCAGAATTATTTTCCAGTAACTAACCAGCTCGTTGTCCTGATGATTGGGTGCGCAAGATTGTTTACAGCGTGGAATACTTCCTTGCGAAAATCGACCGGAACAAGTTACCTAACTCCCTTATCTGAGGTTGCGCAGAATAAGTACAAGTTTGATTCGAAGATTGGAAACTCCTTGAACTTGTATTTAGAGTTTGTCCTCAGGCTCTGAAGGTCTGCGTCGGCTTTCTGCGCCCTGGCAATATTCATATAATCGACCGCAGCAGGGACTATACCCTCCTAGACAAAGCGTTCACAACGACGTTGTCTTTTCCAGACACGTATTGAATGTCGGAAGAAAACTGGGTGATGAAGCTCAGCTGGCGAAAAGAGGCTTTATCAGGTTTTTGTTTAAGCGCGAAAGTAAAGTGGCCCGTTAACATGGTGAAGGGAGGAACGGAGGTATTTAATGGAGAGGTCCGCTACGAGTAGTTCACGATCGTAGGTTGAGCTGGTTTGAGTCGTTTCGAACAGAAGCTCAACGGTTCCCAGGTTTGGTTCATCCATTGAAGAGCAACCCCTTCCACTGTGTCTGACGCATCGACGAATACGGCGGGGGGTGCATCTGGTTGAGGAAATGCCATTAGTGTAACAAGTTATTGTTTGGCAATTTCAAACGTCTGGGCGGTCTCAGTAGACCAGGGAAACTTGCGGGAATCTTTTGTTTTTGGCCCAGACAAGTGAGCGTTGAAAATCGTTTGGCGATGAGCCGCCTTGGGCAAGAAGCAACACAGTGGTTGGCAGGGGAAAGTTGTTGATCGCTTCAACCTTGTCTGGGTCTGGTTGAATTCCGCCAGGGGTGATTATGTGGCCAAGAAATTTCACCTGCTTATCACGGTGAAGGATCTGCGACGGTTCTTGGGCATGTTAAACTTGCCACTACACGAACAGTGCCGAGCCACTCCACAAAGAAACACGTGTACTGTTGTGGCGGCGACTCGGCAAAAATCCGCTCTTTTTGCCGGACGGAAACAGAAAGAAGTGCTCCACTCCGGCCTTGCGCCATGCCGTCAGATGTGCCGTCGGTAGTTCAGTACATCGGCGGAGGCGTTTATACTACCGGTAATGCAGTCGATGGTTTATGTCCCCTCTGTGTCGCCAAACAGTTGCGTTTTGGCTTTCAACTCTTTGGTATGCCATGCTTTCGCAGGTCTATACTGGGCTGGGAATATTCTTGTCTTAGATTTTGAACTGTGGTTTGCTCTTCGGATTGTGACAACTTGTGAATGACTTGAAAAGCTTTTTTACATAAAATTGCGAATATGTGTAAGTTTCGGTTGAAATTTCCCAGTGTAACGTGCGTCCTGACGGCGGAGATAACACTTACATATTTGACGCTCTTTTAATTTTCGATCTCACTCTTGTGTTTCATGAATTGTTCACTCATACAAACTTGACTTCTTAGAGGATTCACGGTGGATCCGCTACTGAGTTTGGTTGGTCATTTAAGTGAAGAGCTGAAACTCAAAAAGTCCAGAGATATAACAGCGGATAAATTCTTGACTGAAAGTCCTTGAGGCACCAAGCCGAAATCAGTGCAAGCAGACCGGAGATCTCGTTAGCCTGCAAAGATACAGATGAGGTTAAAACGAAAGAGGAGGTTCGCGAGACTTTGAAAGGGAGTCTGACCTCATTAGACTTGAAGAGTCAGCGATATAGATGCTACGGAAAGCCTACGGTGACACAAACCGCCATCATCATTCTACCAATGGAGATAACACTCAAACTGTTGGCAGCATGGAGAGTAAAAATCGGCTGGATTATGGGTCGTTTTAGAGAGCAAATGTCGCTGAAACGGTACTTTAGATACTTGGCTTCGGTCTCATCGCAGGTTACAGTGCCGATGACAGGTCGAAGTAATACCGCAGCTAACAAGCGGAAGGCCACATAGGCAAGGGCTGTGGTGCAAGACGCGTTACTCCTGAATGTTTGGACCTCATACACTTTGAAAGGCAAGGAACCGGGGGTCTATAGTTGACCTGACATTTGTGAGCGCCGCTTTAGTAAGAAGAGTTGCTCCAGTAACATATCGTCTAATCTTCCTGTTGGATATAATGGGCAAGATGATGGTGAGAGTCATATACAGACAATAGATGCAATAAACATGGTGGTGGGCCTGGCACAAGACGCACTGGATGCTGATGGTTGCAGTGCCGTGGTGGCGCTTAATGTCAAAAGCGCATTTAATTTCACCAGCTGGGGCCGAATTAAAAGCGCAGTGGCTGGCATATGTGTTACTGGATATTTGGCGTGTTTGGTGCAGAATTATCTCTCCGAGAGACCTCTCTGGTATGGAACCGCTGAGGCTTCCAAGGAGTACATCGTCACAGCGGGGTTCCTACAGAGCTCGGTACTGGGTCCTTTGCGTGGAATGCTATGTATAATGGAGTACTTGTGCTTTCTGTTCCAAAGGAGAATACGATTATAGGTATTGCTGATGATCTGGCCGTTGTTGTTGCATCAAAACACCCAGAGGATGTGGAGGTTTAACAGTGGAGATGTCAGAGCCATAAAGACCTGACTAGAGAAGGTTGGATTGACCCTGGCGTATGAGAAAACGGAAGTGGTCTTAATAACGAACCATAGGAGAAAAACATTGTGAACGTACCTGGGGGTAATAGTTGAGAACAAACAGAGGTTTAGGGAGCTCCTAGAATATTCATGTCAAAAGCCAACTGGCGCCGCTACGGCGCTTGCAAGAATGCTGCCGAATGTCGGTGTACTTAAACACTGTAGAATATTGCTTTTAGCCAGAGTGGTGCGATCTATTATACTTTACGTACAACGCTTCGGATAGGGACTGACGACAAGCCGAAGACCTTTGGCTATCGAAAATGGCTTCTGGAAAAGGCGCACGCTCCTCAAAAACGGTAGCGAGAGTACTGGATTTAGGAGTTGTCTAATGGATGTGGGTGATTAGAGATGCACCGATATCGGACTTGAAAGTGGTCCCCAGCAGGTGGTTGCTTAACTGAGCATGCGCGTGGCATTCGCCACTCCTCTCAGGGTTGGAAGAGCCGCGACCGTCCTAACTTCAACTTCAACTTCAGAATCGCGGAAGGGGGTCGATGAGCAAAAGAGGCGTGACGCGCTCGAACGCCGATACCAAAAAAAATACCGGGAAGTTCAGCGTTGTGTGCGCCGTGATAAGCGAAAATTTGCTATTGTGCTGTTCGGGATAGCGGAAGGTGTCGCAGGTTGCAATGGCTTCAGAAATTTATACCACATCACAAAAGAGTTTGCATGTCGAAGATCTTTCAATGGTTCTGTGACGATAAGGATCGATTTCCTAATCACAATGATGAGCAACTGAGGAGGTAGATAAAACACTTCACCACGGTTGAAATGGTTGAAATTGCTAGTCACTGTCACATGCGGATGCGGACTGCTCCTCTAGGCACAAGGGAAATCATTTCTGTCATAGATGCATTCAAACGGAGGAAGACCCCTGAGTTTGACGGCCTCCCCGCAGACACATTTATCGTTGCCACTTCCGCTCGTACAAATTCCTGTAAATCCGCGATCTTTCCCAGAGAGAGAAACCAGGGGATGATCGCTAAAATTCCTAAGATAGACACCCGTTATGAATTTGACAATTAGAGGGGTATCCACCCACCCTCTGCCGCTGAAAAGATGACAGCTAAAATAAGCATAGAACACATTAAAGAACATCTTGAGAGTTTTATCTACTGCGAGCAAGATGATTTCCACTCTGGACCCTTCTGCATTGATAACGTCAACACCCTACGGACTATTTTGAGACAGCGTGTTGAGTTTAGATTTTTGCGGCGCCGCTCTTGGTCAATTTCGAGAAAACTTTTATAGAATGAACACGAAGTGTATCCTCCGTAGGAGGGGAATACCGGACAATTTAAAAGCTGTTATTGGAGTGTCATTTGATAGCGCAAAATGTCACGTGCTGCACCGGGGCAAAACTTCGGAGTATTTCAAGGTCTAAAGCAGAGTCCGCCAACATCGCATCCTGCCACCGATATTATTTCCTTTTAATGCCGCTTTTTTTTGCGTGCACTGGCCTGACACTGTTTCAAGCGACCAGTTTAGTCGGCGCACAGACCTGCTAACCGTACATATTGTACTCGGAAGACGGAAGTGGCAGTGAATGGGTCACACTTTAAGGAGTGCAGTGGAATTCATTCTCCCAAGGTGGCCCACTAGTGGGTGCCCTTAAGGGCACTTGGGGCAGAATAGTAGAGGAGTGCGAGCGTCTTGGGAAGTCATGGGGAGAGCTGAAAGGCATTTAAGGTAACCGCGAACAATGGCGCTTAGGTGTGGTTGACCCGCTATACCCCATCAAATGATGAATGGGAACCATATATATATATATACTAGAAAGGTTCCGGGTTTAATACGCTAGCTGATGTTGAAAGAGGTTCATTCCTGAGTTGGTGAGAACTATAATCGTTAGTGATACCTTTATCAAAGGCTTACAGTGGCAAGTCAGCTAGCAGTTCATGACCAACGATTATCTTGTTGTCATCTTCTGGAGCTCGAATAGGAACTACACGTAGCCATCAAAGGGAATAACAATAAGTTGGGTAACCAAAAAATTTGATGAAGAAATTTTCAAGGAGGTGCTTCTGGAAGACATGTTGTTAGGTGGAAACGTACTCTTGCACAAGAAAAAGTTTCACAGGTCGTGGAAAAATTGCAGCAGACATGCCTCGATGCATCCGCGTATCACTGGTTGAATTGAGAAATCGTGGAATGGCGGAGAGATTGCTTCAAAGCTAGAAGACGCTTCCAGCGCAGAAGAAACTGACCCAAATTTAAGGAGCTATACGAGTAATACAAAAGTGCGAGGAAAAATTCATAACGAAGAGCAAATCCGAAGATTTCAAATGGATGTGTACCCAAGCTGACTCCGATCGATGGTGTGGCGTCTATAGTTTGGTGATGTCATCACTAAAAGACAAAGGTTCCACATGGGTTACTTGCCTTAACTTGTTGGAGAGTATATTAGTTGCCAAAACAGTACGAGTTTGCCTGCAGTACTTTTAAAAGTCGCTGAAATTCCTGTAGTAGTAGATACAGCAACAAAGTTGGGAAAATTCGAATACGATCCCAGGGACAGAAGGAATCCGAATAATGCAATTGAAAGTAGCAGCCAGGAGAGCATCAGATGTGATTGCCCAAATTTCTACCACATGCTTTAGAGAAGGAGGATTCCCTGAGCAATGGAAACTAGAAAAGCTGATACTCGTCCCGTTGGCTAACTGCTCCTCATATAGACCGATATATTTGGTCCATACTATTGACAAACTATTAGGAGAGTAATATACAGTAAACTGCCCGCTTTTGTTGTATTTAGTTGACCCAGATTTACCACGCACCGAACAAGATTGACGAGACTACCACCCGAAAGTGCTGTGGACTTCATGCTGGAATCAACAGAGATTTCGAACCAAGTTGTAAAGGAGTTGAAAACTCTGAAGACGAATCATCAGCAACATAGGTAGGAAGAATTGCAATTATAGTAGGCTTGTGAGGAGAGTAGAAAGAAAAGAAAGTGGCTTCGTAAGTGTAACCTTGCAACGATAGACAGGCAGACAAACTGACACAGAGGCACTTAATAAATCAATTCGAGGTTTTATTTTATCGATAGCCACTTTTTAAATGTATGCTCAGCACAGACTAGAAAAAGTGTAAATTTCTCGGAAAGCCCTGAAGAAAGCAAAATTCCATACCCAGGAACCGACGATTGTGCTGGCCCGAAATTTCCTTTGTAATAATTTTTGGGACTCTTATATTTAAGCACATAATTTAGTGGTTTGCTATTCCTACCTGATAAAGTAACCAGTTATAAGAGATTAACGTCATTGTAGACATGTCATTGCCATATAAAACGTAAAAAAGTTAGACTTCCTTTTGAATAATACTTCATCCCACATTGGGCGCCGATTTGTAAAAGATCATTAAACAACTTCAAGATAAAATAAAACACAAATTAATAAGAGAGGGGATGACTTTGTTCAATTTGTCAGCAAAAGATAACTTGAGCAAGGTCGAAACGTGACAGGAATTTATCTTGGTCTCAATTGAACGTCGATGCGATGCGGTTCAATCAATCTTTCCCTTCTATTAGAGTTTCTCTCAATATAAAAAAGACCTTCTGAATATTATGTATTTACCTGCAAGCGAGGATAACTACTTCACCAGTAATTACTAGGATGTTTTTTCTGCTTCTTCCGACCAATAGCACGGGCTTTGCTTATATTCTATTGCCGGAAGCTGGAGTAGAAAAAACTACCAAATATGAATAACAAGCTAACTTGGAACAAGGCAAGATTCTTGCAACTATCACAAAATGGTGACAGTCAATTCAATATAGCCTCAAGGATTCGATGGGGATGCATAACTTTTTCGAGAATTACTAGAGAGAACAAACCATTAATCACTCTACAGCCCTTAAGTGGATACTATAGATACTTGCTACACTAAAGATACACATCTTTCACTAGCACTTTTGTATTCCAACAAATTCGAGTAATATTCCTCCATCTTGAAACTAAAAGGACGTCCCCATTTGCAAGAACTATCCCCTGGATATTTTTCAATGTTTCGTTCATGTTATCCTGTTTCCTGTTCGACTACATACATAATTCCCATGGTACATCTTCAACCGGGGACCGTGATGAATGCTCTCAATGTTTATTTAGGACAGCAGACAGATCCTTTTTAAGAGTGAAACCAACATTTCGCCATGAGGTTAGTTAATTCTGTGGTCAGTTCTGGTCAAGCTTTAACTTGACTTTGATTGACTTATGGTTTTCGTCCACCCAGAATTTGCATTTCGTTATCTGTTTATTCATTTTTGTCCGGTACGAGGGTTTGGTGGCTTCAGGTTCATTCGCTGAAAGCGTCTGCCACTAAATGAATTACTTGTTGGCTTTACTCTAGTTGAATTTGTTAGTTGGAGCTTTCGGTCCCACTAAGTGTCTGATGTGACGAATTTTGAATAAATTTAACAAGACTTTAGACCAATCTTTTAATTAAGTTTAAAAAGGAGGCTGGAAGGGTGAATATTTCTTGAAATTTATTTGGAACAATAATTGGTAGCAATGAGCATACGTGTGAAGAAATTCCTCCCTGAAATTGAGGAAGGAAATGGTGCAAAAATTGGTCTGGCAGAGCTCCCAAAAATTTCTTCAATTAATGGATTGTAGTTCCGAATATATATTACTTCATTATTACATTGAATAGTTAAAGAAAAGCGTACGTGTTTCTAGAAACCTTAGGAAGAATTGGCTCCAAGAAGACTCCAAACAGACGATTTGCCTTCTAGGGCATTGCTTGAAATTGTATAGTGGAAAAAAATCATTGCGCATGTCCAACTTTTTTTGGTACTTGCATGGAAAGAATTCCGCGTATTATCACTGATGTTAGTGCCGAGTATGTAAGGTGTGTAGCTACGCGATTGCCAGCACTTGCTACATAGATGGGAAAACATGCACAAGAAAACCATCTAGGCCCCACACCGACGCACCAATGTATGAACCTGGCTCTGGGCCAGTTAAATACCTCCCTCCTACCCCACGATTACCCACAGCTAGGTTCTGTGCCCGTGCGTGATTTGCTACTGCTGTATTTAGTACGGTTGGTTGGTCTATGTTGCCAGAAACCGAAATAGTTGCCAGTGATACATATATTATTTCTCCTGAAATCAGTCCTAACTTTTCTGAAAGATAAATAATTCTCCCCAAACAAGAGTTCAGAAACTAATTCCGTAGTCCTGAAACAATATCCTTCCGCTGTGAGTTGTTTTCCAGATTCCTATTAACTAAAATTATATGCTATTGCACGCGCTCCTTATTTTCCTAGAACTTCATGATTTCCAACTGCAGATATCTGTGCACAAACAATAACGACATATCATCACTTCACCAACATTACAAACTTTGTCTCATATCATCCCCGTTGTCGCTATCCGCGCACTTTTTGATTACACCCCGAAATTCAGAGACAAGGAATTGCTAAAATATATTCGTCTGATTTAATACACTTGGAAAACTTTGTCCATTCGTTTCCGTTCTACTGCAATGCACCATTTTCCCAAGAACAGAAATTCCCGGATCTCGTGGACTTCTTGAGGCATTCGTCGTTCATCTTTCGTTTGCCTCTGTCTTCACACTTAAAATTACACTAAATCCTTTCCCGCACTGCCGCTTAGTTCTTTTTAAAGGAATAGTGGAATTTGTGCTTCGTTTTTCGCAGGATTTTATTGGATGGGGAGGGGGAGAGGAGAGTAACCCAAAAAAGTTGTGAAAGAAATAGTTCGTTGTATCTGAAATCTCTGTCTATTCATCTGTCGCCCTTGTTTCTACAATACAATCCGGGTACATCTGAGATTCAAAAATAGCTCCTTATAGCCTACTGCAGTCGCAGAGAAAAAGAAACGTTTATATTTGATACAGTTTACAAAGACTCTAAAAGATTAAGATCTCAAAAGGAACGTATTGTGTGCCTCCATGTAGGATTTATATATAGCGTTGTTGATTGGGGAATTCAGCACTCAACTGGACTCGCACATACTGATGTGTTTGGAACTTTCGAGCTCACGATGCACAAAGATTAATTAGTGCCTCCACAAAATCTGTCTTTTTCCTCTAACCCATGGAAATGCAAAGTGTCCTCCATACACCTTGGCTCGGATTCTTAAAGACGGCCCCTGGGGTTGAGCAGGCCTCTGTCAGACCATTTATATAAGCATAATTTAGTGAGTCTAAGTTACCGCCAATACCCCATTGCCTCCTTCAGAAATTCGTCCTGAATTGTTATAATCGTGGAGATAATTTCAAGCTAGTTTTCCTCCCACTGCATCACCTCCGAACTACCATAATTTTCACGGAAAGCTTTTCTTCCGAAAATCTACAATGGATGACATCCCCAATCTATGCTTTAGTTTGTATAAAAGGGTGGAAGGATCTCCCTAAATTAGGCACACATAGGATAACTCATACACTTTTGCCTTTCTTTCATCCCCTTGTTAGTTGGTCCGTAAGAATACACTGAAAATCTTCGATACATCCCTTATAAAAAAACCGAAAAGGGATAGACATTTTTGGCCCAACAACCTGCAAAATTTTGAAACTTTATTGCTACCGAAACGTTAACAATGCCTCGGATAGGAACTGAATGTACCCACGCTCCTCAACAATGGTATCGAGGGTCCCAAGAATGCTTTCTCCAATTTGAGGGAGAATTCCAGCGATATAAGTGGTACATTCTGAGCCTAAGTAAAGCCCTTCTTCCCACAATTAAGGTAATGTGCTTTTGTACTCTAGAAAGCCCAGTGTTAACAGACATGTTTTTCTGGCGGCTACCAGAAAGCACGTTCTCTGCGCCTGGGAGCCGGTTTCTGACAGACTTCTGACTGCAAGATTCCAGTCCATAATAACGAGCATCACAATTATAAAGTGCTCTGCACCAACAGAGACGTCCGATATAGTTAGAAAGGATGCTCTCTACCAGTAGTTACACGCAGTTCGGAAAAGGCTTTCTAAAGGTGACATTTTGATCGTGATGGATAATTTGAGTGTCAACGTGGGCTCTGACAATACCTTGCTCGGACTTGACATGGGGAAGCATGGCCGCCGTAATAATGGTGGGAGGTTTGTGGAATTCTGCAGCTCCCTCAGGCTTGTCATTTTTGGCACATTGTTTTAGCCCGGAAATTGCTTTGTGGGCTTCAATTGACCGATACCGCATGTGTATTACACACCTTTATCCTTGAGAAGCAAGGTTTCCTTTGCATCATTCTGATTCCTCCCATTAGAGTAGTGATGCGTCTCTTATACTTCGTGGGATATCATTTTGAGTTGGCAGAGTTGTCTTTGCCTTGGAGAAGCAATGCTAACAGCAATTGAAAAATATGCGGAAAAAACAAGACCTGGGCGGTCGTATTATGTTTTGGTTTTCGACAATGTGCTGGAATTTGCAATATAACCGGCAGTGTTGAGGAAGATCATGTCCGTTTACAAACAAAGCGAGTTGCGGATAATTTCCGAGGACTACCAACTGATTTCTTCCCCCTTCAATACTTTCGAAGCTACTGAAGGTGAGCAACAATAAACACATGGAAAGAAATAAAATGAATATGTTCAAACGGAGCGAACTGAAGGCTATTTCGATAGGTCTCAAGGCGATCACCGAGTGAAGCTGAAGTCTTTTTTGGGAGGTTTCAAGTGGACCACCGTGTGAAACTGAGATCTGGTACAAGGGGTTAGGGGTAAAACACCGTCTGAAGAAAGAAAACAACTGGCCCGTCGAGTTCGTGGTCGGCATCAATTGGACGAGTCGTAATTTGAAGTCATCCGTTAAGCAGCTGAGACAATTCAGCTTCATCCCATCTCTTGTGAGAGCATCATCTTGACTGGCCCTCCGCCAAGTATGCCTGAATAATAAATATAAATAGGTCAGAAGTAATGATCGACGTCACCCCAACGGGAAATCTTGATAAACCCCTGGGATCTCAGTGCTACACATGGTTTCTTTCCAGAGTTGTCAGAAATAGAAGCTTCAGCTTCAAAAAGGTGTAAGGTACTTATTCCTTCTCCCTAGCTTTAGCAGGATTCATACAAAACTTCTCCTCCATTTCTATGAGCTCAGAATTGTAAGGAAGGGTTGGAACCTCGAAGGTCATGCCTCCTGCAAATTTTGGGGGAGGGAAATCATCGATTGTGGATAAGATTCGCTCTGGATATTGTCCTCCATCGTAATACATGGATCTGGAGTCCAACGCTCGGTGGTTGGTTGGTTTAATTTTTCATTCTGATTTCGTGTCAGTTCAGTCTCATTTTTTCGGGGTATCTGTATTCAGGCTCTAGTTCGGCTTTCTTATCAGATAAACGATACGTGAAATTTTAGTTAATGATAGGTGAGTGACTGTAGCGTCCAAAAGACACCCTGGTTCCCTAGCTTAGCTAACACAGAGGGGTGCAAACACGTCTCCATGGAGCACATCAGTGGAGCTTTAATATTTGCAGATGAGCCTTTTTAGGTTATTGGGATAGCTCTGCTTTTTGGCTGACTTCTGGTAACAATTGGCCTTCCTCCAGTCGTTACCAAACTGTAGGAGTTGACTGACTTCTGTTTGCAAGGCAACGTGCGAAGATCTCGCAGGGGGGAATACAAGGAAAAACTTTGAGATCATCCTCAATATATAACCTTACGGATTACTTACGCTTGGACTGTCTTTACCAAACAGCAGCTTTTCACTCCGGAAGAGCAATTTTTGCTTCAAATGAGATGCTTTTCCGTACTAGACTATAAGCAATATGAAACGTGTCCTTTCGGAAAGAACCTCCCTAAATGGTATTGGCGCCAGTACCAATCGGTGGACAGACTGTTTCATCGTGACCAATTTTTCTGGAGTCTGATCCAATAGCATGTGTAAAGTGTTTTGGAATTCTTTGCCAAATACCTAAATAGTGTACACTGGTTTGTTCAAATTCTGAAAAGTTACCTAAGGAGTTTAAACTTTTCAGAAGTTGCACAGGGTTTCACTTTTGCGCCACGAGTGGGCCATTCTCACCTAATGGATGAGGCTGTTCATTGTTTCCGATAATCTGTACGCTGGCAGGTGATTTTGGAACGAGGCCTCACTAATTTAAGGGCAAGTTTCCCAATACTATGACGTTATTGTGGTAAAATGCTGGGAATTCAAGCCTAGAGGCTTGTACACATCAGTGCTGCTGGAGCAGCGATGAATGAGGGCGTCACCAAGAAAACTCAATCGCTGAAACACGTATCTCCCATTTTGAATGCTATGTCCTAAATATCCACAAACCTTAACGTATCCGCCATGGAGGACACACGGTAGTAAGCACTCCCTTCATCCAGTCCAACTAAAGAGGCCCGGCCTTTTTGTTCGCCCCCCGTGGTAGCAGATTTGATAAAGAAAAACTAAATAAGATATGAAAAGGAATATCTCCGTAAAGTTTGTCCTGAAAGAGCTAGGGTGATACCTTTCATCCTGGACCAAACTGACAACAAAGTGAAGGAATATGCCTAGAAGATACCTTAGGCTAGCTATACAGCAAAGCAAGTTTCAAACCGCTCACATGAACCCATGCCTACTGAGTTGTAATCTGTAAATTCAAAGAAGGCAGCTCTACAATGTCCTAATCTCCGCCTGAAAATTGTCCAGGAACCTGTAGGGGTATTAATTACTACTTGTTTGGCCGAAGTAACGGCAATAACAAAATACCGGCCCTTAAAGGCATACTAAATATGTTAAAGCTTTTAAACTGGCAGCTATGTCGAGATTGGATATTTCTGTGGAATTCTTTGAGGCATTTTTGGTATACTGTCGTCGTACAGGCATATCTGACTATTGGACACTATAAGGAAGTATTACGCAGAGATAAGCCTTGATATGAAAAGTGCATTAATCTCGGGCAATTGGAACCTAATATGCTCTCTTTGGATTGTCAATGTACGCAGTTATGTGGATGCTTTCTAACAGGAAGAAGGCTTTGATACGACACCAGTGATGGGCCCATGGAATATATTGGCCCAGCTTCTACGGAATTTGGCGCTGAGACCATATTGTGGAACATTATAACAATGACCTCCTCAATGTTTCAGTTGCTAGGGAAGCCATGATAGTGGATCACATCGATAACATAACAATGATTCAAGTTATCAACAATCTCGCGGATGTGGAGAGAAATTGATCCGAATCAATGACGGCTATTAGGAAGTGGCTGAAAATGCAGGCCCTCCACTCGAAGAGGGCAAAATAGACACAATGCAAGGATGATATAAAACTCGCAATTCACCCGTAGACAGCTTATGGCTTACGGAGTGTTAAGCTTTATACAGCTCTACGTGGTGGCCTATTTGGGGAACTGCATTGCCTTAATAGCGGGCTGTTGCGACAGAATCGACCCAGGAAATATGGTTCACGAGACAGCTGGAATGATGCCAATTGACATCTGACCGATGACATAATGAGCCTCTCTCATAAGACCGGTTGTTCCTCTGATCGGCACTTGAAAAACTAAGTAAGGAGCAAATTATTTCATCGTCAGGTTTCAACAAGTAGAGGCCCGAGTGGGAAAGGTTCGATGGACTTTCAGATTGATCCCCAGCATACACTCTAGTGTAGATAATACTGGGAGAGATAAACTACCATCTTCGCAATTTTTCGCAGGGTGATGCCGGATACGGCAAGTACCTTTATAGGTTTATACTAGAGAGCCAGAGTAACTATCCTGGCTGCTTATCTCAACGGATCCGGATCATGCTTCCTCCATTGTCCTAAACGCACAGAGGCAAGAAAGAAAGAAGTCTGGGGGAGATATAGGGAAAGGCAGTAGCAAGCCTAATTAGGAACATGTTTGGCGCCATTAGAGCTGGAAAAGGTTAAGGGAGTTCAATATACCCTGAGAGAGAGAGAGAAAAGGAGAGGAAGCTGAGGTAGATGGAAATTGATGGAAGAGCTGCCAAAAGATGCTGAAATAAGCCTGTTCAATCTGAAGGAAATTCCCTGCCCATTATCGACAAATTTCAACAAAAAGTCTTATAAAGAACACACTTCACCGACGGTAGCTTGATCATGGAAGATTTGTGGAATCGTTGCGGGAGTTTTCTCGAATACATGTAGAGTCATACGGTCTTCAACGGTTCACCACAGTATTTCAAGCGAAAGACAGACAGACAGGCAATATTGAGTGCTATAAGCGTAACATAGCCATTTAACCGTCACCGTGGTATTCACAGGTAACAGGCTCTAGGCTGGGGGAGTAGTGCAAAAACGTGCTGAACAGGCGGGGTGATCTGCTCAAGGTTAGCTTCCGCAGCTTTCCAGGTTGTCGAAACATTGGAGGGAATGTGCGGCCTGTTGAGCTGGCCAGGCGGGATGCTGCTCTTTCAGTGTCCTTCGATGGGCACAGTCTTTGGCGACTGCCAAGGTAGAGCAGTTGCGGACCTCAGATGGCGCTTATAACAAAATCTAATCGTGAGAACCCTTGTGGCGGAGGTGTGCAAATGCATAAAAATTTACGGTGATATGCACAGGGGAATAGTCTATAGGGGACTATGCCGCAGACTCGGCATACCCTACAATCCGCGTTGCCAAATCTGCGGAGAGGAGGAGGAGAGATTCAAGCGATTCCATAGCATATGCCCAACTCTACCTAGAGCTACGCTACCGGCAGTAAGTAAGCCATCGCTTGAGGACCGCAGAGTAATCTCTTGCTGCTGGGTGGGGGAGCTGCTTTTTAGGTGAATGCTACCGACTGCCTCTGAAGATCTGAGCCGGCTGATCTCTCTCTTATAGCTCTTATAGCAGCGAACATGGTCTTAGGAATCAAAATGGCGCACCACAGGGCTACGTATGCTCTTTGGAGCGACCATTGGTACCTATCCAATAAACTTAAGTACTCAATCTATACCAATTGAGCCAATTAAAATATTAATATATCTAGCAATTTACTTCCTTTCATATTAAGTAATTTGTTTAATATTTCTCCATAAGTCTTCCATAAATTTTCAAGCTCAGGATTTTTATTAAGGCTCCATTGCTATATCACAAGAAGAATAGCCTCTTTATGGCCATTAAATCGTACAAAAATAAACGACCAGGATCAGGGAGTTACTATATTGGATGACATTTTTATTGGCCTTAATGATGCGATGATGGTCATTAACTTCTCTCTCCACTGATCCATAATCTAGGACGACCTATTTTTCATCAAAAACTGCACAAAGAAAATAAGAAATTCCCAGGAGAAAATGGTCCGGAAGTCGATTCATATAGGACGTTGTGGATACGGTTGATGACTTTCATGGTTGCGTGGAATTGGGATTTTTTTTTCTATTTTCAAAGGAGTAATTCTATTCAGAACAAGAAGATGAATCTAAATTTAGGAAAATACTTTGGTAAGTAGGGTCGAATGCTTATTGCATATTTGTGTAGCCTTTTTTAAGTAAAAGTTAGAGGAAAACTCTTTTCAGCCATTGAATGAAGCCTGCAACTAAAATGTTGGTTTAAAATCTTCAATGTCAATAGATAGTGGAGATAAAATAGATTGCTTCATCCTAAGAGTGGAAAAGCTGATACCGCTAAAATTTGTATGAATCGAAACCTGAATGGGAGCGTTATTGATATCAACCTGGAAACATGTCTTCCATAGACATAATGATTGTAACCTAACGAGACCTACCGTCAGCTATAGTCTTCCTTCTGGAAAAATTTTAATAAAACTCCAATAATTTTCAATCCCTGGTCTTATATATTCATCTTTATCTGGTGGTGACTGAGCTCCATGCAGCTTTGCGTGCACTTTAATAGCGTGCAAAGACGAGCCCAAAGGCTTTGCCTCTCTGTAGGATGTCCAAGAAGATATCCTTGGATATGACTTTCCATGCTGCTACCGGGACATATCATTTGTCTTCGAGAAAGGCCCAACCAGCCATCCGTGCTGTCAGCTCTAGAATGAGGAAAGAGACCATAAAGAACAGATTGAATATTAGCTCAGTGCAAAGGACGAGCCTCAGGTCCCCACGCTCGACCATGATGAAATGTTAAGCATTGTGGGGATGGGTCGTTACTTGCTTTAAAACGGAGACCATCGCTTTGGATGAATTATTTATAAGTCACTGAAAATTTCACTTGAACTACGTGGCGTGCCTATTCTCAGGTTTAATGGAAAATTTTCTAGGAAAGAAGAGTTGTAGCCAATCCCGGTAGTGGTCTAAGTCCAATCACATCTCCGATTGCTTTTTGGGAGTTAGACTAGGATTTTGTCTACTTCAGAATATCTTGATTAACCCCAGAAGCACGTATCTTGTAGAAAAACTTCTCAACCTGCACTAAATGCAATTATATAGTCCCAGAACTTTGTATACAGAGGACTGCTGGGTTAAGTTTCAGTTTATTGAGTCCTTCGAATACGCCTGGAGTTGAGTACACTTATTCAATCGAAATTTGGTCATTTGTCTTTGGGCAAATATTGACAATTTGAAAATGAGATTTTGCTTAAATCTGGAGTTTCTTTGAGAAGACTTCTTGGGAAATAAAGGAAAATATCTATTAGCATAAAATTTATAAGTGGAAGGTATGTGCCTAGTAGGAAGAGGGGGTGGATTTAAAGTTATTAATTCGCTTGCATTTTGCAATACCTCGAGCACCCCCAGAGCCAGCTTTTGCTCGATCTCTGCATAGAGGAGCTTTTCGATAGGAAGAGAAACTGAAAAGTATCTCCACTGGATGAGTTTATTGCCAAGTTAAGCGGTAATCTAAACCCGAAGCCAAGGTGTAACTACCGTGCTAAGAGCTGAATGGTCACAAGGGTTAAGATGTGGCCGTGAGTGGTAAACTCTGGGTACCAAGCGAACCTCAGTTCAACTAGCCTTGCCTCAGCAAAAAAGGCTGAGCAGAGCTCGACTTACTTTCCCTGGTCAAACAAAGGCCATGGCAATCAGCTATGAAGAACTAAAAACTTAAGAAACAAAAGAATTCAATAGCACTTTGATCATGACGATCCAGCTCTGAACGAAGTGGAAACCCTAAGCTCTTCGATGGAGAACTTAAGCCAGACTCCGATGATTCAAGTGGGAACCAACCCCACTGGGACCCACTCCTTAACGGAGGAGCAATCCCTTTCTCTCAGCATTCCTCACCTCCTTCTGAGGCTAAAATCATACCTACGGGTAAGCATCTGTCTTCGGGCTGCAAACAGTCTTCGGGCAAACAGCCTTCGGGCAAAATAATGCCTCCGCACTAAAAGCTTTCGAGCAAATCACTTCCTGGCAAACCGCCTTCGAGCAAACCGCCTCGGGGCAAATCGCTTTCGGGCAAAACACAACCCCAGGATGTGCCAATATTGAAGGGTAAGGATCGTCTGGGGCATCTGCGGCTAAGGACAAACCAAAAGTGGCAGCGGTCTTCTGACGATCCCAACAATTCGGCTCAAATGGCTTCAAAGAAGGGTCGCCCGGCAACGGTTAAGCCTTCACTTGCAACCAAGTCTATCGAAGTCGATGGATGGGTCTTGTATGACGACACGAATTCTTTCCGTTACGTTGTGAGCAGCTTAGGAGGAAACTCCTTCTCCGTAAGTACTGAATCCTGGCACGAACGAGTAGTTTAGACAGTTCTGCTCCTCCTTAAGTGATGTGTGGGAGGGTAAGCGACTGATCGTGAAGAGGGTTTCTGAGCTACCATCGTTTAGAAAGTGCTTTCTTTGGCTTCCAGAAGAGGAGCGTAATAGTGCTAAGGCCCTGGAACAACTTGGAGTCAAGAATGACCTCAACACTTTGACCTGGATGTTATTAGGTAGCAAAGCAGGGGGAAGAACCGATAGGCAGGAACTTGCCTCACTATCGGTGTTCCTGAACCTGATATTAAGAATGTTCGGGAACAAACGGGCTACCAGCTCTAATACGGCCGTCACATTACAAGTGTCGGCTACTAAAACCATCGAGGGGACGTGCAATAGCTACAAGACATGTATATACCTTATACAAGAAATACGGGTTGTTGGTGGGGAAATTAGGTGCTTAAACTTCGGATATGCTGGATTGCTGTATGTCAATGAAAGTGATAGACCCCGCTCCTGCATGGTGGTTCCAAAAGACCTTCAAGCTATCTTGGGTAACAACTGATGACAACACCACAATGATAAAATTGACCATAAAAAGCCAACAGCGAGATAAGGAGATCCTATGATGCTCTGCTTATTTCCCTTATGACGTAGATGAAATTCCCAGTGGAGCATTCCTCAAAGCTAACCAATATGCCAAAAGCAAAGGCATAGGAATAATAACAGGATGTGATGTTAACGCCCACCATATATGCTAGGGAAGTTCCAACATTAACGCGAGACTACTGGAGTATCTGGTAGGAACCGAACTGCAGATGCTTAATTCGGGTAATGAACCCACTTTCCTCAACGTCAGGTCATCGACGTGAGGGTGGCATATTCTGTCATTGCGGCTGTTGTTGGAGAATGGAGGTTATCAGACGATATCACGCTACCAGTATGATAGAAACTTTCGAAGAGAGTTGTCCACCAAAGAGGGGCAAAACACCATGGTTTTTTTGGAGGGGAAGGAGGGGGGAGATACGTCGTCGCACTACCAACTAAACATCTCCCCGTCGTCAGAGAGCTAGCCTGAAACCATTTGTCACATTACTTCAGGCTAGTCCCCGAACTCTCCCGCCTTGCGGAGCCTTAAAATCAGGGAATTCCTTTCACCAATGGGAGGGGAGAGGAGGAAGGGAACTGTCAGTTTAAGGAACCCCCTACCATCCGGTGCCTCCACCGGTTGAGCTCTATCTTCTTAGGAACGAGAAGGTACCGATTGTAATGAACAACCTATCAGTACTCCTATCTCCTCGACAATGTTGTCTGGAAAGAGATCCCTTGTGTTTAAATAGAGCTACTGACGAATTCCATCCTACCTTCCACAAGAAAAAAAAAGTGTAATGGGCGTCGTCCACAACGCCATTGCAAAGCTCACATCTTGTGCAGGTTAGACTGGGAACCTCGATGCCCACTTAAGAACTGGGTAAGGAAATAGTCAGTCACTTCTCTTGCGCTTGTATATGGCTTAACGTTACCCATCAAGAAGGGCAAAGGGGATCTCTCTCGCGGTCACCATCCCCGGTTCAGAGACAGTGCGGTACGCAGACGCTACCCGCAAAACTCCCCATATGTGTAATTGCGCGAGACGTTTACGATACCACCCGCGCGACTCTTCTGACATATCGAGTTTAAGTAGACTATCACAGGAACCGATTCAGAGGTCTGGCCCTAGGATGGATCCCTGTGCTACATCCGACGTAACCTCCATCCTCCTCTCACCTTCAAGCGTTTCATAGAGCAGGAAGCGGTTCCTCAGATAGTCCCTCAATATCCATAATATATAGTTAGTTCGGCACGTGAAAAGTATTGGCTAGTTTCCCTAGAATGTCTCTTCATTTTTTAAAGACGGTTCTGACGTCAAGCGTTACGGGGAGCACCACCCGTCAAGTTCCGCTGTTATGTGCCTCCGCTCGTCGAACGGCATTCATGACTTGCACAACAGCATCAACTGTAGATCTCCGTGCTCTAAAACCCATTTGCCGTGGAGATAAATCACCGGCAGCGCGTAGCGCTTCAGCAAGTCTACTTCTGATGAGCCTTGCAAGCATTTTTCCAGTAGTGTCAAGCATATATAGTGGGTATGATAGCGGTATGAAAATGGCAACTCAAGGTCGCCTTTCCTTTTGCTGATAACCGCAAGCCTCGTTACTCTCGAATGAGCAGGGAAAATGCCCTCTTTCAGGCAAGCGTTGAATGCGCGGAGCAGTAGGTCTGGCCGGTGTTGGAATACCAGTTTGTATACCTTTGCTGGAATACCATCGGGCCCTGGCGCCTTTTTGTTTTTCATAGAGAGGACTGCCTGCTCCAATTCTTTTATAGAGAAAAGTGGACAGTCCTCGACGATCTTACAGTGCGCCCATACAATATAGTTCATCTGCTCGGCCTTAAGTGAACAGGATTTTCGTAGAGATTTATCGGGTTACCAGTTTTTAGCCGAGTGTCCACGGGTCCCCATTCACCTCGTCGACCAGATCCTGCCAGTAATGAGCTTTGCTCTTGTTTATTGCGTTGCAGTGTCTCTTTTTGGCTGAAATGTGCTCCGTCATTATGGTACATGCCTCCTCCCGGTCGCCTAGATGTTGTGTTAAGCGGCGGAGCCTGTGACACTTCTTCCCTAGCTCTGCGATTTCCAGCGTCCACCAATACATTGAAAGAGTGACTTATCGCTGCACCAACAGTTACTGCAGATCTGCCGGTATCACTCGCACGAACATTTTAGGAATCCGAGACCTTTCCCCGAGAGTGGAAAAAGGGGAGGATTGGTAAAATTCCAAAAAAGTATCGGCTTTGAGTCTGACAGTTGGAGGGGTATCTGCGTGCTCCTTGTCGTAGAAAAAATAATAGCTAAAATTATCCTGGATCGCGTGAAAGAACATTTCGATAGGAAGAGGCTGGAGAGCAGGCTGGTTTCTACTCTGGATCCTTCTGTATCGATCCCATCAGCACTCCACGGATCATTGTGCCCGCGGAATTTAAATCTTCGCTGCATCTGCTCTACATCGATTTGGAGAAAGCTTTCAACAGCGTGAATTGGGAGTATATCTGGATTGGTCTACTTAGAAGGGACATTCCGGAGAAACTAATTGCTGTTATCAGAGCCAAGTGCTTCACCCAGACCAAATATTGGAGGGTTTGGAGGTCCAAAGCGGAGTCCGCCAAGGTTGCATCTTGTCACCGATGTTATTTCTACTTGTTATCGGCGACGTTCTTCATGTTTTCTTGTACAGAGGACGTGGACGAATTCAATGGGCGAGGGAATATTTCCGCAAACGCCTCGACTACACTGATGACATGAGTTTGCTCTCTCACCGGGTCATGGAGCTTGTCCAAATGACTCTGGATTTGGAAAGAGTGGGAAGTAGAGCTGGACTGAAGATAAACACCAAGAAAGCCAAGGTTCTCAGTCTGAAGGGTCATCGTACCCTCCCTATCTGTTGTTGTTTATATAGGAAGCATGGTTTCTGCCGATGGCGGCATCGAGGTGGATGTTGCCCGACGGATTAACAACGGTCGTCCCGCTTTCGCTATCTAAAATCTGGAAAGATAGTTATCTGGACACTAAGGTCAAGTTGAGTCTTCTCTGTGCTAGTGTCCTTTCTGTGTTGCTGCATGGGAGTCGCACAAGGAAAGGAAGGAACTCCATTGCCATTTAAAAGCTCCAAACTTTCGTCAGTTCGTCAGTATTTGCGTTGTATCAGCGGAGTACGCTGGTCTGTCACTATCTCAAAGGAACAACATGGTCGGCGGACGGAAGTAACAGTGGAAAAGTCACACATTAATGAGGGGCGATAATTGCATTGCCGGCTATGCTATCCAGTGGTATCCACTCTTCCAAGATGGCCGACGAGTGGGTCGCTCCCAGGGCACTTGTCACAGAACAGTAGAAGTCCAGTGTGAGCGTCTTGAAAAGCCGTGGGAGGAGTTGAAGTGTATTTCAGGTAACCACGAGCGATATGTGGTTGAGGCGTTATAACCCACGATATATAATCTAAATGACAATTAAAACCAAATGTCTCGAATGGAATGCCGGTAGCTCCTGGTAAAAATTGATACCATTCACTTCCTCTTAAATAATAGTGAAAAATAAGGGATGAATAATAAAAAATCCCTACCCCGGGAAAAAAAGCACCTACAATGGATAATAGATTAGCTCCTACAATCCCTAAAATACCATAAATTTTATAATCGGATTAAACACTAAAAATTTACGGGCGTACATGCTTGAAAGCAATACCAATTCAAACCTCGTACATGTTCCAATCTACCTCCCTCTCCCGGTATCCATAAATACTCTCTGCATTTTCGATTTAAAAAATCACATATTCGTTTGTTTAATGTCGCTCCCACGAGGTTCACCTCTAAACCATTCATACCCTTCCTTTCGCTCACATACATTTCCCTTTTCCATTGAATTTTGCTATTTTCCATTCTTATAACATAAATTGCGATAAAAATTGTCGGACTATTGTAATGCTCCTAGAAAACCTCCTTACCGGCCGCTACTACCCCAATAACAAAGTGGTTACTCTTTGGTCCGAGCAACTCATAAATTTTAAGGCCATTTGCTTTTGGGAATATTTCTCTGGCGTTTGTATCCAAAGGAAGAGTTGGAAAAATGGGGTAGTAAGGGGGTGAAAAAATCTAGGATCATGATGTGCATGGTCTTCTGGGTAGGAAATACTTTGGAAAAATTACAATTGGTTAATGAAAGGACGAAACAGAGGGAGAGCTAGAGGGGGCCAGGATTACGATAGAGTTTTTATTTGCACATAAAATTGTTGTCGATTTGGGGTGTATCTATTCACGCGTTGATTTGGGGCAGCAATTGGAGATTTGTCATCATTAATGATGCGACAACTGGCAGTTCGTTTTTGACCTACCGTAATCAGGAGAGTCTCCTCTCGCGAGAGAGTCTCCTGTCGCGGGAGAGTTTCCTCTCGCTGGAGAGTGTCCTCGCACCGGAGAGTCTTCCAGTTTTTTTTTCCCCAACAATTCCTTGTCGTTGGTATCCACCATCAATCTACCGAAGGCAGGTCCTGCTAAGTAATCTCACTTCAGATTGGCCAAAGTCCTGAAGCTTAAACTTCCTCACAACGGATCACATGCTTTAGGTACATTTTATTGTAACTGACTACGATAATGTCTGCGTTTCTTTGGCAGGGACAGGGACAACGATTAATTCCTACTTGACCAGACCACGCCAGATGAAAAATGGAAATTTATGCCTCTCCCAAACAATTCCACGAGCATCCAAAGTCGTTCGCACTAAACAAAAGCCAGCCGTCCCAGCACGAGATCATATCGTGTCTCCTAGAAAGCAATTACATACATTTGGAACCTAAACCAGAACAACTAAGCATTCAAGAATCTTTTTTTGTTGCCTCCTCCATCGTCCCCGAAAAATATGAAAATTAATTTCAAAAAGGAAGAAGGACACAAATTCAACTGTCTTCCTGGGAAAATTTATTCGGTTTCTTTGGTCGAAGAGTAATGGCGTAAGTTCCTCACCGGATCGTATTCCTTACAAGGAGTCGAAGAATGGCATTCCCGACAAGAGACTGAGAAAAAATTAGTCCAGGAAAATATCACCATTGCCAGGAGATCCTGAAGATAGTGTAATCGTTATACGAGGACATTTTTAGCATAGTGTCGGCTGTCGGCCAGGAATGGAGCATGAATTTCAACGTGAGAAACTCGGGTGCCTTCCGACCGCCGGAGACGTAATTAAAATTGCATTTGATCATAAATTCTGATTTGCATCCTCTTGCAACTTTGCCGTGGCGACTATACATTTTCCGAGGCTCTGCATCATCGTAACCAACTTGATAAGTTACTCGACTACACTTGCACCTTTTCACCTTTCCGGGGGTTATCTAGAAAATATCCTGGGGATGTATAATGGAATGTGGTTTCCGCTCATATGCGCCGGGTAGGTTTGTAGATGCGCTGCATACAGGATCCTGCTTACATGCACCGAACATCTAGGACGAAAAAATAGATTTACATTCGCTTCGGTTACAGAATTTGCTTTTCGGGAATCCAGGAAGCGTAGAACAGCGCCACAAACTACATTTGCAGGAACATGGCTATGGGGGGGGGGATAAAAATGTTATTCGCTAAAAATTGATTAAGTGCAACGTCGCATAGATTTCAAACGAGTTTCATCAATTGAACACGGTCCACAGGACTCCGCACTAAGTCCCAACTAGAACGAGCAGCCTCGGCTATATCCTGGAATTTTTCCTCAATTTCAGGCTAATATTTCGACAAGCATCGTACTCCTTCTGCACAGGCATGACAATGAGAGCATCCCAGTGCACCTAGCACTTGCCAGCCTCTCTGGAGGTGTGTAATTACCATGCAATTATTCACATATGCAAAGCTCTCATATATGCCCATATAGCCTTACATAAATATGCAAATTGAGACGAGCATCAGTATTCCTACATTGAGACAATTATCCTCTTCCACAGAAGGCTGAGTGAGCTAGGCCCGACAGCGAGAAAAACAGAGACATGTTAGCGTAGGATGCGGCCAGGCCAGGGGGTGGGGACAGGTGCTTGGAGTTCTCGGAACACTACATTGAAAATTGTGTTACACATTGCATTTTAATGAATGTGTCATTACCTGAGGCTGTTTTGCGGAAAGGCCTGTTAATTATTGGAGGCTGTAGGCCAGCAGTTTGGAAAATGACGACACATATGTTTTAGTTCGGGAATTAATAAGTTAGCATGCAAGATACGGGGACATGATGGTGTACAATGGTAATTTTCGGAGGTGTTTGGGTTCCATCTTGTCTGAAGGGGGCTCGAATGAGGCCGTTTGTGATAAGCTGTGGGCTGGGTTGTAATAGGCACTTTGAGTGGTTGTATTAATTTGGTCAATTTGCAAAATTTGTGCTTCTCTTTCCACCGATCCGAGGAGCATGTCGCTGATTAGTTAACAATGGAACGAGGACGTAAATTGGCTGCTTAAACAGGCACGTAATTTAGTGAGGCCACAGTTCATAGAGCCTTGGCTGAAAATAGGATTGCTGCATTATCGAGCGATTTTGTACTAATATGCGAATTGAAATGAACTCTGCGAAATTAGGACAATCGCTGGAGGCTCCATATTTTCCCATCTGCGCCAGATTTCCCCTCAGGCGCGACCACAATTGGCGAATTGGGGCATACCTATTAATGTGTAAATATGTGTTCATGCCCTTTTCTTTTCCGTCTCTGCATGGGCTCCTGTTTGTTCATCTCGGGTGCTCGGACCAAAATGAAAAGGGTACCCAGAATATAAACCCACCATGGAAGACGAGAGAAGCAGGAAACTTAGGGTGCAAGAGCTCTGAACCCCAGTATCGCCGACTTTTGGGAGTGAACAAGCGGACTCCCGGTCGTCTACATCTCTTGACTGCAGTCCCTCGGTGGTGGACAACTGGTCCATCGTGGCATCTAATGTTACAAGTGTTTTAGATCTGGAAAATGAGGTGGCTCAAGTAAAGTACCACTCTACCGAGAACACCAGTAACAAAATCAAAGAAAGATGAGTTAAAAGTTGGATGACAAAAACATCAACAACACCGAGCCCACATATTCAAGAGGAGCGACAGCAGGAGGACTCCAGGACCAGCAAAAAGACCCATTCAGGAGAAGGTGAGATCTCCGCCGATGCCAAACTTCATAAAAGATAAAACCAAGGAAAGGTCAATGAATGCCAACTGTAAAGGTGTATTTAAAAGTAGTAACCCGTTAGAACCCATTGAGAGCAGAACCCTGTTCCAGAGGAATTACCCTTCACAGAGTTTGGTGCAAAAATAGTTGAGCTGTCCGAGTTCATCAAAGACAAGAAAAACGTGCAACAAGCCATAAAAAATATGGTGAGAGCTATTAGAGTCCTCTACGACAAATCGCAGCAGGAAGAATGAAATTCCAAGGACAAGTCCAAATCTGCTGCCCCAACGGTGTCACAGGCGACCCAAGTGACAGCTAATCATGTTGAAATCAATCTGCCACCAAACAAGAGAGTGCGAAAAAAGATGTGGATCCTCTGGGAAATTATTAGGCGTCTAAGAGGAAAAATGTCATGTCAATAGTTCCGAAAAACGGAACTAAAGGCACCGAAGAAAGAAAGCGGATTCTCCAAGTGCGAGCTCCGGCAATTGAACAGGCAAAATCGAAGGGGAACACAAACGGTGGATGGACCAAAGTGGTCAATAAAAAAGCGAAGAAGATAGCAAAAGTATGAATTCGCCCAGAAACAGTTGAGATCTCCAGCAAGGGAAATGTGTACTACGCGGAGATACTGAAAAAGGTTAAAGTTGACCCCGACCTGAAAGATCTAGACGTTACCACTAAGATCCGAAGGACCCAGATGGGTGACCTCATGTCTGAGCTGAAAAAATCCAGTATGGGAAAAGCTGATGCTTCCGAACTCAAGTTAAGAACTCACTTGGGGAGAATGTCACTGTACGGCCCAAAAAGTTAGGTCATTATACAGTGCAAGGATCTCGATGAAGCGACATCCAAAGGAAAAATTTGCGCTGCCTTGATGGAACAGTTCAAGTTGGAGGAACTTACCGAGGAGTCCATTATGAGTTTGCGGAAAGACTATGGCAATACTCAAACGACCACATTGCGATTACCAGCGGACGCAAAAGCTATTGGTGGCCGAGAAAGTTGGAATCCGTTGAGTTGTTTGCCACCTGAGAGAGCAGATTTCTCTAAAGAGGTGCTTCAAGTCCCTGGCGTTAGGTAATTTCGCGAAGGCATGAACCAGCGACATTGATCGGTCCGAACGATGCGGAAGGTGTGGCGAGAAAGACTATATTGCCAAAGAGTACAATAGGGATTCCAAATGCCTGCTGTGTGAAAAAAGGAATATTGCCAGAAGTGGTAAATGGCCGGAATTTAGGAAGGCGCTGACCTCAATGCAAAAATGAAGTTTGTTCAATAAACCTCAATAATTGCAGGCTCGCTCAGGATTTACTCAAGCAGACCACCTACGAATGCGAGGTGGAAATTGCCATCATTAGTGAACCCTGTAGAAACCATAACAGTAGCGAATTGGTTACAGATTCGACTATTAGAGAGGCGATATAGGGATGCGGCTTCATGTGGGCGAAAATAAACTGAATACATATGTACAGCTATTACGCCCCACCAAGTCTGACACTGTCCGAATTTGAGGAAAGAATTGACAGTCTTGGTTGCGATGCAAAGAGTCGTATTCCAAGGATGATTGTTGGTGACTTCAATGCTTAGGCCCATAAGTGGGGTCTGTAAACACCTTTTCGAAAGAAGGATCTGCCTCAATTGTATACCTAATCTTCTTTATCAGCCCTGCACTGACATGTGGTATGTCCTAATGCGTCAGCAAAGGTTATATATCTACAGAGATCACTACTTCCTTGGGCTATGGCTGGAGTCACCGAGCAGAAGACTATCTTGCCTGGAATCGATAAAGATGTCAGACTGGTCTGCTAAAGCTCTAAGTGAGCAGACCTTGTGGCTAGACTAACCTAATAAAGCAGGCACCTCTACCGAAAGAGTGGTCTATATGGTCGAATGCATCGCCAAATCATCTAGTGCGTCCATGCCTAAGAGGTGCTCATTCCCCAGGAGAAGACGTAACCCCTGGTGGAATACGGAACCTGCCAGCCTTCGATCAGCCTGTCACCAAGGCAGAAGAGCGGTTCAGAGGGCGGTAGGCAGAATCGACTTAACATGCCTATAAGGAAGCCTACAAAATACTCAAGCCACCATCCAACAGGGCAAGAGGGAATGCTTTAAGAGGCTCTGTTCAAAAGTGGCGGTAAACCCGTGGGAGAGTGCCTGTAGACACGTAATGGGGCTATGCAGAAACCCTTCATCTCAGCAGATCACGTGCTCTTTACTCTTGTTAAAAATTATTCAGCAAGAGGAGGGCGCTGACAGCTGGCAGCGACCTCTAGGTGAGCCAACCTCCTACAGACCTATTTGTCTTTTGGACATTGTGGGGGAAATGCTAGAGCGGGTAGTTTACAACAGATTACTCCCGTTTGTTGAGAGCCAGGGAGGCCTCTCAGATCGGCAGTATGGGTTCCATAAAGCCAGATCAATCATTGATGCCACCAAAATTGTTACTGGCTTGGCCGAATATGCAATCCACGGGGGGGGGGAGGTTTACTAGCAAATATTGCATGGTGGCAAGGATGATGCCCAACGTGGAAGGGTCACGGCTTGCTGCCAGGCTGCTTATAGTTAGGGAAGTGAGTTCGATCCTGTTTTATTCAACTCCAGTTTGGGGAAAGGCATTGCAGGTTACTTTGACGGGAGGGAAATTGAGTACAGTCTACAAAAGAACAGTCCTAAGGGCCTTCGCGTAAAACTAGACGATAAACGAAATATATTGCAACAAACGCTTGAAAAACCAGAAGAAGACGAATCCTAACGCACTCAAACGCAATCAATTTCACGATGAGATGGAATAACAACACAAGCTGAGTATAGTAGTGATCAAGGACCCTGACGGCAAGCAACTTCAGCGAACAGGTAAGTAACTACCGCCGGTCGACCAACCCCGAACAGCGAAACCCTTCCGTGACGTGGCCAGGAGTCACTCACGTGTGGCGCAGATGGATAGTAATTGCACTAGTAGCAAATTGGCGAAGGAAGTATTAACCAGTGTTGAGGCCAGCTGCCCGAGATTGTCTTCGAGAATCTCTTGAACGATAGAGGGAAACAGGAGGAATTCACTCCCTGCTTCGATTCCTCTCAGTTCCATGCAATAAGCATGTAAGTACCAATTTTCCAGGTGCTTTCTCGGTTCGTGCGTCGCTAAGATCAGCGACGCCTGGAAGGGTGTAAAACGGGAAGTCATCCCATACGAAGAGGTCGACAGGAGACCGGTCGTCTAATTCTAGCGTCTACAAAGCCCCAGGATTCCCATAGATGCTTGGGTGGTTATTAACGAGGAGGAAGACTAAATGAACAGGCAACCTTTTCTGCTCCGGAGGCACTGGGAAAGGTGGGCTATAAATTGCGATTCGGAGTCAAGAACGGTAGGGTGAAAGTGTTTCCCTCCGCGTCTGGACGAAGAAAGGGATCCCGTGGACGCCTTCAACGAGCTATTTGTACAGGTTAAGATCGATGGTTCGACTGGGACTGATGAACTCCCTACACAAGCAGATCTTGCAAAGAGTAGCGCATATAAATCTGCAGCACTTGGTTTGGTTTTCCTTCTAGATTACCTCGCACTAATAAAGGAGCCCTGAATCGTAGGAGATCGAACCATCAAGGGGCTCTGAAACGAATGTTACACAGCGCAAAAATTCGGGTCAGACCTAGAGTATTTATTCCCATCTGAAAGAGTCTGCAAGCTTTTCTGTGTCCAGAACTGAGTTCCAGCGCCCTAACCATGGTCAAACTAGAAAAGGCAGGAACAGAGAACATGTATATCATCCCCTCGGTTAGCTTGACTCAGAACCGATCAGCTCCACCAGAAGAACTATAAAATTTGACCTACACCATCGCAGCAACTAAGGCCTGCCTGGTGATAAACTGCGACGCCAAAGTAAGGCAAACCATTTGGGGTAGCGCAGAAATCAACGAAAAAGGCAAGTCATTCTTTGATTTTATTATTAACACAAATTGATCAATGTGGTCCGGGGGCAGTACACCAACCTTCTATTTCCCCAGGGCGGAGAATTGTGATAGTTGGGAAGAGGTCTTGATATCACCCCATATTCTAATAATGGGATTCTTAGGATCGAAAACAAGAAGGTGTCTGACCAGAGATCCCTCACAGATCACAGATGGATACCTTTCCGTTTAGATCTCACTATAGAGGTCTCCAATCCTCTCAGAGGCTCCAATCACCGGGACTCAGAAGGATCAAGAGGAAGAAATTTGGTTAAGTTATCAAAAACAATATCTACGACGGGCAAATTGGTAACATTCGCACAACAATAGAGTCAAAGGTAGGGGCCCTGGAAAAGGCATTCGAAACTTTCTTCAACATCTTGTGCCTCGCTAAATATAGGAAGAAGACATTGCCACTCTGGAAAAATGAAGGTCTGTCCAGACTCAGAAAGCTGACTAGGAAGGTCCTCAACATCTACTACAGGCACAAATGTTGGTAGCCAAGAGGCTGTCCTCACTGGCCAATCATCAGAATATTTAGGGCGTCATTGAATCTACGAGACTTAGTAAGATTCGTTCCAAGAAACGTAGGAAAAATTTTCTCAAGAAGTCGCGAGGTTCCATGGCGGAATTTTCTAATGGAATTCCGAAGCACTTCCTCGTCAGCGAGGAGAACTGTGTGTCATGGGCCTTGTTTTGGGGTAGGCAAAATTGGTAATTAGTGAGAAAAAATCGGCTGAGCTATAAACAGCTTCTCCGTATATAAACCTTCGGGGCTAGATGACGTAATGCCAATCAGTCTACAAAAGCAGCAAAAAAGACTGTACCGCGGTTTGTCGAGATTTATCACAGGTATCTCTTTGAGATTCGTACTACGGTGTTTGTGATCCGCATACGTGATATTCGTACCGAAAACGGGTAGGCGCGGTCAAGTGTCCGAACAGGATTTTGGAACAATTAGCCCCATATCCTTCGTGTTGAAGGCTCTAGAACGCGCCATGGAAATCCACTTAAGGACGTTTGTGAAGAGAACGCCCTACTCCAAGTCTCAGTATGCCAACCTCACGCTCGCTTTTCACGAGGTCGTTATCACAGTTGAGTAGTCGCTATAGTACAACCATTGTACTCCAGCTGCCTTCCTAGATATAGAACCAGCAATTAACTACATTAGTACCAGACTACGTGAGTATAGATGTAGAGGTCAATAATAATATCCTGGACCAAGTACCTCGGGAACTCTGGACATTCTTCACGGATTACGCCTCACGTAAAACGAGATTCGGAAGGCACTTTTGCTGTAGATTTTCCAACCAGGGAAGAGCGGAAGATCAACGGTGTGTTGCGAGGCTATGACATAGTAGTCTTCACTGACGTATCAAAGGTGATCTGTGGAGTCGGTGCGGGAGTTTTTTCGGTAGCTGAGTCACACGGACTCACAGGATTCACCAGTGTATTCCAAGTGGAAGTTCTGGCGATACTCGATGGCTGGACATGATCCGAGCTCCAAGTGTAATATGATCTTTCTGATCGACAGTCAAGCGGCCATTAAGGCGTTCCACTCCATAGTGGCCAGTCTTATTAACGTAGATTAATGAGTGGGCTGACGGACTATCCAGGCGAGGCTCTTGGCAGTCCCTCGCGGGCACAGTCTGAGTCTCGCTGGCGACTGTTAAGGCTGAACTGTACTCGAACTACTTGGCAGTCATGGACCTCAGATAACAAAGGCTCACCACCGGCGCCAAGTCAAGGAGGGAGGACCAAAGCTGTTGTGCCAGACGCGTGCAAATATGTATAAAATTACGGCGGTCTGCAATTGGAATTGGCCTATAGAGGACCCTTCGGCCAGACATGGCATACCCTACAATTCGCTTTACCAAAGTGGCGGAAAAAAGGGAGAAATACACAGGCTCCTTTCATTGCCCAGATCTAGCTATAGGGGGGCTAGGTAAACCATTTTTTGAGGACCCCAAGGAGATTCTTTGCAGGGTGGGAAAGCTGATTTCCTTCATGAATGCAACCGTTCGTTCTGAAGGTATGAAGCGACTGGGCCTTGCCCTTACCACAGCGGTCATGGTCTTAAGAGTTTGTGGCATCAAATCGTAATTGGACTCCTCGAGCCGTCACTGATGCCTACCTACCTACGCCTACTGCGTCAAATTTGATGTGCGCGATAAAAAAACCTGGCATAAAGTTCAACTTTCCAAACCATATTGAAAGTTGAAGGTTATACTTGTTGAGAATGAGGCTGAGCGTCTCCATTTGCATGATTTTCGTGGGGTGCCCTCCAAATACGAGCGAGTACAAAACGTTAGGATTTATTTCCTTAGAAATCAGGATATTTATAGTAAGAATCAAACTAAACTAATCCAGCAATCCAAATGTCTATCCGTTGTCTACCTCTTTGACTTTTACCTCGAAATTCAATGTATTATTTGAGATAAGGCAAAGGCGACCGGATATCCTTACCTTATCTCCATCCCGTCTGCATTGCATCTTCGCCTTTTCTTCAAATTGAAATCTGCAAACAATAAAAGGGACATCCTTAAACCATTCAAGACAAAGTGGTAATGAAATAAATATTCATTTAGTCGTTTCCCACTTGAGCTCTTCTTCTATCTCCTTTGCTGGATGCATTTATGTCAGTCGAAGGATATCTAGACACCATCAGTAGCAGTCTTCCTTTCCTTGATGAAATGTTGAATAGTTAAAAGGCGAGCAAGGATGCGTAATATGAAGTGAAAACATTACCGAGGAAAATCTCGTTAAAGCAAAGATTTCCTCATTGTTCGTCATTTTATTTAGGATCGTTCGTTTTAGATAAACGCTGAGTGGGTTTTTGATTTTAGTGACAGGATTTGGTCCTTTTTTACTCTCCTAAGTTTTGTACCCAATTCGTTTGTTTTTAAATAGTTATTGTGGAAAGTATCCTTAGCTAACTAGAAAGGGTAGATGTGGTTGACAGGCAGGACCCTACCTTGGAACCTTACTTTGATTCCGCAAGGATTCTCGAAATACGAAAGGCTAATCAAGGAGTATGTATCTTCTAGGCACCATCAAATGCATATAGGTCCACCAAACTATCAAAATCCTAATTGACTGCCAAAGTCCTTATCGAAGGAGATGGTACTCCGGAGAATACAATGAGTGACGAGACGGGAGATCGCCTCCAAGATGCACACAACCGAATACCTACGTAATAAATTCCCTTGTTCCGCACTGTACATTATTCTTTTGTACTGCTTCGTCCTTTTAACAAAACCCTGCGAATAATTTATTTGACTCTAATCTGATTCGAGTTTATGTGCACTTCATTATCATGTCGGAGTTATTCTCAAGGAGGCAGAACCAACAAGCTCAGCCCGTGGACGAGTTGAAGAATAGCAAAATCCTAGATCCTCTAGGATACAAGCAGGCTCCAGCACTACATCTGCATCTACACATAGAACACATTTGATATTCCTATGATAATTCTATCTATGTATGGCTGTCGCCTTGATCCCTTTTCCGATGTCGCCTCCCCTTATCCGAAAGGAAAATAGAGAAAAAGGATTTTTTCTCGTCTACCGAGAACTACTAAAATGAGCATGCCTGTCCCATTTCTGACTGCGAACTACGTTCGTAAGAACAGAGAATAGTCCTAATGTAAGCAAATTAATTTCATCCTTTTATATGTACGAAAAGTTGAGCGTACAAAAGGAAACATGTTGCCACACTCTTTCCTTGCCAGGCACCAGTCATTTCTCCCTTGAAAAGAAAGGATTTGCATTGAGATGAATGCTATTTTCTTTATCTCGTCAGAGTTAAAATGGTGTAGCCAGAAGGACAAGAACAAAAGGTACTTTGTGTGACTTATCCTTCCGCTTTTTTCCTGGTGTTTGAGTTTGAGTACCCATGCATTTGCCTTTTGCTGGATGCTTACTCGAAGGAAGTGCTCTGGAAACAGTATTGAGGAGAAAATTCATTTCGTTTTAGGTTTTAATAGACTACGAAAAGTTGAATCAACTGCAGTTCCACTTTCCAGGACAAATTGAGCGAAATCCTTCACCTGCAATCAAGTAAGAACAACATTCGTGAAGGGGCCGAAAAATGCGAAGGAGCAGAAACTGAAGCCTCCAAAAGCGTGCAAACACTCCTCATCTCAACTGTACGCCAGGACATCCTAAACGGTTTGAAAAGCAACCTTTTCCCTGGAGTATCCTTTCCACGCTTCCTAATGACCCGACAGTGAGTGTTTTATCGCTTTCGACTAATGTTTGAGACGATACACCGATGACATTGTGGAGATCTAAGATTAGCGACTTCCTGGAGACGTGAACCGAAATCGTCCTGCCTTCCTTGTACATCACGGTACGGCGTATCCACTTTGCCTACCAGGACCCCCGGACCATAATTTATATTCTTCAGATTTTGTTTTATTTATTTTTCCACCATATTTTCTTCAAAATGGATTTCGACTTTTTCCACATCTGCTGGGTTCTCTGAGCGCTGTTTGCTTCTCAAGATCCCTACGGCAATTCTTAAAATGGCATTGCACCCCATCAACTGTTCCCGAGATAATGTAAAGGACTTTTGTTTATCATACTTATGCCATTCTGATGATGATTGATACTCGACTTTATGGTCGGATTCCAGTGCGGAAAAAATGGAACCCGTGGTGGAGGCCCTTGTAAAGGACACAGGATGGTTGAGAGCGAGCCTTAAGGGAGTAGGATGGTGTACTGCGTCCCGGGTCGATTGTGGTGTACCGGGCGGGTTTGATTCCTTTCTTTTTTATGTTCTGATTTATGACCCGTTTATTAGTGCAATAATTTTATTACATACGTAAATTCAGCGACAGTTGGTGGAAAGGACGACGTTAAATTTTGGAAAGCCTGAGAGGCACTGTATGGTCTTTTGTTAGGAAGCGTTTGTTCAGCACTTCTCTGGTTTTTTGCGGAATGGAATTGAATTCCGAGTGGTGGGCGCCTGTGTATGTTCTACATTATTTGTCATAATAATTTTTATTCTAAATTGCGAATTTGATGCTTTTTTTAGTTCTTTGTTGCTGGCAATGGCGTGTAAAATGTTAACACTTCTTAAAAAAGTTTATGGTTTCCGGGGTTTAATGTTTCCTTCTGTGTTGGTTGTAACATTGAAACTTCATTAAAGTGCAAACTCCCTTCAACCCAATCTCAGAGTTATATGGGAGGCAGAAACGCAGGATCCAGCTCCAGCTTATTACAGCTTACCACGGTACATCACGTTTATCCTTAACTTTGGAGGTTGGAGGTGTTTGTAAGTATTTAAATTTTGCTAGATAGGCTTCACATCAGGTCAGTTTGGCAAATCCAAGGGTTTTTAAGGCTAAGCTAAAACAGGAGGCGCGACCCTCAGGGGTCGTCAACGATCCTTAACGGGAGTGATGTTCTCAACGTGTCCGAACAAGCAGTTCTGACCCCCTAGTTGGCATAACACCCGCGTCCTAGGTAATAGGCTCGAGAAAACTTCGCGGTGAAGAGCGAACTGCAAATGACCGATACACGCCACACACTGGGAGTGCCCGGAGCCGTCGACAACTCCATGTTGACATCGATGGAGTGATGTGAACCTAGCTCTGCGAAGATAGTAGTTGTGGCGTATATCAGGAGCCAGCCCCTTCAGGACCTTTGATCGGCGGATAATGTGCATTGAACCGGTATTAGTAGACCGCATTGTCTCGGATGAGCGCTGATTCGTCCGGGAGATCCGGGATAAGCTAATCGTAGCTCAGGCTTTAGGGAGCTGGAGTAGGGGCTTTGCCCCCGAGGGTATACTCGTTCCTGACTATTGTGACCCGTTCCCTTGCATACAATTCGCTGGTGAAAAAAATCAATTGCCGAACAAACGCGGAGATAGTGAATATGGAGAGTGAGCTGAAATGAAAATGAAAATACGCCACTCGCCCCAGTGCCCGCGAAGGACGCAACCAGTGCCCGCGAAGGACGCAACAACGGCTAAAATACCCGACGAGACATCGGGATATGCAGACAGAGAGGATCACTCCCAAAGTGATGCGACACCTACAACGGAGACAGGAACCCAGACAGTACCACGCAGTGCTACAATTGCGGAAAGAGCCATAGGGGCAACTGCCAAAACTAATCAGATAATTTCCAATATAAGCCAAATGGGAGCGCTATCGACTACACTGGCAAAAGCTGAAAAGAAAAGGCTTATTAAAAAATACGCGGCAGTTGTGAAGCCTAGCGATTTGCTATGTTCCTCCTGAAAAAGTCAGCAAGGGGGGTGAAAACGGGCTGATGGAGCTCCTGTACAGAATTTTATATTATAGGCGACATGGAGAGTTAGAAAAAAACCGCGCGAGGCAGAAACAGCCGCGCTTCATGATGAGAGCATTACGAGCGACAAACGTTTCACAGACAACCCATTGCAGAGCAAACTGGAAAAAAAACGAAAGGAAAGGGAAGGAAAGGAGACTTCACTCAGGTACTCTCCAAGGATCAAAGGAAAAACGCGAAGAGGGATAAGAGACAACAACACGTCGCGTCATCAGAAAAACCTGTGTTTAAAATTAAGACGGACACGAAAGATAGAGCAGGAAAAGAAAAGGTGGGGGACGAAGGAGGTCTAGATCGCCAGCTCTTCTTAATAAGTCGACGGAAAGCAAGAGTTTTGCGGAAGTCCTAAGTGGAATCGGTTGCAAGATCAAGCCCGAAGATTGCGGAGCGGAAGTGTCTTCCATTTGAAAAAACAAAGGGTGATGGAGTGCTAGTCGAATTAGACTTAAGGATAACAAGTAAAGTTACGTTCTGTGAAACAGTTAAGGGGCTTCTGGTGGAGAACGCTTTGCTGTCCAACCTGTAACCCATGTGCTCTCTGGAAACCCGAGACCTTGACTGCCTCACAGAAATGAATGAAATAGAAGATCCAATGAAATGTGAATGTTCGAGGGTAACCTATGTCTGGAATGGTATGGTATCACCTCTGCGAACTCCCGAGGCCAAAAACTCGCTGTGATGGAAGTGGCGGAGGTCTTCACGTAATGTGGGGAAGCTACTAACCAGCAGGACAACGCTGGAAAGCGAAGCGCTGAAAGTGAAATAATCCCTGAAAAAGTGTTTGACTTAGTATCTCCTTACCTTAGTGATTAGTAGGACGGTGGGGGTAACAAAAAAAAGTATGGAGCATCAGAACCATATATAATGAGTCCTCATCCCTGAGGCAGCGGTAAGTAATATTTCCCCCTCGACGATTATCTATCTTGTCGTGATGAGGAAGCTCAGGAAGGAACATCCTCCAGGAAACGGTAGGTGACACCTGAAGCCAAGCGGTAACCATAATCGCAAGCCAAGATGTGACTACCGTGCTGGGGGCTGAATGGTCACAGGGGTTAAGATGTGGCAGTAAACAGTAAACTTTGGATATCAGGTGACCCCCCGTGTCAACTAGCCTTGTTTTGGCAAAAAAGGGCTCTGCCCAAATCGACCTACTTTCCCAGATAAAACGGAGGCCATAGCCTGACATAGCGGCTCTGGTCGGAGAGTGGAGAGTATCAAACGGTATCACACCCTCGGATCACAGACGCATCGATTTCGTAATGGGTAAGGATCCACCTCCACCGACTCCATTCCGGAATCCGTGGAAGACAGACTGGACGACGTGTAAAATAGAATTGAGGGCCCGAGTCAAGATCGCTGGGAATGTCCACTCAAGATGCCATAGAAGGGTGAAACACCATGGTGGAACATGGATTCGGCAAAACAAAAGATAAGGATACTCCCCAATCGTCCTCTGTGATTCAGACTCTAGCTGGAATCGCTATAAAGAGGCACAGAAGGCTTTAAAGAAAATGCGATCAGGCGGGCCATAACGCGAACACCGTCAACGAAAAGGAGAGTTGCTTCCTTTGCAGGGATCGTGGCGCGTCTGATGAGAAAGTTGCGGGGCGGTGTCCAGTCTTCGCATCCTAAAAATCAATATGCACGGGAGTGCAACCGCTCACGAATTGCTAGCGCAGTACGGTGCGGACACCAAAGTCGATTTAGTGCTCATCAGTGAGCAGCACCGGAACAAGGACCGAGCTTCATGGCACCATGACATATCAGGTACCTTTTCCATCTAGGTTCGGGACAGTTCCTCTCCCCTCCCCTTGGCCAAGGCCGAAGGAAAGGCTTCATCTGGATTCGGTGTTTAGGGTTAACGTTGTCTATTTAACACCGAATGGGACGATGCCGGACTTTCGACGCAGGCTCGTTGCTTTGGAGGACGTGCGCCACCCCGACGCTCTTTCTGTGCATGGAATGTCGCAAATGTAAACTTCGTGAATTTTGTCGAAACTCTTGGGGCGCTGCAGCTTGCACTGGCGTAAATTCAATTATGGACCTGATAACGGCTGCCTGCGGAGCTTTCATACTCAGAAGGAATGTCACAGAGTCCGTTGCTAATAACCTGAAGAAAGCAGGCATCGTAATGAGAGAGTACAGATCAACAAAAAGGAGACTTCGAAGCGCAATAAACAGGAGCAAAGCTCGCTGCTGGCAGGATCTGGTCGACGAGGTGAAGTGGGACCCGTGGGGGCTCGGTTACAAACTGATAACCCGACAAATCAGGGCTCTGTGGAAGTCCTGTTCACTTAAGCCTGAGCAGATGACCGCTTTGTACGGGCACTATTCCCTGCGCACCCCGCACGGAGTGATGACGTCGACGTGGAGAGTGCAGCAATACTTTGCACGTACTGAACCTTTTTTGCGGATATTGAGGGACAATTTGAGGACCCGCTCCCTGCTCTATGAAACGTTGCTAGGTTGGAGGAGAACGGAAGTCACATGGGGAGTAGCGCAGGGATTCATTCTAAGGCCACCCTTCTGAATCTCTTCTTATGATAGTCTACGTAAACTCGATATGCCTGAAGGATCGTGTCTGGTCGGTTATGCAGATAATATCTCGACGCTTTTTGACGTAAAGCAGACTTGTCATATTGATACGACGGGTAAGACGTTGGATGACTGCTAATGGGTTCAACCTTGCACCTGGAGAAAACCGAAATAGTCATCCTGACTAAATAGAGAATTCCGACCCCATATCGTTCGGCGAATCGATAATCGAGTTAAAACCGACGGTAAATACCTTGGACTGACTTTTGACTGAAAGAGCCTTTTTAAGCAAATCACAGTAGCAGCGAACAAGGTTTCAGCTGGATTTTCCTTGGGCCCTACGTCTAACAGGCGACGTTTTCTGTTGAGTTCAACGCAGTCTGTCCTGCTCTATGGTGCAGAGGTATGGGCTGACGTTCTTGGCAAAGAGGGATATCGTAAGCGTCTCACGCAAGTGCAAAGACGGGGAGCTTTGCGGATGGCGTCTGCGCACCGCACTGTCTCTGAACCGAGCGTGATGGTGATCGCAGGAGTGATCAATGTAGTCGTTCTTGCTAAGGAGCGTCAAGCCATGTACAAACGCAAGGGAGAAGAGCCAAGAGAAGTGGTTGCTCGTGAAGAACGACAACGCACCCTAGATGAGTGGCAACTGTCTTGGCAAAATGAAGCTAGAGGCAGATGATTGCCTCATCGACAACTTAGGTCCGTGGCTGAATCGGGGGCATGGTGAGACTAACTACTTCCCTACCCAGTTCTTAAGTAGGCATTTAGATTTTCAGTCTTATCTGCATAAGCTTGGAAAGGGCCAATCTCCGGATTGTGTTTTTTGCAATGGAGTTGTGGAAGACGCCTGTCACACTTTTTTTCTTGGCGGCGAGAACCCAACTCATAGTTTTAAACACCGGATTCACGCGACCATTTCGGCACCCAGCTTGTCGAGGGAGCATTGCTGACATCACTTTTGCGTCGGAATCTCTGGTATTATCCGTGGACGGGTGGCGAGTTCTAGAGGACTTCTCGGTAAGTAATCACCAGTACATCGCGTTCAAAGTGGTTGGCGCAACTTGCTGGTGAGCACCAACCCGGCGTTTCCCCTGCCTTTGGAATGTCGCGAAGGTGAACAACGGGAAGTTCGTGGAACTCTTGGAGTGGGCAGAGCCGTGTTGGAGGGCGCTCCGGGGGTGGTAGCGTCACAACTGATACCGTCGTAAAATCAGTGATGAACTTCATAACAACGGTGTGTGAGGCTTCTATGCCCCGGAGAGGCTCTAGCCGAGACAAGCACTCTATGTACTGGTGGATGGTAGAAATTGCTGACATATGGAGGGAGTGGCATATGGAGACTCCGCAGTGCGACAAATAAAAGCGAAGTTCGCGGCTGGCAGAACCTGGTCATCGAGGTGAATGAGGACCCGTGGGGACTTGGCTATAAGCTTGTCACGCAGCAAATTGGAGCTCGAGCATTATTCCTCAGACGTCCTGTACGTATTGATGTCAATATCGCGGAAAGCGTCGAGGATTGACCCCTTTTTACAATGAGAGAGCTCGAAGGAACGGTTTTCACAATGAAAAACAAAAAGGCGCCAAGTCCTGATGGCATACCGGCGGAAGTCTACAAACTGGTGTTCCGCCGACGGCCAGACTTGCTGCTTGGGCGATCAACGCGTGCTTGAAGGAGGACATTTTTCCTTGTTGTTGGAAGGAGGCCAGACTCGCGCTAATCAGCAAGGTAAAAGCAGACTTGGAGCTCACGTCTGCATACCGACCTTTGTGTATACTTGACACGGCCGGGAAAGTATTCGAGAAACTCATCAGGAGTAGACTCGCTCAAGCGATCTGCGCTGCTGGTGACCTGTAGCAGTCCTGGTTCAGAACAGGGAGATCCACAGCGGATGCTATTATTGACATCGTAGATGCGGTTCATCGAGTCGAAGCACACATGGGCTAGTGCTCCTCATCACGCTTGATGTCATAAGCTTGATTTCGTAAGATGGACAGATGTTAGGCACGTGCCAAATTGTCTCTTGCGGATATTGAGGGATTATCGAAAAAGGCCACAGGAAAATGGAAATCACGTCGGGATTAGCACAAGGATCCATCCTAGGGCCGTACCTCTGGAACGCTTCCTAAGAAAGCCTGTTGAGACTCGATATGCCCGAAGAGTTATGCAGACGACATTGCGGAACTTGTTGCCGGACGCACTGTTGTTGCGGATGGATGACTGCCCATGGTTTCAACTTTTGGCTGGAAAAAACCGAAGTAGTCATCTTGACTTGAAAAAGAATCGCGACCGTGTATCCCATATTGATCGGCGAATTGACTCTTTAGTCAAAACCAGCAGTTAAATATCTTGGTTTAATGCTCGATTCGAAGATGAGGCTCTTCGAGCAAGTCAAAGCAGCAGCGGACAAAGCTGCTGCTGGTGTCTCCCCCTTGAGTCGGCTACTGGCAAATGTTGGGGGCCCTATATCTACTAGCAGACATCTCTTTATGAGAGCAACACAGTCGGTTCTGATCTATGGCACGGAGGTATAGACTGATGTCCTTGACATGGAGGTGCATTGTAAATGCCTTGCTCAAGTGCAGAGATGGGTAGCTTTGTGAGTGGTGTCTGCTTATCGCACTCAGGTGATGGTAGTCGCGGGAGTAATCCCTGGTGCCTTCCTTGCAAAGGGGCGTAAAACCATCTACCGTCGTAAGGGCGAAAACTTAATAGAGATGCATGCCCGCGAATAACTTCAACGCACCCTTACTGAGTGATAACTCTCTTGACAAAATGAGTAGATAGACCGCGCGGTTCATCAACAATTTAGACCCATGGCTGAATTGAACGCATGGTGAGATTGACTACGTCCTTACCGAACTTCGAAGCGGATAAGGAGGTTTTCAGTATTACTTAAACAAGATTGGGAAGGCGTGATCTCCTGATTGTGTGCTCTTCAACAGAGTATAAACAACGCTGAACACACCTTTTTTCTGTTGTGAAAGGTGGAACGGCTCTCTTCAACAGCTTTATGGAGACACAGTGGAGCTCTCTCCAGATAACATTGTCAGAGAGACGCTGAAGAACGCTGGCAGCTGGAATCGTGTTGCGCATTATGTTCGGGCTCTTCTCATTGCCAAGAAGATTGAACTCGACCGGCGGAGGGAGAGGATGGGAAGGGATTTCCTGAACTAACTACTCCCTTCCTTCTCTCCTGTTGATGAAAGGGATTCCCTGACTTGGAGGCTCCCAAAGCCAGGATAGCGGGACGGCTAGTCTGAAGTAATGTGTTAAACGGTTCTAGGCTAGTTCGCTGATGACAGGGAGGTGTTTAGTTGGTAGTCTGACAGCGTACTGTTGCGGGTGTCCAACACTCTATGCATAAACGAATTCACCTACCCCCCCCCCCCCCCCCCCCATTCCTAAAATTTATTCTCTTATGCATTTCCTTCGAATCGTCGCTCTTCCTTTCCTATTCAACGAGTAATTCCTACAAAAACTAAATACTCTTAACAAAATTTCAATTTAAGCCATTATTCTCAGGACTATTCGCAGAATTATTCGCCAAAGAAGAACATGGTCCCGAATGTAGTCATGGCATTCCAAGGATAATCTCATCCTGAATTGCCTGCTTTCTCAAGTAAAGACATCAAGGCCCCAAAACTACTCGCGAACTATATCAGAACTCCACATCCCAGATAATCTTAAAGCAAGAAGCATGAACGCTTGGAAGTCCTGCCGCCATCTTTAATTATTGTTTTGGGCTACAGCGTCTCAGGTAGTGCTAGGACTATGCAATTCTGCATTTTGTAAGCAGGAGCATAGCTTGTACATGGTTAGCAAAGTACGAGTATAGGAGGATCCAATATAGCATTTGGTTGATTTAACGCGAGATTATCCCGGCGAAATCCTTCCATTATATGTCCACATTCAACGTCTCCCGATATTAATTCAACCCCCCGCTGCCATCATCGTCTCAGCGAGATGCAAGAAGCTCCATTCATCGCTGTGTTTTTGCACGTGCAATGGTCATTTAATCTTCCTTGCGAAGGTAATGTCTTAGTAGCCTCAGCAGCTACTACAAATTTTCTCGTAGGAATTTTCCAGCCACCGCTCCACCAACTTTATGCAGCAACGTAAAAAATTATGGTCGTTAATATTGTTTTTAATGCTGGTTTACTTGTTGTGTCTATATTCCCATCAGATGCTGTGCAAGGAAGAAAAGGTGAAAAATAGGGGAGGAGACGCGAAGGACGTGGATTTGTTTGCTTTGTTTTCCTCGAATCCGGGAGAGCTTAATGTGCTTTTTCGTGCGAGGATGATGTTGGGGCTTTGGTTATCCTGGATGGGAGAGCTACAAGTGGAGTTTACCTTGTCTTGGCTGGAATTGAAGAAAATTACGTGGAAGGGATAAGCAAATTAGTTTTGAATAAGGAAAAACAAATTCATTTTCCGTGATGAGTTCTTTTCTTCGGAGGTTTATTTTCGTTTCTGGAGCTTAAGAAGTTTTTGATTACATTTCTTTGCTGGGACCGGGATGCGTTTCCACTGGAGCTTGCTTAGTGGCTGTTCATCAATAGTAGAGCATCAGCTTAATATAAAATCCCAATATTGGCTGCTGACCTACAAGATACAATTGCTTCCAAGATACATTACCATACCTTTTCCTTGATTTCAAAATCCATCTTATTGCTCCTTGCAACTTCTTGGAATGATATAACAAAGCTACATAACGAACTTATCGACGAATACTTTTACATATCTGCTATTGCACTAGAATATGTATAACACTTACAATATGATGGGTATCATTGGACAGAGACTCTCACCATTTTCACCACTCTCACCTCCTTGAGTTGTTGCAGTCTCAAGCAAGGACCCGAGTACAATTGCAGAGAATATATCATATTCTCAAAGGAGCAGAACGAAAGTGATAACGTATCATGCAAATTTACAGAGTTTCCGTTAGATTTTGACTTAGCTTTTGCCTGTTTTGTTTGAAGATACGAAGGACTTGCTGGCTCTCTTGTCCTAGTCATGCGGAGCTCTCTGTTCAACATCAACTTATTCCCATTACGATATGTTATTACTAAACGAAATGTGAGGATACGGATAGTAGCCATGATGACGTCCTTCCCTATCGTTGCTTTGTATTTGCATTTAGAAGGTTACTCAGAAAGGATTAATGGTTTTTGGTTTCCAGCAATACATGTCTGCATGCTATCATCGAATAAATCATTTTTTCAGTTGTATCTGAAGAAAAAGCTGGATTTCAAGAAAAATGCGCGTTGTTTGGGCAGACGGAAAGTGGAGTCGAATATAATAGCAATGGTAATGTCGAAGCGTAATGTAGCCAACAGGACCCTATCGCCCCAGGAGCAGGATCCTGGCTCTAAAAGGATCCATCTAGAGATAGTGAGGAGGATACTCGTTCGAGCTTTATCGAGAACCTTCGTACGACCTACAGTAAATGGAGCTGGATATTTCAGAAGAGCTGAGGAGGCAGCTCTATGATCTCACGCGAGCCCTCAAAGAGATGACGAGCCGGTACGAAGGGCTCACATCTCCTTGGGCATTCCCGATGACGATGCATCATCCCATTAGAACTGAAGATCGATTTCCATCACCTCCAATTAGAAAGAAGGGAACCATCGCTTCTTTACGTACACGGCGATGCACCTTAGGCCGGTGAATCTAGTCCTCCGTGAGCTAGATTTTACATACTGCCCTCAGGAGATCCTAGAAGAACTTCCTCCTCTAAGAGGTATCCGTGACCAGACGGTCATGGTATCGCTCATAGATTTCGTCGTTATGTAAACTAAGAAATCGCCCATCCTCATGTAGGGGGCCAAAAATTTTTCGGAGAATTCTTCACTCGAACGCGGGTTCGCAGTTTTTTTTACTAATATCCCAGGTTTCCAAGGAATACATAAGGACTGGCAAGATCATAGCCTTGTACAGTAAGAGGTCCATGAGATTGCACAATGTAGCAGTTGTCAACGAATTGGATACGCCGCGTCCAACTGCGACCTGTCCCATCGTTATATTAACCGCAACATAACAAATGGTCCGCACCAGTGCCTCAGAGAGCGGTCAGATGCTCCCATCTGCATCAACTGTGGGTCAAGCACGCATCCGGCGAGTTATGGCAACTGCCCGATATCTGACCAAGCTCGTGCCCTCCAAATTCAATCCGTCCATCCTTCCAAACCTAGTCCCGCCCCCTTCACCAGACCATCCCGTCAGCGCAGACCTTCCCAAGCATTTCTTGCTCCCAAATTTCAGTCCCACCCTTTATCCTATGCAGCTGGTAACACTACTCGCCCCGTCACATTCCAATCTAAACTGAGAAATCCAGGCTCCCTTCAACACGTCCACTTCTCAACTTGCTGCCCAACTCAGATTCTTCCTTCCCACCTAGAACACCCACTCTCCAATGGAGAAGCGCCTAGCGTTACTCTCCTTCCTCTGTCTAGTCTCTCCAGATAATGTCTGGTAAGGTCCTTCTGCTGAATGTTAACTCAATAGTCAGCGCCGAGGTCCACTAATTTGATATTCCAAAAAGCTGTCTGGCGTCCAGACCTACGCCATCGTTAAATCTTAGGCAGGTTCTCTTCTTCTTTTTCTACCATAGATGTTGCCCTTATAGACTTTCCAGGCTGGATCACCCTCATCCATACAGATTAAGTGACCCGCTCACCGTAACCTATTGAGCCGGATTTTATCTACAACTTGACGGTCATGATATCGCTCATAGATTTCATCGTTATGTAGGCTGCGGAATCGTCCATCCTCATGGACACACCCAATAGCCCACAATAAAAGCACCTCCCTCATACTAGGTGGCGACTCTAACGCTACACATAATTCATGGTATAATACCAAATGGAACGCCCAAAATTCCCTCTCCTCTCAACTAACCCTTCTTCCCACCAAGCGACCGTCCATCCACCGTCCGAATATGCAGTCCTACCTCGACCTCTTCCTAGTAAGCAACAAACTCCTTCCTCTGTCCTATGGCACCACCACTTCTATCGATCTTCCAACCATCGCAGGCCTCAGTGACCAAGATGGTGTAGCGCTGCTTGTCAACCTTTCCGAACAGCTACCCAGCCCAAACTCCTTCCTAATTATGCGGTCACTAACCGGAACCTCCTCAATCGGAGACTTGCGGATAAGTTGTCAACCGTCATTCTCCCTCCTTCCCAGATCGAATCTGCTGTACAAAAGTATAATGTCAATTTTTTCGCAATCGTGTTGAACCCTGATGAGGCAAAGATTGTAGGGACCGACTGGCGCATATCGATAATTGCAGGAAAAAATCTGGAGGGTCGGACCTGGTGCCAAAATTGATCTGATCGTCGAAATTGGAGGCTTTGAGTACCAGTGATAGCCGTCCCTGTCAGCACCCATCTGCCTAAGGAACTTTGAATTCCTATTCGGTGAGAAGATTGTTTTATCGAAAGAGTCAGTGAGGCGGTCGAGTACCGCGCAAATGAACGTCACAACTATCGATGAATTGACGCTCTACAGTATTCATCAGTATTTCTAGTTGGTACCACTTATGTAAGAATATTTGAGCAGACATTCCCTCCCTCCCTTTTAAACCTGTCTCGTAATTTATATTATGTCAGACTGATTGTTATAACGAGATTCTATCCTAGATTCCGGTAAATTTACACAATAGAGACATATTTGACCAAGGCTCAAGAGATCGGCGTGGAAAGGCTGGGATTTTTCCCGGGCCTAGAACTTTTTCGGGAGTCGAGAGAGAAATTTCAATGAAAAGAGCGTATCCACTCTATATTCGTGCCTGCATAATTTTTTTCCCTGATCCAGATTAGGTTCAACCCGATTTCCATTTTTTCGGACCCGGATTTTGTCTCTACAGCTCTGAGCTTACTCGCGTCTAGCTAGCCGATGAATTTAACACCCCAAGTCGTATTGAGTCTGAGCGCTGGTACTCTTTCAAAGATATCCTGCCATATTCTTTCAAAGACACATGAAAATCCTGGGGGTTTGACGGGAGTACCTGCTGTTACGAAGCCCGAACGGAGGACTCGAAAGTATGTCACGCGGTTGACGAATGCTCTTCGTATTAAGCGGAGGGAAGTCCGTCGCCTGAAGAAAAGATTCCAAAGGGCGTGTCATCTAAGTGCTGTCATCCTAATGTTGATGTTGACCAATTTCGGCTCGCCTATAAGTGAGGTATCTCGTCTTATAAAGATATTTTGAAACACTTTTAAGAAGAAGACTGGAGGCGATTCGTGGGTGAGCGCAGTGATGACCCTTGGGGTAGGGTCTACTGGATATGGAGAGAGAAACATAGTCGCGAGATAGCCGGTATTAAGGTGCACGGTGAACTTGATAGTGTTTGTGCTTTGCTGGGGAACTATTCCCGCGATCTAAGCCTTCGGTGTTTCCTGACGGTCGCACTGAAGGAGAGGAAGAAATTCCTCCATTGAGGAGTTGTGAGAGCGAGGAGAGTGTGGTGAGGCTCAGGTCTCGGAAGTCAACTAGCTGGGATGGGATGACTGCCGAGGTGTGAAAAGAAATCTGGCGGGCCGTCCCATCTCATGTCCAGTGTCTGTTTGAATGTTGTTTGCTGGAGGGTTTTTCCCCGCATTTTGGAAGACTGTCTGGGTGGTTGTGCTCCGGAAGTCACCAGAGACTAATTAGAATAATCCTCGGTCACATCTCTTCTCCCGGCCCTTGGCAAGGTCCTGGAGAGGATTATGGTCGAGCGACGGGGGGTGAAAACATCCCATCTGGCGTCTGGGAGGAAGTATGACTTCCGTACTGGCAATTCCAAAGCCGACGCCTTCATGCACTTTGTTGTCCCTTGTTGTAGCAAGTACATCCTTGGAATCTTTATAGATTTCAAAGGCGCATTTGATTACCTAAGTTGGTCGTCCGTATTGTTGAAACTTTGTGAATGCGACTACCAGGAATAAGCTCTGTGAAAGAGCTACTTCCATGGTAGGAAAGCATTCGTCCAAGATGTCAACGAGCCTCTGTGGGTGAATGTGAACCACGGCTGCCCATAGAAATCTATCGCAGGTCCATTTATATGAAAGGTGAAGATGGCTGAACTGTTGGGTGAGTTTTCTACGCGGATGATTTCCTTATTCTTGTTGAGGGGAACAGTGGACTTGAGCTCGAGCAGCATTAAAGCGTGGTCTCTCAAAGTCCGTGTCGCCATTTCAATGCATAAAACCGTCGCGATGATGCTGAAAGGCTGCCTATGTCGTACGTCTTTGGTTAAATCGAATGGAATTTGTTTGAAATACCCGCAGAAAGTGGCATACTTGGGAGTCACGATCGCGGAGCGTATGTCCTTCGGTCCGCACCAGTGAGCTCAAACGGTTAACTAAATTGGTGTGTATGTTGAGGCGTGGAATGAAGTGTGAATGGAGTCTAAGCAGGAGAGCTCTAGATCCATACAGTTGGAACTCTTCCTTGGATGTTCTATGTACGGGTCCCCTATGCTGTGTGATTTAGCAAGGGCAGCAAACTGTTCTACACTTGTCAGCGAGTGGCGTTGTTAGCGTATCTTTCTGTATGCCGTATGGTTTCGACCGACGCCATGCAGGTCTTGTTGAGTGTTCCTCCTCTTGATCTGGAGGTATTTCGGCGTGCCACTGCCTACAGGATCAGGAGGGGCGTACCTTTGCTGCCAGCGGATTCAGTGTGTATCAGGTGGAAAGTGTGAGGCTGTTAGATGAGAGTGTAACATCTAAGTGGCAGCTTAGATTGGACGAATGTGGGAAAAGGAGGGTCACATATGAGTATGTCAAAAATATGTCTACCAGAGGAAGTTCCCTCGTGGACTTCGGGCTTAAAAATGGGCGTCCTTTTGACGGGGCATGATAGCTTAAATCAGTTTCTCTTCTCGCGGAACCTTGCCTGCAATCAGGGTTGCGTTCTGTGTGGGGCAGACTCAGAGGACTGGTTCCACGTCCTCTATGTCTGCCCAGTGCCTTGCTAGCAGTGATACACTTCAGTACGCTAATGAATACGCACGCGCTTTCTTCTGACGAAGAAGGAAGTTCCTCAACGCTGCTTCGCCTGCACTATGATGGACCATAGTGGCAGCCACCAATTTTGTGTGTTTTCTGTTAGTGTTGTCTTGTGACGTCTTATGTGTTGTATTATACGCAGAGCGACAATTGACTGGTGAAAATGTTTCGCTGCAGCTCTCCGCTTCGAGCTAATTCCAGTCAAACCGTTGGGGAATGCCGTGCCCACGTACTCGAGGAGGGCAATCAGACCGGAGTCTGCGCGGAACTCATCTGAAGTGGCTCTTGCCACGAAGCCTCACCGGAGGTTATCTGACACCATGGGCGCCGGTATGGCTCTCTGAGAGCATGTGCTCTGGGAGAATTCTTGGAAGATGGGTTTTCGTCCCAATTATTTGCGGTTGGCCCCTCGTGGGAGTTTCGTGGTGATTTTGGTTATGCCTTCATCGCGGAAACTGAATAGGCGGTTTCCATATCTAACTAGGACTTTTTCGGCTTTAAACAGTCAAAAGTAATTCACTAAATTTTTACTGATAAAACACCCTCAAAATGTCCTTCCACTCCCCCTTACCATGCACCGAAATATCTATCCATCCATGATTCGTTGAAAGTTTCACAAAGCCATTCATTGACTCACTGGAATATCCTCGAAACAATTCATATGTTACTCATAAAATTCATCTCGAATTTCGTCCACTTATTTTGTGTCATTAATTGCTTGTTCCGATAATTCTTTGCAATGACGTGTAATAATGGTGGCATATAAAAGTGGCAAAAAACCGACATCAAATAGCATCATTTGATGATGCACTTCTTCTGGAGGGGCCTGGACAAATTTTCCATGTTTGACTACCAAACTTTTATGAACATTTCATGGAGATCCTTTTTGCTCCAATACTTGAAACGCATCATAAAATGTTCCATACAATCATAAAGTCCTTCACAAAAAAAAGTTTGATGGGAGTGTACTCGTTGCAGGCTGCAATATTATGTACATATGGGTGTAAACTCGCCATTACGTGGCATAACTTTTACAAAGTGCTCTATAATGAACATGTAATTTTGGGGTAGTCAAAAGGGCAACGTCAACTATGGGAGAGCGGGGGTTGATGATTGAGTTTTAAGATTTATCTCAATGGAAACTCAGGTGCTCCTGATTTAAGTTAGTACGTGATTTTTATCAGTGAGCATTGGCGATGGTCAAACGACCATCCTAAGGAATCGAAGACGACTAAGAGGGGAGAAGAGCTATCCCAAAAACCTAAAAGGTACGCCTGCAAATATTGAAGCTCTATCGAAAAGCTCTATTGACACGTACTTGCATGTCTCTATGCTATCGAGGCTCGGCAATGCTGGGGAGAGCCTTTGAGCACTTCGATCTCTCACGTGTCATTAAAAATTTACGTCTCCTTTGCAATGCGAGGGTCCACACCGGATCCTCAAAAATAAATAAAAAGAGGCATCCCCCCATGTAATGACCTGAGGATGCCAAGATAGAGAGGGAACTTCGAAGGCCACGTCTCACAACACATCTGAAGCAGGGGAAACATTGTTCGAGGATGCAATCCATCCTTTTTCGATTGGGGCACTCGGATCCGGAGTTTTATGGCTCTCTGCGCGGTCGAGCCGGAATTTTTTTCATTTTCAGGATCCGGTGCAGACCCACGAATTGAAAAGGACACGTGGGTCGAAGTTGCCAAATGACCACCCCCCCCCCCTGCACTCTCCAGCCTGATTAGTGCAGAGTGGTCAGAGTGCATGCAGACACGTATCAGCGGACCACTTAGATGGATCTTCAATATTTGCGGGCGAACCTTTACGGTCAGTTTCCCCATCTCTTTAAGTTTTTGGAAAAGCTCTCTCCTTTTGGCTATCTTTGGCCACTTCAGATAATTTTTTTTACCACCTCCAATCCAATTTGTCATTACATGTGTGAGGGAAGGAAGTATCAAGGGCCGAACGCACCTTCTTGAATTGGCTAACGGAAAGTCGAACAAGTGCGTAAGGGTGGAGGGAGGAGCTCTGTTGGGATTGTCGTATAGCTTGGACCTCATAGTTGACCACAGTGAATTGAGTTGAAAATTCCACCCTTCAGAAAAAATACTATCAAGAATGGGATAAATATTGAGGTTTCATGCCATTGACAGAGTATTCGTTTCGATCCTAATCCTTGTCATATCGATCACAAATAATAATCATGTATCTCCGTTCCTTCTTTCCCATACACCCGTAATACCACCCCTTTCCATTTGCAACCCCGGCAACCCAACTAAATCATTTCAGGAATCACTGATGCTGCTGGCACATCATGATATCTTTATGACACTATTTTACAAGAATCCTAACAACCTCTTCTTCCACCCCATGCTCCCCACTCACCAAGGAATCACTTACCTGTCTCAAAGCGAGTGAATCCTTTTCGTCTCCAGTTGAGTGTCTCGCCTGCAAATGACAAATAATGCAATTTTTCGCAACCTGTTGACGTTATGTAACCAAAATACTGCAATTTTCCATTGAAATTTTCCATCGTTATTTTTTCAGGGACGTGTGTGAGCACCTGCTGAACTATCTTCTTGGTTAACTTTCCCTGCTTTCAGATGTTTAGGTGCTATAGTGTATCTCTGAGAGGGTGGGAGATGCATTTTACTGAAGATGGGTTGAATGATGTTGAGTAAGTGGGTGATTTCGAGGATGGAGAGAATTTGTGAATTCAAATGATGTAGTGAGGAAACACGATTCGTTTTATAGATGACACGTTTGTCACAGTGGTTTGTTACGTGTGGTGAACAAAATTGCAAGAGATACAATCTATCGACCAAAAGTTTTTATGATCTCCTATGCAAGGAGAATTTCATGAAATTCAAGGACTTGAAAAGGTGGAAACGATGTAATTTGACGTACGTTGTTAAGACGAGTTTCCACTATTTACCTGTATTTCGTACCTTCGATAGGTTCCACTTCCCATCAGATCCTTCTGCATTGCTGCCTTCTTATGGTTCCGGATATATTTCCCATTATATTCCTTGGACTTATGATAGCCTTTAGTGCCTGGACTGGGCTTTTCCTTTTCCTTTTTAAAATCAACTAGTAAATGCCCCTGGTTCTCCAAGTACACCAGTACACCCCGTATTCCGAGAGGCCTTTTCATTTGTAAGGAGGAACTAATCCACTTCTTCTAGACTAATTTGTTTCATCTAGTTGGTGCATTGCCTTTGAAAGAATCAGACTCGTTCATAAAGTGAGGTTCCCAATCCAGAGATTGAAAGTACGATGTGTTGGGCGAAATCCGGTTATACCGGTGCGCTCGGCAACTTACCGGCCTCGCCGTTCAGTATCGATCTAACAGCCATACGAAGTGGCTAGAGGGGCGACAGTTTCAGATGGGATTGTTGAAAAGGTCGAAAGGTGCCCAAAATTTTGCCTAGTTTCCTGGAGTTAGGGGGTAGGGAACATAGTCGTAACATTTGACTCCTGAAACCATGAAAACACTCACTCGAATAAAGTCACTTTACTTCACTGAACCTAAGAAAGTTTGAAGGCAGTCAGTTTCTTAGAAAAGTTGGCAAACGTCTTTTGGGATGGGAAAGTGCTGCTCTTGGTTGTCTCTGTACCTCCTCGAATAATAATAAACTCCGACAGAAATTGGGATTCACTACGAAAATACAGACGGGCTATTGAAACCCTCGGACAGGAAGACTGTCAAAAACAAGGCTGAACCTTACGTCTCTATACAAACGTGGGCACTTCAGAGAAATTTCAGCTCGACTGGCATGGCCCATCCTTCAGTCCTGACGTAGCCTCAAGTGATTACCCTTGAGGGAATGCGCTTAAACACCGATAATGAAGTTAAGCTAAGGTTACTCAGCTTTTCATGGAACTGACGGCAGAATTCTAAGACAGGGGTATGTAAAATTATGCATGGCCCTAAGAAAAAAAATGGGAGCCTTATTTTAGAAACAACAAGGGTGTATGTCAACTGAAACTCTCAGTCGGAACCTCAGAGTTGTCAGCTGGTAAATTTAATTCCAATCTTTGACAAAATTTATTTTCTTTCAGTATTTGTTATAACTCCACCTCCGCTCACAAACATTTAACAAGGTCCATGCAATCATCGCAGTGACCACTTCCATCATCTCATTATATGCGAATGTGCTTCAAATCAAGCCATACGGGAGTGCCCTGCCCGCATACTCGAGGAGGGCGATTAGACCCCAGTATTCATTGGGATACAACTTCTTCTTGTAACGAAGCCACACCGGACATTTTTTGGTATCGTGGGAACTCGAATGGCCAGGAGACTTCCAGGAGAATGTGTCCTCGGCCTGGTTATTTACCCCGATTCTGGGAGACTCACGTAAGTGATGGTTGTGCCCATTTCGCTGGCAGAGCTTCTTGTGGGATCAAGCGTGGAGTTGCGCATTACAACTTAGACGCCGGACCGAATAGTTGCGGAAGAGGTGTCAGGTAGGCCTCGCAAGCACTGGTATAAATGCTGATGATATGAATGCTTGCATTTAGTATAAGCCAATACTGTAGTGCTGAGCACGGGGGGCTCTGGTTGTGATCTCCAAATCAATCGATGTCCAAACAGACCGTGGGATTATGCTTACATGGCAGGTACTCACGTTAAACCCCTAAGGCCTTCATGTGCTTCATGTCTACTTTCAATCTTAGTGTAAATCATATCTCGCTGGTATCTGACAATAGGCTTTGAGATTATTTCATGACTACTGGATTACTGTTTTTCGTCGTGTTTTTGTCTTCCCCTCGGACACCACCTTGTCGTGGTGAGGGAGCCTTTGGTAGTTTACTATTACACTAAGGGTGTCCAAGAAAACATGAAGATGGAAACAAAGGATTGTAACTCTCCAAGTGCTACAAAGTCATAGACTTCCACCCCCGACTTTGAGCAATCAGGTCATGGCCTGGACACAGATTTTGGAGGCCTCGCTTAATTCAAGTTCCCCCACGGAAAACTCTGTGGAAGACAGGCTCTTCACTTCAGTGGAAAACTTACACCGAGTATCTATGGCGCGGATAGCCATAAAGGATAGCTCAACAACTCCCTTAATGAGAGAAATTGGAAATTTGACTTCGGCCGCCTGTCGGTAATACTGTTACCTAACTCTTCTAAAATACAGGAGAGGAAGGCTCAGCAGAAGGAAACTTTAGCCGCAAAGGAGAAGGGACTACAGGCTTGCTTGCCAGAACCTTCTCCTCCACCTGTACCCGGAAAAACGGAAGAAAGGGAAGCGAATAATGTGGACACAATTGGTGTAACCCCGATATGTGAAAACAGATCCATGCAGCCTGGACACCGTGAACTTGGGAGCTCTCCTGGCCGACGACAACGGAAGCCACTGCGAAAAAAGGCGAAGTTTCTTGGGAATGAGGACATAGGCGTTGCTACACCACCAAGTGTGGCGATATTCAGAAAAATCGGATGCAAGAAAGTGAACTTTCGGCCGAAGGTGAGGACAAACTGGTAACCCCGGTGAGACACACTAAACGCAACAGACTTTTCAGTTAGCGGCAGTTTTCGTATTACACTGCATTTATGGCTACAAAGATAACAGTTAATCAAATCAACCCGCAGCATGCCAAAGCTCCTTCTTTCTACTGGCGGCAAGTCTGGCAAAGTTTCAGGACTGTCCTTATATATTTCTAGTTCAAGAGCCATGGACTCGTTTTAACGAAGCCTGTGGTATTGGATCAGTCAAGGGGATTAGGATCTGCTTCGATGAAAGATCCTAGGCAAGGGGAAAGGCCAAAACCAGAAAATCTACGCCCGTGGCACACACGACGCATTGTGTATTTCTCCTGAGATCTGGACCAACAACTAGCACAGTCCCGTAATCCGCATAAGCTTGAGCGTGTATTCGCAGATTTTGTGGTTCGCATAGTAATGAGTCGATCAACATACTCCACAAAAGTGGTATTAGCACACCTCCTTGTGGCAGCTTTTCGTCGCCTCCGTTGTTATGTAGCGATCAGCCAAAGGTGTTGGAGGAGGAGCAAAAAGAAGTTCGACTTTTGCGCAGAAAAGAATTGTTACGATTGATTATAAACGATCCAGAGTTTTTTTATTTCCATTTCTAACCGGGAACGAATCCTGGATGTTCCAGTACGATCCGCAATCCAAAAGGCAGAGCTCCGAGTGGCACTCGCAATCTTCTCCTCAGCCCAAAAATGCGCACATGAGCAAATCTTGCATCAAAACAATGCTGATTGTCTTCTTCGACGTCAGAGGAATTGTCAATTTTGAATGTGTACCGCAAGTACAAACTGTCAACCCAGCGTTTTACCTGGAGGTGCTCAAGAGACTGAAACCACGAATCACACACGTTAGGCTTGACATCAAAGACGTTTTCAAGTTCCACCACGACAGTGCTCCCAGACACAGCGCTTTCAACGTTGCCAACTTCTTGACCCAGAATAAAACCTCCGTAGTGCCACAGCCTCCTTACAGCGCTGACTTGGCCCCATGTGACTTTTATTTGTTCCTCTGACGAAAAAAAGAGCTGAAGGGAAAGTACTTGGAGTCGGTGGAGAGAGGTTCAAGCTGAAGTTACAATTCGCCTGAGAGGCATTCCAGTCTAAGAGTTTCAGGGTGCTGTTCAGGTGACATCTGGATTTAGAGCTCCGGTAGTAATGTGGATATATGTTCGCTTCTGCATCCATACTATATTGGGTTAAGATGAAAGAAAAGAGTTTCCGTTGTAAACTATCAACACTGCAAAGAACTGCGCGTGAAGGTATTATCGCTGCCATGAACACGGCATCCGATGCAGCTTTAAACACATTACTCAGTTTGCAGCTCTTGGATTCGTTCATTTATAGAACTGCAATGAGAATTTCGGTCAAATCTCTGAAGAAATAGTGAATGTGGCGGTTACAGGACAAAGAAGAGTTGTTGGGAGAATTGAATCCAGTTTTCATAGTACCTTCTGATTTTCAGATTGGTAGAAGATATGACAAAAACAGAACTGGGTTCTGGAGGAGGAGTCCACCTGTCGAATAGAAACGGAAAACTGGGGTTTCCCTTGGAATTGACGAGCGGTTCAGGGTAGGGAGACCACGATCTGTAGCGATAGTTAAGCTGAATTGAGAGCATTGAGTAGCCTTTGATCACTTCAAAAATCGTTCAGAAATGTAGAAATCGATTGAATTCTGTTTCTGAATTCAGTACGGCGGAACTCCCCCGGATACCCAGTCATTGTGGGGTAAGGGGAAATAAAATCTTGGATACTGTTCTCTTTTCACTCCTTGGTAGAGTCAGATTCTAATTCATTTTCACTATCATCTGATTTAACGCAGTGCAAGTGATAACTTCACCGCAGCGGGACAAATACAAAGGGAGCGCAGGCACCCTGATTCGAACTCTGAACAGCGAGATTGGGAGACTAACGCTACACCTCTCAAGCATCGGCCAAAGCTTTAGCAGAGAAGGGTACAATTTCCCCCATACTCGAATCGGAGTCAGCAATTGGGGTATGAGTTACATTGGCTAACGCTGATACCAGAAACTGGAAACAGAATTTGTATAACGACAACTGGCAGAGTCTTAACTTTTCCTGTGAGAACCAAACAAACGGCGGGTAGCATCACATTCATTAACGGAAATCCTGGGATATTTTTTTTTTGTGCGTACATGGAGGTCGAAAATCTTAGAAAGACACGTCCGCCGCAGCTCCGCCGCCCGAACGCCGGAGCTACATCGGGCGCGTGTGGGATTCACACCCACTAAAAACCACCCCCGGTCTCTCCAGCCCCAGTCCCGCGCGACCACCATTAAGGTATTACTTCGCGGAGTAGGATTGCTCTTAGGCACTCATACTTCTCCTATTTGCAGCTTTCCTCCTTCCTTGTTCCTTCAGCAACTCCTCTTGCATTTGGATGATTGCGGAGGCAACCGCAAGTCACTTCTCCTCGGACTCCAGCATCTCAGTAACCAAGCTCTCCGGGGTCCCGCTCCTGTCCAGCACCTGGTTTAAGCTCCTTCTCTCCATCGCAAATCATGGGCAGTGAAACATCACATGCTCTGGATCCTCCATCTGGGACAGTTCGGAGAATCATCCAACCCAAAGCGGTGCAGATACTGCCTGTAGCAACCACCGTGTCCCGTGAGGAACTAGGTAGTGTGGTAGTTGGTCTCCCCATGTTTTCGCTCAAGCCACACCTTAATGTTGGGAATGAGCCTGTGCGTCCACCGACCTTTCGTGGACTCGTCCCATTTGCGTTGCCAGAGACCAAGCGACTCTGACCTTGCCGCATTTCTACGCTGTGCATGCCCCTCCATACATCTTGCATTGTACAGGAGACTCATTTCTTTGGCCAGAATGTCAACCAGGATCATGCTGCCACCACCAATACTGCCTCATCTGATGTGGTTCTAAACGCACTGCAAACCCTCAAAGCCATCCGCCGGTAAACCGAGTTCATCTGCTTCCGTCTCTGAGAGTTTGCAAGCGCCTCTGCCCACACAGGCGACGAGTTGAACAGAATGGAGCGTACCACTCTGGCTAGCACCAACCTCCGGCAATGTTTCGGTCCACCAATATTTGGCAATATTTTTGCAGGTGCCGTGGTGGCACTGGCTGTCTTTTGGCATGCATTGTATAGGTGTTCCCTAAAACTCAATTTGGTGTCAATTATTACCCCCAGGTATTTAATAGCCGGCATTGATATGACCGTATGTCCACCGACCTCTACTTTTACAGTGTTATTTTACCGCTCTCACTGTTTCCGTTGCGTAAACCTTCACATCTTCTGGGTGTTTTGCTGCAACAACACACAGCCACGTCATCAGCAAAGCCGACAATCGTAGTCCCCTCTGGGACAGGAAGAGCAAGCATCCCATTATACATGATGTTCCACAACAGGGGACCAAGTACCGATCCCTGTGGTACCCCGGCTGTGACATTGTACTCTTTGGGGCCCTCATCCGTCCCATACCAGAGAGTACTCTCTCAGAGGTAGTTTTCCACCAAATTCGCTAAGTATCCGGGGACACCTATGTCAGCCAACGCCCCTTTAATTCTATTCCAGTTGGCCGAATTGAATGCGTTTTTGACATCCAACGCCACCACGGCACAGCAGCCGCCAGAAATCAGTGCACCTTTTACCAGGTTTACCACCAAGTTAATTGCGTCCACTGTAGAGTGGGCGCGTCGGAAACCAAACTGGCGTTCCGACACACCATTGCTGGCTTCGACGATGGGCAGGAGTCTGTTGTAGATGACTCTCTCCATCATCTTCTCCATTGTATCCAACAACAGATAGGACGATACGACGCTGGGTTTCCAGGTGGCTTGCCAGGCTTCGGAAGCAACACCAACTTTTGCTTTTTCCACTGGGCAGGGAATATTCCTTCTTTTAGGCACGCCTCGAAGGTGTTGGCGAAAAGTTCGGGCCTTGTCTTCACTGCCAGTTTCAAAGCTCGGTTTGGGATACCATCCAAACATGGGGCCTTGTTGGAATCCTGTGATATACATATATATGAATCTAAGATAGTTCCTTAGATGGGGGAATCGAGTACAATTGATCACTAGGGTTTGACTGCTCAGAGGCTTAGCGGCTACCCCATTTCAGACACACACACTCTCCCCGTCGGTGTACAATCTTTTTCCTCTGACCCATTGCAGGCTTGAGATGAGACCTTGCCACTTCCTCAGTCGAGTGCAACGTTGATGTCAATATTAACCGCGGTCCTGATGGCCTCCCTTTTCGCTAAAAACCCAGCAATGGATTTCCTTATCTCTCTGTATAATTTTTGACACATCCCTTGACAGTTGTCATTTTCCTTGCCTATGGAAAGACAGTTTCACTATACCTATACACAAAAGTGATGATCATACGCTCATTAATAACTACCGTTGTATCTCTTACCTGTCCTCCTATTTCAAAACGATTGCTAAATATGCCAATGACTGTCTGAGTGTTCACTTTGGCCACTCATAGTTGAAGATCAGGATGGCTTTGCTAAAGGTAGGTTTACCGACGTGGATGTACTTGACTTTGTCAACTTCTTGGTCGAAAGTCCCAATTCTCAGCACAAACATCATCATCTATATTAACTTTTCTAAGGTCTTCGACTCTGTTAATAATACGGTCCTTTGTCCGAACCCGCCCCTTTTAACATTCCCCTGCAACATTTATTTCGATGACAGCGTATTGTGTCCTACTGCCTCACCGCTTCTGGCGAATGAAAAGGGTTCATTCTGGATCCACTACTATTGATATTCTTCATCAATGATCTTGCATGTTTTACGCCCATCACCTTAAGGTTTTCTTGTATATTCCGCTGGTGCTCAGAGGTGGCGGGGAGGAAGACGAAGCGGCAACCTTGTCGGCTGAACCAAAACCAAGTGGCCGAGGAGAACCTCCACGTGGTGGCACCGGGAAACGTTGTATTGCTTTTGCTTGCCGGCCGTGATGCAGTAGGCGAATGCTCCACAGCTTAATTAAGGTGATCAAACCCGAGACTGTACGGGGACTCATCTGAAGTGGCTTCGGGCACGAAACTTTACCAGGGGTATACTGGTACCATGGGAACCGGGGTAGCCCCTGGACTCATATGCTTCGGGAGAATTGCTGTCGTATATGAGTACAGCTCTGTTGTTTGCGACTGACCCCCTAGTGGGAGTTTCATGGGGGCTGTTGGTGATGCTCAAGCGAGAAGTGTCCTTCGGGTCTCGTCGTGGTGTTGCGTTTCAACACGGGTGCCGTACTCCTTAGTTCGGTAGAGATTTAGGTAGGTCTTGCATCCACCAGTATGAATGCTAAGGCATGTACTTGGTATAGACTGGTACCGTGGTTGCTTGTCACAGCGGGGCTCTGATTGTGGTCACAAAATCAATCCGTGTCTTAAGAAGACGTAGGATTAAGTCTCCACAACAAGTACCTACATTAAAACCGCAAGGACTTAACTGTATGTTCCGCTGGTTTAACTTCATATATTGGATAAAGTGTCACTTTCTGCGCTATCAGAAGTACTAGGAAATATGTGGGGTGGGAACGTGTGATATGTGATGAAGTGAAAAAGTAGATTTTATCTGAAAGAAGTGACAATGTGGGAGTGGATAACGTCATTATATTAATAAATTTTCGTACCAATTATTTTTTAAATCCACAAAGGGCTTTCCAGATCACCCCTTATTGTCAGCTTCAATCTAGTCTAATTAATTAAAATTTCTGATTCAATTTTCAAGCGCACACATATAATCTCCTTTAATACAATTCCATACTCACCAAAAATTAAAAAGTCCTTTCATAACACCCACACCAGATTCCACTAATTTCCGCATTATCACGTCCCTGTCACTGTCACGTTGTCACAAAATGAAGGCATCAACGAAAACTGAATAATTATTTCACAATGTCCAACATGACGTTCTTGTTGTTTTCAATCACTGCTACAGCTGGTTGAAGGGGACCAAATTTCTCATTTAAACACATTTGACCCGAAGTCAACCAGCTACATACAGCGTTGTATTATTCGATGTTCTGTAGTCATCTCTCGTCCTTTTTATTTTAGATTTTTTTTCGGTTTGATGGGTCGGAATATGGTGGTAGCGATGTGTCCATTGTCAGTTGATTTCAGTATTGTTTTACTAGACTTTGTTGGAATAAAATTAGCTAAAAGGGATGAAGTTAGTGAGGGGGTTGTTAGGTCTTCCTGCTAAACTGATTACGTAGATAGTTTGCCCAATTTTTTGAGAGTTAATTGGAAAACCGTTTCTGACTTTATTTATTATAGAAAGTAAATTAAATGAATTAAAATCAGCTGAAATACAATTTTGAAATTAATTTTAGAATAATTATTCTGGGAACACCTGAAAATCCTGTCTACATTTGAGCCCTTACCTGGACCTCTAATAAGAGATAATCTTTATTGAGCCCTAGGTAATTTCTAACCCTCGACTGTCATTTGTCATTTGTTTCTTTCTTCTAAAGATACTTCTCATTTAATTTTATCTGATAAAACTCAAAGTAATTGCTCTAGCATTGTAGGTCCTTTTGGATAATGGTAGTCTTCTCCCGCGAATATGATTGGAACTATTTCTGTTGGACTGCTGCAAACCGCATAACCATATGACAGTGCGGGAGTAGCAGTAAGGATGATTCCCCCTTCCTAAAGTGCTCGATGAAGCAGGATGTAGTTATCACGTACAGAAGTAAACCCTTCGCATCGACTATCGAAGCAGAAAGGAAAAAGTCCCGGGGCTCATGTCATCCTCCAGGCTGGACCACATCACTACTCCCCAAATTAATCTGCTCAGCCGTCGATCCTTGCAAGTTTAGAGGACTTCCAGGCTAACGCCGTTCCTGCACCGGAACTAATGCCTTCTGTAGCAATTCCCAGCAACATCCCCTACGCACAGCATGGCATACGTAACAATCAATCCTGGAATTAACTCAACGACATCAATGACATTGTATCCTTCGGAATAATGTTTTTCAGCACTGAATGGTTGTTATTTAGGATCTCCTTTCATCGCGCTCCGCTCATTCTAGTCGTTCAGTCATAAAGCCAAATTCCCGGCGAAGCTTGTTTCCACAAAATTCAAATCCGCAGGACTTGTTTGATAGGTGGATTGCGGAAGATTAAGGGAATTTCATGGCTTATAACAGTGCAGATACCCATACATATGTCGGATATTTTAACGGCACCCATACAGGCTAGATTGTAGTAGATTGTTCTTACTGTAGAGTTCAATGGGAAAATGGTTTTCCCGCGTTGCAGATGATATTTTTTTTTTATCCTGCATTTTAGTTCAATCGCAGGATTAATTTGAATGATATGTGGACCGAAGCGGGAAAATATAAATTGAATATTTGGCTTGGTACGGCGAATTTACGCTTTATTGGATGATGGCAGGGAATCTGTGGGCAGAGAAAAACTTAAAATGGAAATTTAATTTGTTAATGGCGGAGAATTTCAATTGCTGAACAATATCAGATTGCAGGCAAGTGGGTGGATGGTTGTAATTAAGTTTCAATGAATGCTAATTTGGAAACATTTGGTTGGGCAAAATTGATTTTCAGGATCGAAGTTTACGGAAGACAAATTATTTCGTGTATCCTTTTTTGATGGAAGCATGGAAAAGGATTATGGCTTCAGGATTATACCAGGATACACATAGCGATACACGTTGTTTGGCAGAGCTCATAGGTTAAATATAGCGGAATTATTCCATAAAATGTATTCAATGCTTTTAAAAACTAGGAACTTTCAGAAGCCACCCAGCAGTAGATGTTATATTTAATCAATCAGTCTAAGCTTGGCAAGGACTGTCAGGAGCTGCTGGCGTGCCTTATCAAAACGAGGGTAGAGATCACTAATTAACACCAAAAATAACCACCACCAAATCAGACACTCCATTTTCAAGTAGGCATCCCATAGTTGGTTTGGGTACATCACAGGAATATAGCTCCTTGGGGTCAACCTAGGGCCGGCAGGGATCTGAAGGTGATCAAATCATCGAGAGAGGTCTCAACGGAGCTGGTTCCTGCCATAAAAATGCGGATACGAAGTTGGGAAAGAAGAGGACGAGAACTGCAGCCTCATTTCAGACCGCTGTCGTGAGCATCTCCTCCAATGATGGTAAAATGTTAGAGGGTGAATTTACCATCCCATACATGAACAATTTTATTATAAAATGGTCCAAAGGAAGAACTAGCCCTTCTCAACAAAGGAATGAACTACGCTCTCAAGGAAGACATACTCGCAATACAGGACATAATAGTGGACATCGAAGCGGCCATTCAATATGGCCCAACAAACAAAAACAAAAAGAACAAAAGAATTAGGCAAAAGCGTAATAGGTTAGCCAAGGATAAGACGACCAAAAAGAAAAGCCACCATCGTTAAAGGTCTCAAGTAAAAACCAGAATACATAAACGCGGAGAAGGGAAATGAGATTGTTGAAGGACTACGATGAAGCAGTCATGGAAAGTTGAACAATAGTAACTTCCATGAGCTAAAGAAAGACCCCCTACCAGAATCAAGTAAACGGGTGGAACAAACGATTAAGGAATGCTGATGTGGCCTCAGAAACCTATCAACAGTACGTGTGTACCCCCCCCAACTCTTCAAAGAATCAGGTGCACAATCCTAGAGATGAAGTGACGGAGATAATTCCCGAAACAAACTCGTTAACTCAAAAACTGGCGAAATGACTGGTTTTGACACTAAGCAGTTTGGAGTTCAAAAGCAAATACGCGGGAAAGGACATAGAAGCTGCCTCTCTTTTAGAGTGATGTGTGGCTTTCCAGAGGCCAAGCTTCTCGTCCACCAAGACCGTTAGGGAGTCGTGGTAGCCACACCCTGTACGAGGTGACCTTACTATTAACAAAACGGTATAGATCTAGACTGGGGAGTCGAAAAGCACCTCCCCCAATCCAGGATGTCAAGCAAACCGTACTCATTGGATAGTTTGCATTCGGGGATAACTCATTGCATTCGAACGGAGCCTCACTGATACATGGTCGCCTTAGTAAGTAAGTTGGACCTTACTATGCTACGAGGAAATATAGCACGGCGGACCTCCTAACCCTCATACTCGTGGGAATCAAATGAGTAACATTTCAAAAACAAAGAAAACTACAACCAAACAAGCGGGCTCTTCTACCGTACAAACTGGCCAACAACAGGAAGGCATATCTTTGAAATACTGAGGACCAGGTGATTACACCCAAAAAGAGAGAAGTTAGGACATCAAGCAGTGGATCCAAGGTCGACAGTGGTATATTGACAGGACAACAACCAATAAAGACCACTGCTCAAAAAGCTGGGAAAAGCAAAAGCACGTCTGAGATCAATATATCAGACCTCAGGAAGGAAACAGGCCTCAGTGACGCAGGTGTTAAATAGTACTTGCGTTATCTGAAGGAAGGCCTGAAACCAGATGAGGCCGTTAAAAAGGTTTAGGACAGACCTAAGCCATCATTATCGCGGCCAAAAAAGCGGGACCCGCGGAGATTAGCCGGAATGGAGGGGCGAAAACTCAAGTAGGTCTGTGATAAAGGCAGGAATCAGGAGGCCGGCAATAATTTATATTAGTGCGGTAAAGGAATCAGGTAGACGTGTAAGGGATGGACTGCTAAGCTTTTACTCATCAGGACACGCTTTCGACCAGATCACATACTGGTGGACTGCGTGGCGGAAGACACTGCAGATTGGCTTAGGATTATTATAGCTCCTAAATTGCCAGGCTAGAAAGGAGCAGAACTATCGACATGTGCTGGGGATCATATACCAGGAGCGCACATGGTAACATTGTTTTTTTTTTAAAGTAACAACAACAGAGACTGACGATCTCATGAGCCTCCTAATCGCGCAAGATGCGGATCTAGATACGCGATTATGGAGAGTCTTCAGAAGCGATGTGGAAGGCAAGGGTAGACTCCTAACGATCGCTGGAGGCAACCAAACGTTGCGTGGAAAACTTACCGAGGTCCCCGAAGGAATCTTGAAGGCCATAGAGGCGGAAAGGACTGGATCAATCAGGGAAGTAGAGCTGCTGCCCAGTGAAGAAGAGAAGCTGGACGATCTGGACCTAGTTCATCTGAGGCCTCGGGTGGCCAGTGGCCAGGAAAGCGCCATGTCGGAAGAGGCTGGAGATACTCTGAGAATGGAAAAGAACTCCAAACAATAACGGAGCTAATAACCAGTACAATGATAGCCTAGCTAAACCTCGATCATGCGAAAGCTGCATCTGCGCTAATTGCAAGAGCAAGTTCCAAGGAGAACATTAGAACAATACTGACTCAGGGGACTGTACCAAGAGCTGATTCGCGGGCTGCAAGGAGGAGGGATGCAGTTGATTTGGGACTCCTCTTCAGAAACCAGGAGCTTATATCATTCATTATCATAATCTAAAATATATAGTCTTTCGGAGTTACTAACTGAGGACCTTGTCGCCATCCTACTGGAGGCCGGGACATTCGTGGTATCAGGCGACTCCCCAGGAGACAACATTCGGATCTCACTGGAGTTAGTTGCTAGACTATTGCGAAAGAAGAGCGTTACCGCTTTTCCTCTGCTGCGATGTCAACTCCCATTACGAAGTCTAAGGAAACAACGACACCAATTGAAAAGGTGAGAACCTTCCTGAATTTATTCTTAGCAAGAAGTGAGATATATAAAGCATAGAAAACACTCCAACATTCGTGACCAACACTAGACAAGAGGTACTAGGCATAACTCTAGGAAATACTCTCATGAACGGGCTAATCGGAATTTGGAGGATGTCGGGTGAGCCGGCTATGTCTGATCACGGAATAATCAAATTCGACATTGAGGGCAACTCCGAAATAAGAAGAATAGTAGGGAATCCCATGAGAATGGAATGGGATTCCTATGCAATGCAGCTCAGCAACAACATGGTTCACTTTAGGTGGTAACATCAGGAGCAAACTAGAACTAGAAACAGTGACAGAAAAGCTCCACAAAGTCGGCATCGACGGATATGGGGCCAGCTGTCCGGCTAAGACAGTTAAGTCATCAAGGGATATACCCTGGTGGAATGGGAATCTAGCCGGAATGAGAACAGAGGTACAAAAACTCTTCAACCAGGCAAAAAAACCGGAGACACGATCGGGGAAGCAAAACGGAACAGCTTCAGGAAATTCTGTGAAGGTATCGAATACACCCTAGGAGCAACCAGGCTGTACAAAGTTATAGCCAAAGACGGAGCAATATCTTCTGTCAGTCTGAAGAAGAAGGATGAAACACTTACTGAGAATGGGCAGGACAGAGTATACCTGCTTACCAAAACTCACTTCCCGTGGTCCAACCCCACGTCGGAAAGTGATAACATGCTGCTTGACACCCCAACAGCGAATAAAAGAGAAAGAAAGGAGAATTGGAAACTAGCAAAAGCGGTATGCTGGAAAGTTAGCGTAAGGTCGGCAGTGGAAACTTTTAAACCAATGAAACCATCTTGAGTAAATGATGTCTTCTCAGTACTAATTCAGAAAAGCCTAGAGGGTCTGTTCTGAGGGTGGTTAGGTACAGCATATCCGTAGGATATATACCAAGGCCTCGGGGGCATGCAAAAGTGGTATTCATTCCGAAAGCTCACGGATGTATTACAGGCTACCAAAGAAACAACAGAAATAGTACTGTGCGCGTTTTTGAATATCGAAGGAGCGTTCGATAACAGATCACACACAGAGATACAAGATATCCTGATCCGCCAGGCAGTGAGAAACACCCAGGATTTCTGGATGGGCAAAATGTTAAGCAAATAAACGCAACGAGATGCATAAAATGTATTGCCATTAATGCTATCCAAGCTTGTCCACAGGGCGGGGTACTACCACCAGTTATGTGGAGTATGGTAGTGGACGAACTCCTGGACGAGCTAACAAATACTGGAATACAGATCCGCTAGGGTTATGCGAGCGACATTCTTTCATTCTGTAGAGATGAATATGAAGATACCCTATGCGATTGAATGCAAACTGGATTAAGGGTCACTAGTGCCTAGTGTAGGAAGGCGGGTTTGCCAATCAATCCAGCTAAAACCACCCTAGTACCATTCACTAGGAATCGTAAGTTGGAGGTCTCTCTAAGATTACCCTCTTCTCTATCTGCAGATACAGATACAGACAAAGGGTGCAATCTTCAGGATGGCCATGCGTATCAATGGGGCGGGGAGCTTCCTTAATCGAAGGAAGATTAATATTATATACCAAGGGATAACATGACAACAAGGTTTCACTTCGATAAGAAGTTTGAAACACGGTGGAGTAACAAGACAAAATGGGAGAGTGTGGTATCAACATACGGCTTAAACCAGCAATTGATTATTTACTAAACTGACGGATCCTTGACAGCAGAGTGAGCGGAAAGATATGCAATAGACAGATGTGTCTCCTTTAATCTCGAAAGGAACTACAGGGAGCAAACCATTGCCACTTTGACCGACAGCCAAGCGGCGATTAAGCCGCCTAGGTTCAACCAAGTGAACTCGAAATTGCTATGAGAATGCCCTTGAGAGACTGAATACGTTCGGCTCGCTCAATATGGTCTGGATACTTTGGGTTCGAAGGCATGTTGGATTGGAAGGTGATGATGCAGCGGAGGATCTAGCCAAGAAGGGAGAAGCGACGCCCCTACATGGGTCAGAGCCCCCTGTGGAATCGGAAGGGCTCGAGGAGGGTGGTTAACCTCGAGTGTGGAAGGGACTTATTTAACAACCACAGGCTTCGCATCAGCGGCTCTGGAACTGCGATATTGCCGAGATACTATAGATAGGGGTGGAGCCAGGAGGGTTTCTCGTCACTCATAGAAGTGCTCTCCATGAGTTGGGTCGTTTTCTTCTCCTGGCTGACACACAACTGCTTTATTGATTGTTCGCTCAAGCGGCTGTATGAGCTATATGTCACCGACTTTGTAATCATGTCACGAACTTTGCTGAAATACCGCGGTAGCAGGACTGCAGATTTTGATATTGCTGTGGTGGTTCTGTTATGTTATATCTGACAAAGCTCGGCATCACTATTTTGAACCGAATTACGGGCTCTTGGTGATTGAAGGCCGGAACTCTTGGAACCAAGTTTACCGCGGTCGCAATCGTAGGGATGTCTGCAGGTATCAGGTTTTGCGTGTTCTGGGCATTATGATTGCAACTTCGACGCTTGCCGGAACTCTGTAATCCTTCTTTTGATCTCGGGGCCACCACTTTGGGAATTACCATATGATATTAATGGTTGCTAGCAAAAATTCAATAAAAATCTTGTATACAAACTTACTGGATTTATTTGAATGCAACATCGAACCTGCTTCTCATTGAAGTGCTAACAATGTGAGGAGTGTGTTTAGACTCCACCTTCTACTGAGTGATTGCTCTACTTAGCCTTCAAGCAATTAGCTAACTTTTAGGGGGTAGATCACTTCGGTATAAAGAAAAGTTCTAATTCCAGGCAAGTGTCTGCAATGCAAGTACTAGCTTAGCTACATTTTTCTTTATTTTCATCTTGGGCATCGTCCTCTTCCTTTGACTCATTTGAATAAGTATGGTTGTAAAAGGAAATGCCCCTGATACCGTTGGTGACGAACATAGACCATCTAACAACACACCAAAGGGAGACGCTTCCAAGACATCGTTGCACCAATGAGACCGATGATCACTCATTCCCGTCTTCTATTTGGATACTCGATTTATATCATGGCTGAATTTATTTGTTAAAGAAGTTTGGATGGAGAGCAGCGTCAATCCACCATGAAGGATTTGTCAACGAATGGACCAATCCCCAGCCGTTGAGGGAAATGGATTCTGGAAATGGCGGCGAGAACCGGGCTCGTAGTTTTAAACACCGGATCCACGCCACCGTTTCGGCGCCGAGGTTGTGAAGAAAGCATCCCTGACATCACTTTTGCGTCGGAATCTCTGGCATCATCGGTGGAAGGATGGCGAGTCCTAGAAGACTTCTCGGCAAGTGATCATCAGTACATTGCGTTCGAAGTGTTTGACGCTACTTGCCAGCGAGCACCAACACGACGTTCCCTCTGCGTGTGGAATGTCGCGAGGGTGAACATCGGAAAGTTCGTCGAAACTCTTGGAGCAGGTAGGGCCGCGCTGGGGGGCACTCCGGGGGTGGTGGTGTCGCAGCTGACACCATCGTAAATTCAGTGATGAATCTGATAACGACGGCGTGTGAGGCTTCCATGCCCCGGAGAGGCCCCAGGCGCGACAAGCCTTCTATGTACTGGTGGACGGCGGAAATTGCCGACCTACGGAAGGAGTGTCACAAGCTCCGCCGTTTGGCACAACGTGTGTACGCCAACGAGGAGGCATGTGCCATAAAGGCACAATGTAGATCAGCAAAAAGGAGACTCCGCAGCGCTATAAATGAAAGCAAAGCTCGCGGCTGGCAAAATCTTGTTAATGAGGTGAATGATGACCCGTGGGGACTTAGCTATAGGCTTGTCACTTGGAAAATCGGGGCTCTACGGAAGCCCTGCATACTGAGCACCGACCAGATGGACCGCATTGTGCGGGCATTGTTCCCCAGACATCCTGTACGGGTTGATGTAAATAGCGCGGAAAGCGTCGTGGAGTGCCCCCTTTTCACAATGGGAGAACTCGAAGAAGCGGTTCTCACTATGAAAAACAGGAAGGCGCCAGATCCTGATGGCATCCCGGCGGAAGTTTACCAACTGGTGTTCCGCCAATGGTTAGAACTGCTGCTGGAAGTGTTCAACGCGTGCTTGAAGGAGGGCATTTTTCCTTATCGCTGGAAAATGGCCAGACTCGCGTTGATCAGTAAGGGTAAAGGAGACCCGGAGCTTCCGTCTGCATACCGACCGCTGTGTATGCTTGACACGGCCGGAAAAGTGCTCGAGAAGCTCATCAGGGGTAGACTCGCTGAAGCGATCCGTGCTGCCGGGGACTTATCCGCAAGGCAGTTCGGGTTTAGAACAGGGAAAACTACAGTGGATGCTGTTATGGAGGTCGTAGATGCGTTTAATCGAGCCGGGGCACACAGCCGCCGATCTCGACGGATAGTGCTCCTCATAACGCTTGATGTCGGAAATGCCTTCAATTCCGTAAGATGGACAGATATGCTAGGCATACTAGAGAACTCCTTTCACGTGCCAAACTATCTCTTGCGGATATTAAGGGATTATCTGAAAGACCGCTCCCTGCTCTATGAGACGCTAGGGGGCCAGAGGAGGATGGAAATCATGTCGGGAGTAGCGCAGGGATCTATCCTAGGGCCGGACCTCTGGAACGCTTCCTACGATAGTCTGCTGAGACTCGATATGCCCGAAGAGTCGCGCCTGGTCGGTTATGAAGACGACGTTGCGGCAATTGTTGCCGGACGCACTGTTGAACAGACGCAAAGCAGACTTAGCTTATTGATACGACGGGTAAGCGGATGGATGACTGCTCACGGTTTCAACCTTGCGCTGGAAAAAACCGAAGTAGTCATTCTGACCAGAAGGAGAGTCCCGACCTTGCGTCCCATATCGATCGGCGAGTTTACTATAGAGTCAAAACCGGCGATTAAATACCTTGGTTTAATGCTCGACTCGAAGATGAGCTTTTTCGAGCAAATCAAAGCAGCCGCGGACAGGGCTGCAGCAGGAGTCGCGGCCTTGAGTCGGCTAATGGCGAATGTCGGCGGCCCTATATCAACTAGGAGACGTCTCCTCATGGGAGCAACGCAGTCCGTCCTTCTCTATGGTGCGGAGGTATGGGCTGATGCCCTTGACAAGGAGGTGCATCGTAAACGCCTTGCTCAAGTGCAGAGGCGGGGAGCTTTGCGAGTGGCGTCTGCTTATCGCACCGTCTCCGAACTGGCTGTGATAGTGATTGCGGGAGTGATCCCCGTTGCCCTCCTTGACAAGGAGCGCAAAGCTATCTATCGACGTAAGGGCGAAAATTTAAGAAAAGTGGTTGCCCGTGAAGAACGTCAACGCACCCTTAGCGAGTGGCAACTTTCTTGGCAAAATGAGCCAAGGGCAAGTGGACTGCGCGGCTCATCGACAAATTAGACCCATGGTTGAACTGAAAGCACGGTGAGATTGATTACTTCCTTACCCAACTTCTAAGTGGGCATGGAGGTTTTCAGTCTTACCTGTACAGGGTTGGGAAGGCGCGATCTCCTGCAATAGAGTGGCGGATGACGCTGAACACACCTTTTTCTCTTGCGAGAGGTGGGACGGGCTCCGCCAGCAGCTTTATGCAGGCACAGGGGAGCTCTCTCCAGACAACATTGTCAGAGAGATGCTGAAGAGCGCTGGTAGCTGGAATCGTATTGCGCATTGTGTTCGGGCTCTTCTTACTACGAAGAAAATTGAACTCGACCGGCAGAGGGATCGGACGGTAAGGGGTTCCTCCCCTCCCCTCCCGTTGGTGAAAGGAATTCCCTGACTTGAAGGCTCCCAAAGCCGGGAGAGCGGGAGGGTTAGCCCGAAGTAATGTGTCAAATGGTTCCAGGCTAGTTCTCTGATGACAGGGAGGTGTTTAGTTGGTAGTCCGCCAGCGTACTGTTGCGGGAGTCCAACACTCTGTGCGTAAACGCATTCACCTACCCTACTCCCAAAAAAAAAATGCCCAGCCGTTATCGTCAATGTTGTCACCGTTGTCTCCCCCCGCTAGTTGGTCAGCATGCTTCTATGAGGCGCTGTCTTTGGCGGAATGGTCTATATTTTGAATTTGTGGGGCAGAAATATCCAGGGTCGAAAGGTTCCCAGTCAAAACTCTATAGGGATGGATTTCGAGATAGGCTATGTGCAGTGATATCTCGGAGCGGATCCACATTCGGATCCAACAAGAACCTGAATCATTTGTGGAAATCTTCCAGAAGGAAAACAAAGTCTACCCAAAATTGAAAGGTAGCAAGGGAGCCATCATGGTTTCGGAGAAGTTCAGCTCAGATATTAAATGTTAGAGTAGGGAAGGCTCTAAAAAGCACATTATCCTTTCATTCCTCTGATGGTTTGAAGTTCCAGGCGATGGATGCATGTACTACTCGTACTTTAGGCTGTAAATATCATACCACCACCTGTACATGTCAGATATATTATACAAAATATTCTCAGCCAAAAAATCGATTGAACCCCACAATGAGATACAATTTTCAAAACTAAGTAATTTGGAATAATAACAAGATACGAACCTATTTCAGGCTCTGCCTCCAGCTAACACAAACTTCCTTCTCATTCTCTGCATTGATTATTTTATCCTCGTATTTTGAATATCGTTTACTTCAAGACGTATTACCTCCACCAATGTGTACTGCCTGAATCCCCAATCCACCCCCGAAGTCTCAGATGAGCTCCTGCTTATCCTCACAGAAATGTTTTCAGTTTATTTTATTTCGAATTCATTAAAAGTGAAATATTAGCTTCCACAAAAGGGAACATTACTTCATAGCAGAAATCAAAAGTCGGGACCGGGGGTGGAGTGGATCAGTGACGGGAGATTCCTTGGAAGACTGCTTGTGTCTTTCATGCTCACTTCCTACGTAGACATGTGCATAGGTACATGTGTATCCTTGGGAGATACAGATGCCAAAATGAAATGTCTGTTCTCCAACATGTTTCGATGATTGAACGTAAAAGACAATATCATCATCATCATGCTCCTGAGGAGGTAACGGAGACCATTTAGTTATGACGAATGATGGTAGAATCCTCCTTTTTGTTGATATGTTCAATGACAATGATGTGAACATTCGTGAATGTCATACACTATTTGGGATGATATTTTAGGAGAGATTGTTGGGATATATCGCCCTCGATGTTACCCATGCGTTACAAGATGGTCTAAAAAAAGACAACCCCTAAGAATTTCCTTGAATCCCCAAACAGAGTATCTTGGAAAATACTTAGAATTACAAAGCAGGAAGCACTCCCACTCCTCAGGGGTTTTCGCAAATAATTCATATTCTTTTTCTAAAAGACTTTAGTTCGCTTGAATCTTAACGATTCGTCGGAAAATCAACTAGTGCACGGGAAACTCCGCGGGGGAAACGGCTGTTTCGAAAGTGTACAGAGTTCGTTCTGCTCCCCTAGAAAATTCATAGAAGCCTTCCACCCACATTAAGATCCTTGGCTGCGTACTACGAAACAAAAACAGCATCCACGGCAACAGC